>NC_045030.1:152721921-152728850 GCF_008632895.1 Mastomys coucha
CACTTAAATTTCAGCCTCTTTAAAATAGCCAATCTCGCCAGGCAGTGGTGGCGCATGCATGCCTTTGATCCCTGCACTTGGGAGGCAGAGGCAGGCGGATTTCTGAGTTCGAGGCCAGCCTGGTCTACAGAGTAAGTTCCAGGACAGCCAGGGCTATACAGAGAAACCCTGTCTCAAAAATACAAGACAAGAAAAAAAAAGCCAATCTCTTTTAAAATCCAAAGTCTTAAAATTTAGTCTTTCAATTGTGAGAGCCTGTAAAATAAAGTCAATTATATAGGTTCTCACTTGAAGGGGGAAGAACCAGGGCACAGTCACAATCTGAACAAAGCAAAACCAAATTCCAGCTAGTATAAATAACTTAATGAGCAATGTCTGGAAATCATTCATGGTCTTCTGAACTCTTCCAAAGGCCTTGGGTCACTTCTTTGGCTCTACCTTCTGCAAGACACTGTCTTCTAGGCTCCCACTGGCTCTACTGTCGTACTTCTCTTTCTGCGAAATGAGTTCCTTGGTCAGAAGCAAAATTGTATGGAATACCATGATGGTGGATAAGGCTTTATGTAATATATCCTTGAGATTAAACTGTAAACGTATACTGCTGGCCTTGTGAACTGAAAGCAAATTCTTATTTGGTCCTTATGGTTAAGTACTTAGAAAAGTGCATTTGCTAGATCAATAGCTGCATATTATGTGCCACAGGATGTGTTAATCTATTCAAGTAAACATTTTGTACATCAGCTGCAATTGGTGTCACTATTTGATTGAGTTTTCAATAGTCAAACTGTCATTCTCCACGATCCATCTGTCTTCTGCACTGGCCAGATAGGGAGTTAAAGGAAGAAGTGGTGGGAACCACCACAACTGTGTTTTTCAAGTCCTTGGTGGTGGTACTCATTTTCCACAATTCTTCCAGGAATGTGATGATTTTTATTAGATGTTTTCTTATTTACAATATCTCCTTTCCCAGCTTCCCCTCCAAAAAATAAAATAAAATAAAATAAGAAAAAAGAATAAAATAAAAAAAACTAAAACTAAAACAATCCCCTGTTCCCTCCTCCCTCTCCCTGCTCACTAACGCACCCTCTCCTGCTTACTGGCCCTGGCATTCCCCTAACACTGGGGCATAGAACCTTCACAGGGCCAAGGGCCTCTCCTCCCACTGATGACTGACTAGGCCATCTTCTGCTATACATATGCTGCTGGAGCCATGAGTCCCCCCATGTGTACTCTTTGGTTGGAGTTTTAGTCCCTGGGAGCTCTGAGGGTACTAGTTAGTTCATATTGTTGTTCATCCTAAGGGTCCTTTCTCTAGCTCCTTCATTGGTGACCCTGTACTCAGGCCAATGGATGGCTGTGACCCTCTACTTCTGTATTAGTCGGGTACTGTCAGAACCTCTCAGGAGACAGCTAGAAATTCTTGGGGAAGTGGATGGACCTGGAGAATGCCATCCTAAGTGAGATAACCCAATCACAAAAGAACACACATGGTTTGCATTCTCTGATAAGTGGATATTAGCCCAGAAGATCGGAATACACAAAGTACAAACCACAAACCACAAGAAACTCAAGAAGAAGGAAGACCAAAGTGAGGATACTTACTCCCTTTTTAAAAGGGGGAACAAAATACCCATGGAAGGAGTTGTAGAGGCTAACTATGGAGCAGAGACTAAAGGAAGGACAATTCAAAGACTGCTCCACCTGGGAATCCTTCCCATATTCAGTCATCAAATCTGGACACTATTGTGGATGCCAACAAGTATATCTATCTTAATTACACATCCTGAGACTGGCAAAATAACCACAGGATGAGTTCAGGGGACCACTGGACCTACTGTGAGTTGGACTTTTGTCCAAACCCCTGACCTCCATAAGTCCCTACTTTAACTGGAGGGCACCATAATGTTTCTTGGGATCTTTCAGAATCAGCATTAATTCAGAACCACTATCTAATAGACCCCCAGAAATTCTGACTGTTACCTTTCCTCCAGTGTGCAATTCCCCTTGTAAAAGGCCATATGTCTCTCTGAGGTAGGACTGAGGAAAGGCTAACAGTAAAACTTCTGGTGTTTTATCAAGCTCTTCTCAGGGGAACCTGGCTATTCCTTCAAACCTTCCCCATCAATCACTAATGTAAAAAGTGCCCTGCAGTCTGATCTTATGAAGGCATTTCCTCAATTGAGGTTCCTTCTTTTCAGATAACTCAACTGTGTCAAGTTGACATAAAACTATCCAGAATAGTTTATTATTCATTCCTGTCACTTAGCCTCCCTGCCTTGTTTGCACAAATTGCTCACAATGTAGCTTTTAACTTCTTTCTTAATTAAGCATCTGTAACTTAATTCCTTAATCCAATCAGGCACAGGTTTGATTACTGGTGTCAGTTTCTTGACCCTTTTTGTTTTTTGTATTGTTTACCACTTTTATTTTTAATTTATTTAAATTTTATGTTTGTTTTAAATCTAAACCCTTCTTTCCTGGCCTTCTAAGATGTCCTTTGCTGAATCTTCTTTAGCTTCACATCCCCTTCAGCCCCCTCTGTCATGATCACCCTATTTCTCCGCTTAGCTTTCCTCCTCCCCCTCTTCTTCTTTTCCTCCTTCTCTTTCTCCTCCTCCTTCTCCTTCTTTTTATTTTATTTTATTTTATTTTATTTTATTTTATTTTATTTTATGTGCATGACTACACTGTAGCTATACAGATGGCCGTGAGCCATCATGTGTGTGGGTGCTGGGAATTGAACTCAGGACCTCTGTCAGCCCCACTCACTCCAGCATAATTCACTGTAGCTGTCTTCAGATGCACCAGAAGAGGGCGTCAGATCTCATTACGGGTGGTTGTGAGCCACCATGTGATTGCTGAGATCTGAACTCAGGACCTTCAGAAGAGCAGTCAGTGCTCTTACCCCTGAGCCATCTCGCCAGCCCTATTTAAAAATTTTTATAGATGTGTGTGTTTGCTTTTGTTTTTTGAGACAAGGACTCACTTTGTAGACCAAGCTTTTCTCTGAACTTAACTTACCTGAACTCATGTTGAGCCTCCCGCCTCAGCCTGAAATTATAGATGTGCTTTGCCATGTCTGCCAATCAACCTCTCCACTTTGGGGTAATACTGGGTATTGAATTTCCAGGGCCTCTCACATGTTAGGGCAATACTCTACCACTGAGCCCTTCTCTACATTCACAGCCCTTCTTGGCTTGTGTTTTATTTGACTTTGCTTTACTTTATTTTGCTTAGGGGAACTGTCATAGCCCAGGTTAGCATTGAACTCATTCTGTAATCTAGGCTAGCCTTGAACCTGTGGTCTTCCTGCTTTAGCCTCCTGAGTGCTGGGATTACAGATTGTATAACATCATGCTGCCTTGGCCCATTTAGTTCCAGGACAATAGTTGAAACTCATGTGGAGTGGATCTGAGGATTATATGGAAAATGTTTGGGATAGTATGTTATACCTAGGTAGTGCTCCACAAAGTAGATGTGCTTATCACCATCTCTGCATCAAGTGTAAGCTCCCAGACTTGCTAGTATATGTACATAAAATAGCTTTTGTATAGTCCATGTTTATTTCATTATACTTAGTTGATAATATTTCATTATACTTAGTTGAGTCTTGGCCTCAAGAAACTAGTAACTTGGTGAGATTAGACTGTTTCTAATTTGATACAACTGAAACAAACACTGAAAAATAACATGATTGGCCTTTTTTTACTTTTTGTTTTTTGTTTTTTGTTTTTTTGACGCTCTGGCTGTTGTGGAACTTGGTCTTTAGAGCAGGCTGGTCTGAAGTGATTTCTTGCTTGGTTTAGTTGTTTTTCAAGTGCTCAGTAGCCTATGAAGCCAGTGATGGTCTAGGGTGTTGTCCTACAAGCTGTAGATTACTTATCAAAGAGGAAAACAGATGTGTATCACACTACAGTGGACTTGGTCTTTCTTTCAAACTCTTAAGTTGAATGTATAGACAATAAATCATAAAATATTTTGATCTCCTTATATGGCTAGAAGACATCCTTTTCTGCAGCCTTTTTTATGCTGCTGTATTACTCTGAAATAGATATTGTAAGATATACATATTTTCTAGTATAAGGACAGTTTATCTCACTAAAAGAATGTTTAAAAATTATATTTTCTCTCTGAAGTTTTGATAAATTTAGCCAATGAAATGAACCTACAGTAGATAAGTAGAAAACTGCCCACAAAATTAGTTTTGTTAATAGATAGAAGAGCCACATGAAAAGCAAATACAAGGTCTTAATGGTTGAAGCTTATAAGTATAGAAGCTTGGAGTTTCTGGGAAGATGTGGAATTAAGATATGGGAGGTTGAAAAAAAAGATACAAGGTGAGCAAAGGTTATCATAAGTATATAAAATCTCTCTTTAGTAATTGTTCCTAGGTTTTCCTTAGATCAGACTTTAGGCAGTTATTTTCTTTTGCTCTGATAAAACACTGTGACCAAGACAGTTTATAAAAGAAATCCTTTAATTGGGCTTACAATTCCAGAGGGTTAGAGTCTATGATGGTGAAGGGAATGCATTGTGGCAGGAACAGCCAAGAGCTCGTATCTCAAACTGAACTGCCAGGAGGAAGTTGAAGGTGCGATAGGGATGGCATGGGCTTTTGAAAACTTAAGAGTTCACCCCAGTGATACACCCCCCCCAACAAGACTACCCCGCCTCATCCTTCCACCAACTGGAGGTTAAGTATTCAAACATAAGAGCCTACAGGGGCCATTCTCATTCAAACTACCACAGGCAGATAAAGGGAAATTTAAAAAAGAAAGCCTGTGCATCTGTTACTTACAGAAGGACAAATTTTCAGCTATTGGTGTCTGTGGTTCCTATAAGTAATCACTTTAAGCTAAAGAACATGGGCATGTTGGTACATACCTCCAATCACAGCACTCAGGAAGTTGGGGCAGGAGTATTGCTATGATTCCAATCAGTTCTAACATCATCAGTTAGAAGCCAGCTTGGAAAACAGTGAGAGCTTGCCTAAAAAAAACATCAAAAACCAAAAACAAAACAAAAAGGAAGAGTTGAAGAGATGGCACAGCAGTTCACATCTCTTTCAGAGAATCCAGGTTTGCTTAGCGTTCACATGCTGCCTTTAAAAGCTTATAACTCTAAATTCCAGGGGATCCCATGCTCTCTGCTGGCCTATAGAGCACCATACATTCATACTGCACATACATAGATCTGTCAAAATACTCATACATAATAATTAAATACATACATACATACATACATATCAAAGAACTATCTTTTGGGTTCACATATTCTTAGATCTTACGATTATCAAGTGTGGGTTCTTATATGTAATACAAACTATCATTTTATCAATCTAAGGGTATAGTTCAGTGGTATTAAGTATATTTACCATGTTGTGTCACCACTTGTACTATTTCCAGAATATTTTTAACATTGTCAATGAAAGTTCCATAATGAATACGTTCAACAGTAACACCCATTTTCCTTCTCTATCTTCTGTCTCTATGCATTAGCCTATTATAGATAACTCATATCAGTGGAGTTATATAAAATTTACCTTTTGGTGACTGATTTCACTTAGCATAATGTCTTCCATAATTCAATGATGTCATAGCATGTGTTAGACTTTCACTTCTTTTTAAGGCTGAATAATTCATTCTCTGGATAGTATACATCTTGTTTATCCATTTATCAATGGACTCTTGAGTTACTTCCCTTTTCGGCTATCATGAATAATGTTGTTATGAACATAGGAATGAAAATATCTCTTTGAGTTCCTACTTTCAGTTCTGGGTATGTACCAAAAAGTGGAATTCCTGGGTCATATGGTAATTCTCTATAGTTTAGCACTATATATAGCTGGGAATTATTGCATTCACTGATTTGTAGCTTCTTAGGCCTTCCAGGAGAGAGAGCATCTTGATGGTAGCCAGGGTATCAGGAGGCATTCAGGGTTAGTACAAAAAGATCTTTATATCAAAGATTTGGAGATCATTAGCAAGAATACACTGCCCACTGAGGCTTTTAGACTTGAAGTTTAGAATGGCTCCCTTGCTACCTGACATATTTTCAGCCACTCTTGAGGCTTTCTTTTATGGAACAGGAAGTTGCAAGGAACACCACAAATGGGTCAGATTCTCCAGCAGTTTCTGGATGCCTGGTTCCTAGAGTAGACTCTCCTTCATGTGGTGTTTGCTTTTCCCTATGACCTTCCTCGCTTCCTGTATTAGTCAGGGTTCTTTAGAGTCACAGAACTTATAGTAGTCTCTATGTAGTAAAGGAATTTATTGATGACTTACAGTCTGGAGTCCAACTCCCAACAATAAATTCCCAACAATGGTTGGCAGCAGCTGTGAATGGAAGTCAGAGGATCCAGCAGTTGCTCAGTCCCACAAGGCAAGCAGGTGAAGCAGAGCCAGCCTTCCTTCTTCCAATGTCCTTATATAGGTCTCCAGCAAAAGGTGTGGCCCAGATTAAAGGTGTGTGCCTCCACACCTTTAATCCCAGATGACCTTCAACTCTAGATCTTCCTATCTTCTGGGATTCATAGCCACTATGCCTCAAGATCTGGAGATCAAGATTCATGTTGTGTCTCTCAGCCTCCAGATTTGGGCCAGGTGAGCCTTCTAATTCTGGATTGTAGTTAATTTCAGATATAGTCAAGTTGACAACCAGAAATAGCACTACACCTCCAGACTATTTCTTTTCCATATTTGTTTCATGTATGTGCGTGTGTGCTTTTCCTCTACCACTAGGCCACATTCCACCCCCATCCCATTTTCTGGTTCACATCCCAAATTCTGTAGCTAATTGTATTTTCAAACATGAAACAGTTTATTTAAAATAAATAAATATCTTAATATCTTGAATACTTGATTTTTTTTTATTTAGTGTTCTATGCTGGTGCAAAGAATAAGCCTTGATTTTACTTTTGTTAATGTGTC
>NC_045030.1:152729254-152737444 GCF_008632895.1 Mastomys coucha
TGCCCGGCCCATGTTCTTATCTTATAGTTGTGGCTTTAATGTTTTATGTCTTGAGTATTATTTTACTGTGGTTTTTTTGATAGTTTGTCCTTTTTTATTTCTTTTTATTCATGGTGGAATTGTGCTGAAATGCAGTCTTGCTATGAATGGTAGTTTGGAACTCACTGGGTAGACTAGGCCAACTTCAGACTTGTAGCAATATTCCTTTATCTGCCTCCTGAGTACTAGGATTACATATGTGAGCCCCCATATTTAGATTCTGTCTTTTGTTTTTTACTGGAGTTAGAACCCAAGACCTTGCACAGTTTAGGCAAGTGTTCTACCATTGAGCTATATAGTACCCAGACTCCAGACTCCTCCCTTCTCCCTCTTTCTTTCTTTCTTGACATTGCAAAATCACCCATTTAAAGTGTACAATATTTTAGCATATTCAAAGTTCTATAAACACTGACATAATAAATTCTACGACATTTCATGATCCTTGAAAGAAACTCTGCACTCATCAACAGTAATTCCCTATTTCCCCATCAATCCTCAGCCCTATACAGCCTACCACTAGTGTTCCCTGTCTTGATATAATTTTACATGTCCCCTTCCCCCCATTTCCCTTCTTCCTTCACTTTTTTCACATGACATTAGCTGGTTAACTAAATCTTTGAGTAATTCCCAAATTGAATGAAATACAAGAATTGATTACTCCCAGCCCCCAGCATAATGAGGCAGAAAGAACACTGATTTTGAGGTCAGCCTGGTCTACATAGTGAGTTGAAGGTCAACCAGATTTACATGGCAAGACCCTGTCTAGACACACACACACACACACACACACACACACACAATTCAGTCCCTCAAAGTAATGATGGGCACATAGCATAGTTGAGCACTGTGCTGTTCTTGTAAGTCACCTGCTTTCATTCTGCCACTGTGAATCTGGATTTTCACTGGCTGGCCCATAGGGATTACAGAGATAGGTCAGTGAAAGTGGAGCCAAAGTTGATCTCATATTGATCTATGATATGGTCTTGAAGTGATGAACTAAGACTTCAGGGTATGTCTCATGTGAGAGAGTGAGTGAGTGAGTGAGTGAGTGAGAGTGAGTGAGTGAGTTCTGGGACAGAAATTTCCTGCCTTCCAAAAATACCATCTCCAAATGTATAAATTCTGACACTTTATCCCTATAACCGAACTAATATATACCAAACTATAGTTTTAAAATTTGCAAATATTAGTATTTAATATAGAGAATACTGTTATTGACTGATAAAATATTGGTTCACTATAGCTTTTTGCTTGCTTTTGTAGCTAAATCTACTTGGTTTAGGTCCCAGTTCTTTATTTTATTTTATTTTATTTTACTACTTATGTGATCTTGACTCAAGTTGCTTCATCTCTACAGAAATCTGTGTTCCTATGTGGAAGGAAGGAGTAATAAGTCTAACTCTGTGAGGTTCTTTTAAGATGTAAGTAAGATGTTATGTGATAAGCACTTAACGCAGTACACAACACAGAGTTAAGAACTCAGAAAATGTTATTAGTCATTAAAAACTGTTGAATTACTTTTCCTGAGGAAATGCACCAAAGCAACTGATTACCACAGATAGAATAATGACAACAAAGAAGTGATTCCATTTCCATTAATCTTTGTCAACCTGTTTTATTGAGGTTACTTACAGGAACATGGGTGACTAGATGAGCTACATCTTAAAGATCCCCACTCCAGCATGAGTCACTGCTGAAGAAAGCTTTTTAGAGGAATTTGTTATCTGCAAAGTTTATAGGCAGTACCTGGAAGTTTCCTCTGCTCAGCAATTCTTTACTGCTTATGTAATCACCAAGAAGAACTTCCTGAATTTTGTTTCTTAAGAGTTTCCTGAGTCCCCTGCTCTCTTGAAGGGAGTGGGGTTCAATTCAATCCAGAAGTGAGAGAGGGGGAGGGAGGGAAGGAGGAAGAGGAGGAGAAGGCTGAGCTTTTGAAACTAACCTTAGGATACTCCCTTCAACAAAGCCATGCCTTCTAATCCTTCCCAAACAGTTCTACCAACTAGGAGCCAGGTATTCAAACATGATCCTATGGAGGACATTCTCATTCAGACCACCACAAGCACTGATACTTTACTTGTCTCTTTACAACTAAAAATTTTTTTGAGTCAGTTGTGGTGCACACCTGTAATCCCAGCACTCTGGCACACTTGTAATTCCAGCACTTGAGAGATACAAACAGGAGGATCAAGGTAGTCTCAACTAGCTATATAAGACCCTATCTCAGAGCACAAAAACAAATTTAAAAATTAAAAAAACTATAAATGCATTAAATACTAATATTTAAACCTTTTACAAAATGCTGTATTGATTATAAACATCAACATAGGAAAGATTTTGTTATGCTTCAGTCCTTGCTGAGAATTTTAGACAAGGCAATTTCTTGTGGATAAATCAGAATATTTTGTCATTTCTTATATTTTTGGTTGTGAGCCTAGCCTTTAACGGTTGAGCCATCTTTTCAGCCCTTGTCATTTCTTATTGATCACTGTTAGCTATTAATTAAGGCAAATCACTTTGCTCAAAACAAATGATCTTGATGAAAGAGGATTTTCAGGGTCTTAGTAATGAGTCTGCTAATTGTTTGGTGTTTAGAAAAGAGGCAGTGTGTGTTCTGATCATGATACATATACATACATGTATGTACATGCACACATATCTTCTATTATATATCCTTATTGCTGGGAATACAGCAAATATGAGCAGGTCTTTTCTGTGGAATTTTCAGAGACACGGGATAAAAAAAAAGCACAGTGTACTCTTAGAATAAGATCTGTCCTGCCTGCCAGGTAGTGGTGGCACATGCCTTTAATCCCAGCACTTGGGAGGCAAAGGCAGGCGGATTTCTGAGTTCGAGGCCAGTCTGGTCTACAGAGAGTTCCAGGACAGCCAGGACTACTACACAGAGAAACCCTGTCTCGAAAAACAGACACAAAAACAAACAAAACAAAACAAAAAGATCTGTTCTGCCATTTTTTTTTTTTTATTTATGAGTAGGCTTTGGTTGCAGGAAATAGACTAAACTGTTGTTCTGAGAGCAACTGTGAAGTGTGTGTGTGTGTGTGTGTGTGTGTGTGTGTGTGTTTTATGTATGTTTCTATACTTGTCAGGGAGGAGTACATAAACTTGTGTATGTTTGGAGGTGAATGGTCAATATTAAATCTTTTCATTCTCTGCCTTTTATTTGAGCCAGGGACCCCCATTGAGCTTGGAACTCACTGATTCTGCTAGACTAACTGGACAGCAAACCCCCATAATCCTATGTCTGTCTACCCAGTGCTTGGACTACAGGCAGCCCTTGGCTTTCTATGTGGATGCAGGGGATCAGAACTCAGGTCCACATGCTTCTCTCCAGCAAGCAGTTTACTAACTGAGCCATCTACACAATACCTTGTTTTATTTCTTAAGACAGAAAATTGTCAGACTCCTGGTGATAGAAGCTCATGTTTTTAGCTAGGGAAGCCCTCCAGACTCAGAGCTGGCTAAAGTGGGTCACAGAGGGCCTGTAGATAGTTACTTGAACAGTTTTTAAACAATTGTTGGCTAGGAACAGAAATTAGGTATTAGGTACCTCCTGAGTCTACAGCCTTTTAACATTTGCTCAGTGTTAATCTATGATTAAAAATAATTCAGGGCTTGTTTCCCATAAGTAAAATGGAATTAGGACACTTTATTTTGTCTATGATAGAAATCTTGACACTTGCTGTGTTGTCCGTGTTCACTCATATAGTGCTAGTATCATTTGCCTGTTTTTTTTTTTTGTATGTGTGTGATTACTTCTCAGCAGGGAAAGTAGAGTCTGAATTCTTATGGGTGAATAATAGACACATAGAAAAAGTCTGTGATGATCAGAAGTGCAGAGGGTATAGAAGCATGAAGTCATTGTGGCTACCATACAATGAAGAAAGCTGGGAGGACAGACTTCAGTGTTCAATTACCAGTTTACCTTAGGGAGCCTTACTCTAAGCTGTGTAGACTTCACATAAGTAGCAGATCATACTTTGAATAGAGTATATGGTATATATTGGCTTTCTTTGAAATTGTACATATTGGTATTTATAAATCTAGGAACTCTGCTTCTTTAATGAGGAGCCAGGGTAGGAGTTAAGCTTTTGCATCGTGGTGTGTAGTAGATAACCAGTTGAGTTTCATTTTCTTCTATCTTTTTACATTTTAAAGCTACCTTTGAGGGTGCTAATATCATTTTTCTGAGTGATCTTTTTTATCAAATATTAATTAGAATGGAAATTGTGACCTCTAGGGAATTGTGGTAATTCCTTGGGGCAGGGAATAACATGTTGTTCTTAGGAACACTGAAGTGATTCTCTGGCAGGACTGCAGGAACAGTCAGAATCTGTCACAACTTGTTTGAGTTGTGTTCTCATATACCATAAAAGAAAAGGATTCAACTATGAATGTTCCTGAGTGACAGGCAGTTTTTTACAACCTACTCCTTCTTTATCCCTGGGAGGTACACAACACATTTTCTCTTACAGAAGATGAACTTGAAATGAAATTGTTAGTGTTAAGTGTTTACTTAAGATTCCTTAGTCCTTGGATTCAGTTAGGCCACATAGATGCCAAAAGCAACCCTCAATGCCAAAATGGCTGAGATTTTCACATAAATTGGGATACAACCCAACAAAGGCAGTCTGACTGGCAACTATAGAAAGAGCAAAACTATTTGGACATTTGCAACTAAGAATTTGTGCAGACTGGAGACAGTTAAAGACCGGAAAAAGGCAGATTTAACAGTGATCCTGGAAAACAATGATTTTTGTCAAAGGGCTCAGGACCAATAAATAGCTTCTTATATCTTATCTGCTGAAATCATCAGTGAAATCAGGTCTTTGTTCCATGCTCATTTGTCTCTCTGGCTGGAGACAGGGTGTCATGTAATTCACATTGGCTTCAGATTTGCCCTGTAGGTGAAGTTGACTTTGAGCTTTGGTAGGATTGCATGCATATGCCACCATATTCTGTTTTCTTGATTTTTATGAGCCTTGAAATTCCAGCTAATCACTGGGCCCTTGAAAAGGTGACTTCAGTTCCTATGCTCATACCTCATGATTTCTGTACTTAGACACAGCATCGACATATAAATCTCCCAACATTTTCATAGGGCTACAGTGAAGTTTGGGATATCTCAGGTATTCTCTGGGTTAATTTTTTGTAGCTTTGAACACAAATGACATACAGACTGTTGGCCAGCACTAATTTTTTTGTTCTCTATTTGTTACTGCAGGATTTTGAAACAGTTATATATTATATAAACTACAGTGTAGAGATTTTAAGGGTACCAACCAATGAGTTTTGGCAGATAGGTCCATTATGTTAACCCAAGATTGGCTTATAAGCACAGTAGTCCTTCTTAGCCTTCTATGCCCTAAGATAGGAAACAAAAGTTCTAAGACAAAATGGGTATTGTGCTAGGGGCTTGGGAAAGTCTGACTGTGTTGCTAATTTGAAAGCTAAATTTCAGTCTCAATCATTCTCTCTCTCTCTCTCTCTCTCTCTCTCTCTCTCTCTCTCTCTCTCTCTCTCTCTCTCTCTCTCCCTCTCCCTCTCTCTCTCCCTCCCTCCCTCCTGACCAGCATGGCTCACTCAAACACTTAAGAGAACTGTAGATTCTCAGGTCCTCTGACCCAGATCTGTTAAGTCAGTAACTGAGTGTGAAGCCTAGCAATCCATTGTTTTGTTTTGTTTTATAGTGTTGGAGAGCAAGCCCTGGACTTTGGTAAGTGTTCTACCTTTGAGCTACATACCCAGCCCTTGTTTTTGTTTGTTTGTTTTTGTTTTGTAATTGTGTTTTGGTATTAAGATAGAGTAAGTCTGTGTAGCCTAGGCTGACTTCATACCCATCATGTTCCTGCCTCTTCTAGTGCTGGGATTATAGATCTGTACCACCATGCTGGGCTTTGCAGTCTGTTTTTAATAATCCTTCAGGGGTTTCTGATAGTTAGAATCCCCACCCTCCTGAAAAATGTCAGGAGAGTTATTAAATTATCACAATAAATGCATGTTACTGAGGTACATATTTCAAGTAGATGCTATGCTAATTTTCTCTGTTCTGGTCAGAGAAAATAGGTGTATAATCTTGAAATTCTCCTGAGGTTATTTCCTGTTTAGTTATTTGTTTTAAAATTAAATATCCTGGGGGTGAGTAGGTAGGTCAGTGGTAGAATGTATACCTAGTATAAATAAGCCCCTGGGTTTGATCCCTAGCACCACACATACAGACAACATCATCATAATTTAATCATTATTAATCACAAATCACTAATTATTGTTATTACATAATAATAAATATTAAGTGGAACTAAAATAAAGATCTCAAATAAATACCAGAAATTCCATATGACAGCAAAAGAAATAACATTCAGTAGTCAAAAGGGATTGAAAGCAATTCATATTTTAGTGGTGAGTGAAAAAAGAAAAGATGAATTCCTAACCTGTAGCCCTTTGCCCATTCCTCTAGCTCCCAGTATGTACATGTCTGTTCAGGTACACACATATGTAGACTCCATACCTTCCAAGAGTCTCTTACTCCTTTTTCCTTCCTCAGTTCCCAGCAAGAATGCTTCCTGGTGGCAGCTTTTGACTGCCTTTCCTATCAACTACGGTTTCCTTCTCTCCTTTATTCTCTGGTCATCAGTATTTGCTCCCTTTCCAAAGTCTATCAGCTCAAGATGACTCACTTTTTGAAGTCCTGAAAAATCCTTCTACCTGAATTCTGCATCTATGTAACAAAAATCCATGAACTTGCTTACTCCAGGCTAGACACTATATGCAGGAAGTCAAGAATGTAAGGGCAGAACTCTTTTCAAGTGCAGCACTCTCATTTGTCTGACTCAACAGGGCTCTTACAGAGCCCTTCCCTCTGAAATTTCATGGTTTGAAAAATTTAAAGTGCCAATAACATGTTAAATTGACTTCTCAGCATTTTATTTTTGTGTGAATTATACGTTTTATTTTTGTGTGATTAAGCTCTAATTTAAATACTGAAGGATTATTTATTGCTATGCTCATAGGGACTTTGATGGACTTGGATTTCATTTTGAAAAAAAAAAAATGTTGTGGTTGCTAGGGGGAAAAGCTGTTTTATATCTTGCTGTTGACTTCTGTCACAATCCATTGCATTGAAGCAGGTATCCTAAAGTGCAGAGGGAATTTAGATTTAGCTCTAGGCTCAAATTGTAATGAAAAATTTAGTGACCTTATAGAATGGCTTTTGCTTTGACGAATTTAAATTAAAATTATGAGCTAGGACTATGTGGTATTTTCTGAATGCAAGTAATATATCTGGGTTAGGATTATAGTCACTAGTGCATAAGCTAGCACATGTGAGATCTCAGATTCAATTCCCAGCACCAAATACTCACTCAAGTCAATAGGCCCACCTCAGTATTAAAAAAATGTCTAGGTTCTGTCAAAGTATTTTCAGTTCACTAAATACTGACATTCAGTAAGATTTCACGAGTTTTTCTAGCACATTTTCACATATGCCATTACCCATGGTGAGCTGTCCACCTTCTGCTCTTCACTGATACATCCCATCTCACTTCCCTGCTCCCAGGAGAACATAAGAGCCTAGAAAAAAATCATACTGGAATAAGTGTTCAAATGAAAACATTCGATTCCTCCCACTTCATATATGACACTGGCTGGGTTACTTGCCTTTTGGAGTCTCCATTTCTTTAATCTGGAACTATAACTCCCCTTAAAATAATAGGCACTATTTAGAAAGTTATTCATATGTATCATTTCATGTAATCATCACAATGAATTTATTATTGTTGGCACTCTCTTAATCCATTTTGAGATCAAGATCCAGGCAGGACTTGAACTCATAATCCTCCTGCTTAGGTTTCCTATGTGCTGAGATTATAGTCATGTACCACCACATTGACAAACAGAAACTGAACTAATTGTTTTATTTATTTATTTATTTATTTATTTATTTATAGTTTTTCGAGACAGTTTCTCTGTGTAGCCCTCCCTAGCTGTCCTGGAACTCACTCTGTAGACCAGGCTGGCCTCGAACTCAGAAATCTGCCTTCCTCTGCCTCCCAAGTGCAAGGGATCAAAGGCATGCACCACCACCGCCCTGGGAACTAATTGTTTTTAATATGTATTTCGTGTGTGTGTGTG
>NC_045030.1:152738488-152739086 GCF_008632895.1 Mastomys coucha
AAAAAACAAAAAAAACCAAAACAAAACCCTGTTCCCTTAACCCTCCACCTGCTCGCCACCCCACCACCCTCTCTTGCTTACTGGCCCTGTCATTCTCCTACACTGGGGCATAGAACCTTCACAGGGCCAAGGGCCTTTCCTCCCATTGATGACCAACTTGGCCATCCTCTACTATACATATGATGCTGGAGCCATTAGTCCCACCATGTGTATTCTTTGGTTGGTAGTTTAACCCTGGGAGCTCTGAGGGTACTAGTTAGTTTATATTGTTGCTTGTCCTAGGGAGCTGCAAGCCCTTCAGCTCCTTGGGTCCTTTCTCTAGCTCCTTCACTGGGGACCCTGTACTCAGTCCAATGGATGGCAGAGAGCCTCTACTTCTGTATTAGTCAGGTATTGTCAGAGCCTCTCAGGAAACAGCTATATCAGGTCCTGTCAGCCAGCACTTGCTGGCATCCACAATAGTGTCTGGATTTGATGATTAAATATGGGAAGGATTCCCAGGTGGAGCAGTCTCTGGATTAGCCTTCCTCCAGTCTCTGTGCCATAGTTTATTTCTGCAACTCCTTCCATGGGTATTTTGTTCCCCCTTCTAAGAAGG
>NC_045030.1:152739097-152740249 GCF_008632895.1 Mastomys coucha
TATGTATTTCGTGTGTGTGTGTGTGTGTGTGTGTGTGTGTGTGTGTACACTTACTCACATTACACAATAAATGTGTAAAAGTTAAGAGGACAACTTTGAGATGTCAGTTCTTGTCTTCCATCTTCTTGATGTGTAGGGTCTCTTGTTTCTGCTTCTGTCCTGCATACTCTAGGTTAGCTGGCCCCATGAACTTCTGGGCAACTCTCCTTTCTCTGCCTCCCACTTGCTATAGGAATGCTTGGATTAGAGATGCAAACCATTACCTTCTGTTTTTTATAAGTTCATATCTATAATTCCAGCACTCTAGAGGTAGAGGCACAGTGATCATCAAAAGTTAAGTTTATCCTTAAGTACAGAATCTGAAGCCAGTTTATGCTAGAGGAAACTTTGTTTCATAATGAAGAAAGGAAGAGAAAGAAGCCTGAAACTTCTTAGTTGTTTTTCACAATATTTCCCACCCCCTTCATTCCTTTTATGGCTCTAGCAAGTCAAACTGTATCTTTTGGAGCCTGAATCTCTTGCTTCATTATAGTTGTTACTAATTTTTTGAGACAGTATCTCATTATCTAGACAAGGCTGGATAAATAACAGAAATCCACCTGCCTTTGCCTCCCAAGTGCTGAAATTAAAGGTCTATGTCACCATGCTTGGGATTATTATTATTATTATTAATTATTCTATTCCATGTTTGCCACTGTAATGAAACACCAGGTACAGGCTACTTATTTTTATTAGATATTTTCTTTTTTAAAAAATTTATTTATTATAAGTAAGTACACTGTAGCTGTCTTCAGACACTCCTGAATAGGGAGTCAGATCTTGTTACGTATAGTTGTGAGCCACCATGTGGTTGCTGGGATTTGAACTCAGGACCTTAGGAAGAGCAGTTGGTGCTCTTAACCACTGAGCCATCTCTCCAGCCCAGATATTTTCTTTACTGACATGTCATATGATATCTCCTTTCCCAGTTTCCCCTCCAAAAATAAAAATGAAATAAAATAAAAACAAATACAAAGGCCAGGCAGTGGTGGCACACACCTTTAATCTCAGCACTTTGGAGGCAGAGGCAGGCAGATTTCTGAGTTCGAGACTAGCATGGTTTACAGAGTGAATTCCAGGACAGCCAGCGCTACAAAGAGAAACCCTGTCTCA
>NC_045030.1:152740260-152744774 GCF_008632895.1 Mastomys coucha
TCTTCTTCAATTTCCTTCTTCAGAGACTTGAAGTTCTTGTCAAACAGATCTTCTACTTGCTTAGTTAGTGTCACAACACGGTATTTTATATTATTTGTAACTATTGTGAAGGTTGTTGTTTCCCTAATTTGTTTCTCAGCCTGTTTATCGTTTGTGTAGAGGAAGGCCACTGATTTGCTTGAGTTAATTTTATATCCAGATACTTTCCTGAAGTTGTTTATCAGGTTTAGGAGCTCTCTGGTGAAATTTTTGGGGTCACTTAAGTATACTATCATACCATCAGCAAATAGTGATAATTTGACTTCTTCCTTTCCAATTCGTATCACTTTGATCTCCTTTTGTTTTCTAATTGCTCTGGCTAGGACTTCAAATACAATATTGAATAGGTAGGGAGAGAGTGGGCAGCCTTGTCTAGTCCCTAATTTTAGTGGGATTGCTTCAAGTTTCTCTCCATTTAGTTTGATTTTGGGTACTGGTTTGCTGTATATTGCTTTTACTATGTTTAAGTATGGGTCTTGAATTCCTGATCTTTCCAAGACTTTTATCATGAAGGGATGTTGCATTTTGTCAAATGCTTTCTCAGCATCTAATGAGATGATCATATGGTTTTTTCCTTTGAGTTTGTTTATATAATGAATTACGTTGATGGATTTCTGTATATTGAACCATCCCTGCATCCCTAGGATGAAGCCTACTTGTTCATGGTGGATGATCGTTTTTATGTGTTCTTGGATTCAGTTTACAAGAATTTTATTGAGTATTTTTTCATCTATGTTCATAAGGGAAACTGGTCTGAAGTTTTCTTTCTTTGTTAGATCTTTGTGTGGTTTAGATATAAGAGTAATTGTGGCTTCATGGATCAAATTGGGTAGAGTACCTTCTGTTTCTATATTGTGGAATAGTTTGAGGAGTATTGGTATTAGGTCTTTGAAGGTTTGATAAAACTCTGCTCTAAACCCATCAGGTCATGGGCTTTTTTTGGTTGGGAGACTATTAATGACTGTTTCTATGTCATTAGCAGATATGAGACCATTTAGATCGTTGATCTTATCTTGATTTAACTTTGGTACCTGGTATCTGTCTAGAAAATTGTCCATTTCATCCAAGTTTTCCAGTTTTGTTGAGTATAGGCTTTTGTAGTAGGCTCTCATGATTTTTTTGGATTTCCTCAGTGTCTGTTGTTATGTCTCCCTTTTTATTTCTGATCTTGTTAATTTGGATACTGTCTCTGTGCCTTCTGGTTAGTCTGCCTAAGGGTTTATCTATCCTATTGATTTTCTCGAAGAACCAGCTCCTGGTTTGGTTGATTCTTTGTATAGTTCCTTTTGTTTCTATTTGGTTGATTTCAGCCCTGAGTTTGATTATTTCCTGCCTTCAACTCCTCTTGGGTGAATTTGCTTCTTTTTGTTCTAGAGCTTCCAGATGTGCTGTCAAATTGCTGATGTATGAGCGCTCCAGTTTCTTTTTGAAGGCACTTAAAGCTATGAGTTTTCTTCTTAGGACTGCTTTCATTGTGTCCCATAACTTTGGGTATGTTGTGGCTTCATTTTCATTAAACTCTAGAAAGTCTTTCATTTCTTTCTTTACTTTTTCCTTGACCAAGTTATCATTGAGTAGAGTATTGTTAAGCTTCCACGTGTATGTGGGCATTCTATTGTTTATGTTGTTATCGAGGAGCAGCCTTCGTCCATGGTGATCTGATAGGATACAAGGAACTATTTCAATCTTCTTGTATCTGTTGAGGCCTGATTTGTGACCAATTATATGGTCAGTTTTGGAGAAGGTACCATGAGGTCCTGAGAAGGTATATTCTTTTGTTTTAGGATAAAAAGTTCTATAGATATTGTCTTACTCAGAGTTTCTATTCCTGCACAAACATCATGACCATGAAGCAAGTTGGGGAGGGAAGGGTTTATTTGGCTTACTTCCACATTGGTGTTCATCACAAAGGAAGTCAGGACTGGAATTCAAGCAGGTCAGAAAGCATGAGCTGATGCAGAGGCCATGGAGGGATGTTCTTTACTGGCTTGCTTCCCCTGGCTTGCTCAGCCTGCTGTCTTATAGAACCCAAGACTTGCAGCCCAGGGATGGCACCACCCACAAGGGGCCCTACCTCCTTGATCACTAATAGAGAAAATGCCCCACAGCTGGATCTCATGGAGGCACTTCCCCAACTGAAGCTCTCTTCTCTGTGATAACTCCAGCCTGTATCAAGTTGACACACAAAACCAGCCCAGAAAGACCAGAAGGAATCTAAGTCACTGGGCTGGCAGAGTTCCTGTGTGTCTGGTCAAGCTGGTCTCAGTTACTCCCAGTGTTGGGACAGATGTTGGTTCCTGCTCACCTCTGATCCTGGGTGTGTCAGAATTCCTGGGAGTGGAGCTTCCTCTGGGTGTTGTAGGACTGGCTGCGGAGCTTGTGCCCAAAGTCTGCTCTGGACCCCAGCCCAGACAGACCGGAAGGAACCCAAGTCACTTGGCTGGAGGAGTTCCTGTGTGCCTGGTAAAGCTGGTCCCAGTTACTCCCAGTGTTGGGACGGATGTTTGTTCCTACTTACCTCTGATCCTGGGTGTGTCAGAGCACCTAGGAATGGAGCTTTCTCTGGGTGTTGTGCAATAAAAGTTTTTGTTTTTTTTTTTTTTTTAAAAGAATGTATTGCTGCAGATCAAGGATAATGAGAAGCTATTCCACTAACAGTCAGTCAATGAAGTGTGGGAATATGCTGCTGTTTGCTTGCTCGGTATCACTGTTTTTTAATTTTGTATGGACTATTTGTGTTTCAGAGGCATACATTTATGTGAACGTAGTTGACTTGGCAAGTATTGCTACATCTAGAATGGGAACAGGGGTATCTCTAAAACACACTTTTCTGTTTGGGTCTATCTCGGCTTTATACGTGAGCCACATTTGTTTTCTGTATAGTTTAAATGTCTGTTTTGAGGTTATTGATTTACATGCAGTTATGGGAAATAGTACAGAGAGATCTCCAAATTATAATGCAATGCCACAACAAATGTGTTTATATTAATGTAGTCAAAATAGAGGTTCTCCCTATCACCACAAGGATCCTTTTCCTTATGCCCATGAAACCTTTCTACTTCCTATTATCCCTGCCCCTATAATCACTGATAAGCACAGTTCTGTCATCCACCTGTTCTTATTGGGGCTTACAAGATAAGATTATATGTCTGGTTTTTGAAAAAGAGATAATTAATGTCCACATGTAAAACACAATAAAATAAAGGATGGTTATATAGGAAAACAAACTTCAGAATTTTAGGTGACACAGAAAGAATTTCTTTTGGAGTTAAATCCTTGAGTATATTATTTCTTTAGAAATCATTTCCTGCATTGGTGGTCATGATAATCTCACATGATTCCTTTGTCTTAAGTTTAGCTGTTGCATTGTGAGTAGTATCTGATCAAGTCTGTGGACATTTCATTTATTTTTCAACTCTTTTTACATTGAGATGAGCCCTGGGGGAGATCCCCACTCAAATCTCGGGAGGACGTGCACCCAAGGAATCACGAGAGACCATCTTGATGTAATTACAAGAGGTGTTTTTTAATTTCAGGGAGCTCTGGTTCGGCACCACACCTATCTCACGCACGAGATAGTGGAGCCGACCACGAGGCTTGAAAGTTAGGGGTTTATATAGGGAAAAGGTCTGAGGGAACAAAGGGATCAGTGTGGTCATATATGATTGGCTAGTTCAAATATTAACTATTACGTGCAGAACAGAGTGGAAAATTCCTAAAGTTGGTGTTAATCTGAGTCAACAAAGCATCTGACCTTAAACCATATCTGAGAGGACCAGATGGTCCATTACTTAGTGTCCACCAGGCACGTCTTTGCAGGCCTGGGCCTTGGACATGTCCTCGTTCGCCTAGACATGTTTTCCTCTATGTTTATAGTTTTATATCTTCTTGACCTGCCAGCTCTTATGATATCTAACAACTTGCTTGCTCCTTCCCAGGCCTATGTGGGCCAGCTTGTGATGGATTCTTAGGCCCATAACTTTTCTTCCTAGTCAGCACAGGTCTAAAGCTTTAATTTTTCCCTTCATTCCTCCCTTTTTTTCTTTTGCCTAGTTCTAATCATAGAACTATCTAGCTCGGGTTCTTCCCCTTGAGGCAAGGTATTATATTGATGACATAATACCATAAGCTGCACAGCCCCAATTCTTTCTCTGAGGAAAGCTATAAGTCTGTTAAAAATACAAGGACCAATGGTATTTAGTGGTCCTGCAAGCGCAGAGATTAAAGATGTTAGCTAGGGAGAGGAGTTAAACAAAGTTTCAAACTAATTCTTGTCTTGTGCTCTTTCTCGTTTCTTTTGTTCTAGACTTTCTCTTATTTTGCCTAATTATCTTTGACTCTTCCTGAGTGATCTATGTAAAAACAACACTCTTCTTTCAATGTAGCACATAGGCCCCCTTCCTTAGGAACAACAGACTTTATCTTCTTCTATTTTGGAGGACCATTTCTGAGAGGGAGGTGAGTGATTCTTGTAG
>NC_045030.1:152744785-152745666 GCF_008632895.1 Mastomys coucha
TATACACAGAGATAGACAACTGGGCCCAGTAACAAACATTAGATACACAGATAATCACAACCAAATCATAGAGTCGCTCGGCCTGTGTATCAGCCAAGGCTGCCGAGATGGACTGGTCACAAACTACACACTCACCCAAGTCTGGTCTTGAATAAACCAGCCAAACCTAGCCTCAGATGGAGTGGGATTCCTCCTCCACTCCCTCCTTGGCAAAAGGAGAATTCTGTCTCCTTTGTTCTGAAAACCAACAGTCAGGCTCTCCTGACTTCCCGGATACCCCAGGTACCACATCCAGGATGGCTCCCAGAGCCTCCTCTTCTGGGCGGCTCCCAGAGCCTCCTCTTGCAGCCTGCTTATATAGCTGCTAGGCCCACAAACCGAAACCAAAAAAACAACTCACAAAACACAAAACCACAAACGCAGCAGCCGCACCTCAGACACACACTACACTCATACAAACATACCTCCAAGGGGGTCTTCGGGGTTCCTGGGTGTCACGTATTTCCCGGCCAATGCACCACATGAAAGACCCCTGAGGGAGACCCCCACTCAAATCTCGGGAGGACGTGCACCCAAGGAATCACGAGAGACCATCTTGATGTAATTACAAGAGGTATTTTTTAATTTCAGGGAGCTCTGGTTCGGCACCACACCTATCTCACGCAGGAGATAGTGGAGCCGACCACGAGGCTTGAAAGTTAGGGGTTTATATAGGGAAAAGGTCTGAGGGAACAAAGGGATCAGTGTGGTCATACATGATTGGCTAGTTTAATATTAAGTGTTACGTGCAGAACAGAGTGGGAAATTCCTAAAGTTGGTGTTAATCTGAGTTAACAAAGCATCTGACCTTAAACCATATCTGAGAGGACCAGATGGTCCAT
>NC_045030.1:152746904-152748565 GCF_008632895.1 Mastomys coucha
TTCCCCTGCTCACTAACCCTCCCACTCCCACTTCCTGACCCTTGCATTCCCCTACTCTGGAGTGTCGAGCTTTCACAAGATCAAGGACCTCTCCTCTCATTGATGTTCCCACAAGGCATCCTCTACTACATTTGCAGCAATAGCCATGGGTCCCTCCATGTGTACTCTTTGGTTGTTGTTTTAGTTCCTGGGAGCTCTGGGAATATTGGTTGGTTCATATTGATGTCCCTCATATGGGGCTGCAAATCCCTTTAGCTCCGTGGGTCCTTTCTCTAGCTCCTCCTCCATTGGAGACCCTATGCTCAGTCCAATGGATGGCTGTGAGCATCCACTTCTGTATTTGTCAGGCACTGGCAGAGCTTCTCAGGAGACAGCTATATCAGGCTCCTGTCAGCAAGCACTTGTTGGCAGCCACAATAGTGTCTGGACTTGGTGACTATGAATGGATTCCCCAGGTGAGACAGTCACTGGATGGTCTTTCCTTCAGTCTCTGCTCCAAACTTTGTCTCTGTATCTCCTCCCACGGGCATTTTGATCTCCCTTCTAAGAAGGACCGAAGTATCCACACTTTGGTCTTCCTTCTTCTTGCTCTTCCTCATCTGACCCAGAGTAACTAAACTTGAGGGGAAAGAGTCACTAGAATGAGCTTTCAGGCTTCTCCATCATTTCTGTGCAGTAGAGTAGCAATCTAATGTGCCTATGAGTTCCTAATGTGTGCTATGTGACCTAGGAACTGAACTACTTGTTTGTTTTTGTGTTGTTCTTCACTGCCAAATGGATAGCACAGAGATTCCAGGTTATCCATGTTAGGCTGTTTTGTTTTGCTTTGCTTTGCTTTGCTTTGCTTTGTTTTTTTATTAGTGCAGCAAAGCTAAATTGCTTGCTTAAGCCAGGAGGAACCTAAGTTGTTCCCAGAGTCTTACAGCTTTCACTCATTCTCCACTCAGTCTCTAAGATAGCACTGAGTAAATATTTCCAAACCATCAGTCTGAGAGACAAATAATGAACTGAAGGTGTACTTGCTTCATCTGTGCACAGCTGTGCCCATACTTCTCTATCAGACTTGCACTCCTTTTCCAGATTTTCAGGTTCATAGGATCAGGATGATTTGTTAGTTTGCGGAGTCAAAGCACCAAAGAAGGTGCTACATTTCCTTTGAAAAACTGGTAATTGAAAGTGTGAGTGTGTAGCCAGGTGGTGGTGGTACACGCCTTTAATCCCAGCACTTCAGAGGCAGAGGTGGGCAAATTTCTGAGTTCAAGGCCATCTTGTTCTACAGACTGAGTTCTAGGACAGCCAGGGCTACACAGAGAAACTCCCTGTCTCGAAAAAAATAAAGGGAGGCAGGGAGGGAGGAAGGGAGGTAGGAAAGCAGGGAGGGAGGGAGGGAGAGAAAGTGTCAATGTGTGTGTATTTTCAGGCTTGCCTTAAACTAGCCCTATGGCTGAAAATGTTCTTCCTGCCTTCACTTCTCAAGGACTGAGATTAAAGACGCGTGCTAACACCATGGGTGGCTGCAGTTGGGCCATAGTAACTGCTTGTTTGTTACTTCTATTATGATGAAGCTGCTGCTGCTGCCCATGACCCTGATCATAAAAGGGGGAACCAAGTACCCATGGAAGAAGTGGCAGAGATTAACAATGGAGCAGAGACTGAAGGAA
>NC_045030.1:152749132-152759046 GCF_008632895.1 Mastomys coucha
AATAAAGAAAATATATAATAATAATAATAATAATAATAATAATAATAATAATAATAATAATAATAAAATATTTTCCAGAAGGGAAACTTGTGTCTTCCATGTGCCCACAAGAGGGCAGCCTGAGACCTTGCATGTCCATAGAACAGCCTTCTGGAGCAGCTTTTTGACCTTTTTTTTTTCCTTCCAGTTTTTCTTTCTCTAATTAAAGAGCATTTTGATTATTCCCCTGACTTGCCACACATGTAAAGCAGATTTCCTATCATCAATATTGTGGTGTGGTGTACTGATCGAGGTTCAGGTGGAGAGTAGGCACATTGGTGTGGGCTGCATTTGACTAGGCCTCCCAGGCTTACTTTTTTTAAAAGCCTTCCAGATAGAACAAATTCATCCAAGTGGAACTTAAGATAGAGACTAAAACCTAAATTAAGAAAAGATCTGCAGTGGTAGCACATGCCTTTAATCCCAGCACTTGGGAAGCAGAGGCAGGCGGATTTCTGAGTTGAGGCCAGCCTGGTCTACAGAGTGAGTTCCAGGACAGCCAAGGCTAAACCCTGTCTCAGAGAGAGAGAGAGAGAGACAGACAGAGAGACAGAGACAGAGAGAGAGACAGAGAGAGAGCACACTATGTGTGTGTTTTGTAAACCCTGGGTAAGAGGTAGTACTTAGAACTAGGCAAACCTAGGGCAATCCCAGTTATATATCACTTTAGAGGCTGCCAGGGAGGGGAAGTTACTTTTCTATACAGGAAAAGAAGGATGAAATAAGGGCTTTACAATTTGTATGGGAGCATGGGGCATCATGGGTCTTGGAGCCTTGAAGGTGGAAGAGGTTAAAAAGATGGCAGTGTTAGTGGTGGTGGAACAAGGGGCAGGAAATGTAAACTAGGAGATAAGAGAGGAGGGGAGAAGTGGTGAGGTCAAATTAGATAAGGAATCAAAGTCACATTGCTGAGGGCTTGAAATGAGTTGGGAGTTGGATCTTTAAATCCATGATGACATTCATTTTGGTAGCAGTATCATAATTAAGAACTGACTAAAACTAAACTTGAATTATATCAATTTGTAGTCAAGGACTGGATTATTCTTGTAATTGTCTTGAGCTTTAGCGTTCCTGATACATAGTTTACATTGCATAGCCAAACACATGTTGGAAATCATGACAATTCAGTTTGTCATGTTATTCATCTGTATACTCAGTGCCTACACTGCAGGCCTTGCTTCTCTGGCCCTTTCCTGAACAGCAAGTAGAGTAGTTCCTGGAAGAAGTGGAGATTGCTATGGCAGAGAAACATACTCTGAAGTTGGTATTATGTTAGTATGAGAGGAAGGTCCAAGGCATTGGGAATGTGGTTGCATTAATAATAAAGCTTGTTTCTCCAATGGTATATGTAAGCTATATCTACTAACTTTTCATGAACAACCAATAGTAACAATGCAATAAATTATTCTAAACTTAAGTAGCCCTTATTTATTTAATCTTGAATTTAGAAAGTTCTTTAGGGCCTTGAAAGGAATGTGGTAGGGATCTGGAGATGCAGGGATATTTCCTAGACATATTTGGTGAATAATTTCATCTTATTTGTTAACAGATATTTTCATGCTAAGTACATAAAAATATATTTATTTTTTCTTTGAAATCCTGAGATACTAAAATTGACATCAAAGCAAACTTGGGAGATACATTTTGTACATAAAATTAAACTTGAGGGATACGTTTTACAGTGGTTGAAAGTGCTTATATGTATTTGCCACAATTGACTTATTTCAGAACATTAAATCTTTTTCAACTGTATAATAATTTTTTTTTTTTTTTGGTTTTTAGAGACAGGGTTTTTCTGTGTAGCCCTGGCTGTCCTGGTACTCACTCTGTAGACCAGGCTGGCCTCGAACTCAGAAATCCACCTGCCTCTGCTTCCCAAGTGCTGGGATTAAAGGCATGCGCCACCACCCCCCGACAACTGTATAATAATTGATATCTAAAGTCATATTCATCTTGTGGCTTTTCCTCTCCCCTAAATTTTCTGCCCCGGACCTTCGAGCCAGATTAGAATAGGACTGATGAATGTCTCTGCATACAGCTAGGTTTCTGTGTCACTTAATTGCATTTCTGACCCCTCCAGGTCAAGTCTTGGGACAAAGATTAGTTAAAGGGCTATTGTCAACACCACTATACCACACTTTGGAAAGCACAGGTGGAAGCCATGACTGCTGCCCTTGAATTGTTGGGCATGGCTGAGGATGTATGATAGGAAGTGAGTTCCTTGAAATGAATAGGTGACATTGGATAGTATATGTGTATGTCCAGACCCAGGAACATGTACCCAACCATCTTTAGCACTCGGTAGATAAAGAAGAATAAAACACTGAAAATTATGTTTTCTATCTTGTAGGAATGGATGGATTTTTAAAATCAGATGAGAGACAAAGATTAGCCAAAGAGAGACGAGAAGAAAGAGAAAAATGTCTGGGTAAGTTGTATACTTTGGCTGTTTTAGTTCACAAAAGTAGAAAAGTAGAAATGAGGTGATTTCGAAAGGTCCTTAGAAATGTGTGAATGACTGGAAAGAGACCTAAGACCAGTAGATGAGTCTAGAGACTTGAGTGTGAACTGACACAGTAATTTGCACAATTACAAAGACTGGAATTAATAAACAGTTCATTCACTCACAGAATATTGTCCCTCCTCTATATCCTAGGCAGTATGTTTGGAGCTATGGACAATTGCTGCCACTGGGGCTGGATAGATGATTCCATTGTTAAGAATACTGACTGCCTTTAGAGAACACAGATTCAATTCCCAGAACACACATATCAGCTCACAACTGTCTGTAACTCTAGTCCCAGTGCCCTCTTTTTGTGTCCTTAGGCATTGCACGTACATGGTACACATACAGACATGCAGACAAAACATCCATACAAATAAATAAAACAGTTGCTTCCTCTGATCTGAGGAATACTTAATGCCCTTAGGTATCCACTATGGGTACTCACCTTCTCTTTTGGGATCTAGAAGGGCCATCCTAAGAGAAATGAGAAAATGGACACTCATTTTCTGCATTACAACAGTATGCCCGGTTGAGAAAGGCTTTTATTTTTTAACCTCTTGTTAGTTATAGATACCACCATGGAGTTCTGTGAGTTAGGTAGATGATAATTTCCCTCATTGAACTGAGATGAATAAGAAGCTGTTGGATTCTTGTTTGGTCTTTTGGACAGTTCAGGCACTACCACCCCTAGAGAGCCTTTCTTTAGCCTGGCTAAGTAGAGGTAAAGGCTTCTTAGTAAATGGTTTGATGCAAAGACATGACTTTGTATATTTTAATGCTTTGCTCAGATCACTGTGCATGCTCATTTGACATGATTTTGATTGAATGTACCTTTAAACTATCATCATTCTAGCCACTATATGGTTTAGCTATTGTATACAAGTTTGGCTTAATTATAGCAATAATAGTCATAATACCTATGTGTGGAAATACTTTTTATGTTCTACATGCATTGCATAATTTTCTTCACCATATTATCATTGCCACTGTATAACTGATAAGGAAGACAAGACAGAGATAACATAGTTATTAACATGCCCCACACCACTTAACGAATAGCAGAGATAACAGAACACCCAATCTCAATCACTGCATCCTGGGATTTCATCAGATTATTGCTTCTATGTTCATGGTCTTGATCCAACTTGCATGAGGAGCGATTGGAATGACACTCTGCTTCTATTTCTCAGCTGCTCGGGAACAACAGATCTTAGAGAAACAGAAAAGAGCCAAGCTTCAGTATGAGAAACAAATTGAGGAACGATGGAGAAAACTTGAGGAGCAGCGCCAGCGGGAGGATCAGAAGAGGGCAGCAGTGGAAGAGAAGAGGAAGCAGAGGCTCAGGGAAGAAGAGGTAAGTAAGGTCTTGGGAACCTTCCACCCCAGATAGCTCAGTAACTCACATAGGGCAAAAGTGTTGAGGGCATCTGGTCTACTACCCAAGTGTCAGCTGTGAGAAAGACTTGCCTCCAAATTTTGTCCTAGTGACATAGTGCCTTCTTTCTGAACTATAATACAATGAGTTAGTGGATGTAGCACTTGCAGAGGAGCAAAGAAATTTTGCCATTTGATTCACATTTGTTGTACAACCCAGGGCAAAATGCTTGCCTTCTCTTGGCTCTGGTTTGCTTGTCTCTGCTTTGAGCAGTTGGGTTTGGTAGTTTTCAAGGCTTCTTTCAAGTAGAACCTTTTCTGACTAAATTAAGAGACACAGGGGGCTTGTGGCTTGGGTTTTGGGTGATAGAAAATCAAGTATTATGCCAGGAGGAGGTCCATGCTTCTGGAACAGACCAAGGCCAAAGCATACAATAAGATGATCCTGTTATTTACTGCTGGAAAATTCTATGTGAATACAAAGATGCTAGTGTATTTAAATTTTAATATAACTCCTTGCTTTAATCATCCTTTCCAGATACCTTTTAAAAAAAGAAATGGAATGCAATTATCTGCATGGAGTCCATTATTACTAAGCTCTGGAAGTATATTTAGGAAATGTATTTGAATTATAGATTTTCTTAACAAATATATTTCAAGGATGTAATAGTACTCTTGTATCAGGTGATGATATTTTATTCATAAGGTATAATGACTCATGTTTTAGTATGAACAATGTAGTAGTTTGTCAATTTCCAACACTATAGAATACAGAGACTTTTATATAAATTTAGTGTTTTTAATTGTCTAGGAAAGACTTCCTGTTTTTCTTTTTCTTTTTTTTTTTTTTTTTTTTTTAGATTATTTTTTAGATATTTTATTTATGTGAGTACACTGTAGCTGTCTTTAGATACACCAGAAGAGGGCATCAGGTCCCATTACAGATGGTTGGGAGCCATCATGTGGTTGCTGGGAATTAAACTCAGAACCTCTGGAAGAACAGTCAGTGCTCTTAACCACTGAGCCATCTCTCCGGCCCTAATGTTTTTAAAGTCTCTGAATGCTTATTACTATATATATTTACTTCTGTTTTTATAATAAAATAACATTATAAGATAAAACACTGGGGCATAGAACCTTCAGGGGTTTGTTTTTGTTTGTTTTTTTGTTTTTTGGAGGGGAAACTGGGAAAGGAGAAATTCGCATGTAAATAAAGAAAATATCTAAAATAAATAAAAAAAAATAAGATAAAACAAAAAGTAACAATAAGATTTGGACAAGACAAGCAAACAGAAGGCTCAAAAAGCTTTTTAAAAAATTCAGAGATCCACTTTTCACACACTCAAGAATTCCATATAAAATAGTAAACTGGAAGCCACATGATATATGCAGAGGACCTGGTGTAGACCTTTGCAGGGCCTGTCCATGCTGTTCCAGTCTCTGTGAGTTCATATATGAGTTTTGATCATGTTGATTTAGAGGGCCTTGTTTTCTTGGTGTAGTCCTCCCTTTGCCACTCACACTTTCTGCTTCCTCTTCCATGGGGTTCCCTAAGCTCAGAAGGGGAGGGGATTTGATAGAGTCATCTTATTTAGGGCTGAGTGTTTCAAGGTATCTCACTCTCTTAATAATGTCTGGCTGTGGGTTTCTGTTTCCTCCTGTCTGCTACAGGAGGAAGCATCTCTGATGAGTGGGAAACTGATCTATGAATAGAACAGTATCACCAAGAGCAATGTTTTTTGGTACATTTTTTGTTTTGTTCTTTGAACAGTATTATTTGGTTTTCTCCTAAATCCCTAGATTATCTAGTCTCAGGTTCTTGGTCACCCAAGGAGTGTCATGTATAGGTTCCATCTTGTGGAGTAGGCCTATGTCAAATTAGATACTGGTTGGTAACTACCACATGCTTTGTGCCACCACCATTGCCCTAACATATTTTGCAGGCAGAACACTATTTTAGAACAAAGGTTTGTGGCTGGCTTGGTGTTTGTTTCTCTTTTGGTAGCATACCAAGTATCTTACTGTACCAAGAACTTGGTTGGGGGGGGACTCTATTTAGGTACTAGCTTGACTTTTCCATGTTAAGTGTTTTGTGTAGGGACAGCAATGATACATTGCTGTCACTTTGTGGAGAGCAACCTATAGTCTTAGCAACAACTTGAGTTGTTTCCGGAGTCCCATGAGGCCTCTTTGGCCACCAACTAAATAAAATGTAACATAATCTCAGAACTGGAAGCTTTATTTGGTGATAAGAGATGGGGCCAGTCAGGACTCTGTCTTATCCATTATTTAGTTATTTCATTTAAAGGGCCTTTATTCATATATATGTGGAAGTTTCTACTGTATTAATTTAAGCTATCTCTCCCCATATTCCCTCCCTCATTTTCCTCTCCCTCAAGTTGATTCCTCCCATTCCAGCCCACCCATCATCTATCCATAACTATCTGCTCTATTCCACATTACTAATGAGATCTATCTTTATCCCCCAGTCACATACTCTGTACCTAACCTCTGTGTTTCTACAGACTGTAGCTTGGTTATCATTATCTTATCACTTAAAAGCTATTATCCACATATAAGTGAACATAGTCTTTCTGGATTTGGGATACATCACTCAAGTTGATTTTTTTGTTGTTGTTTTAAAGAATTATTTATTTTATGGGAGTACACTGTAGCTGTCTTTGGACACACCAGAAGAGGTCATGGGATCCTATTACAGATGGTTGTGATCCACCATGTGGTTACTGGGAATTGAACTCAGGACCTCTAGAAGAACAGTCAGTGCTCTTAACTGCTGAGCCATCTCCCCAGCCCCCATGGTTGATTACTTTCTAGTTCTATACATTTACCTGTGAATTTCATAATTCTTAATTGCTAAATAATATTCCATTGTGTAAATGTACCACATTTTCTTTATCCATCCTTCTTTTTTTTTTTTTTTTTTTTTTTTTTTTTTGGTTTTTTCGAGTCAGGGTTTCTCTGTGTAGCCCTGGCTGTCCTGGAACTCACTCTGTAGACCAGGCTGGCCTCGAACTCAGAAATCCACCTGCCTCTGCCTCCCAAGTGGTGGGATTATAGGCTATCCATCCTTCTTGAGGGACACTGTGGTGGTATGATATGCTTGGCCCAGGGAGTGGCACTATTAGGAGGTGTGGCCTTGTTGGAGTAGGTGTGACCCTGTTGGAGGAAGTGTATAACTAGGAGTGGGCAATGAGACCCTCCTCTTAACCACTTGGGAGCCAGTCTTCTCTTGTTTGTCTTCAGAACAAGATGTAGAACTCTCAGCTCTTCCTATGCCATGCCTGCCTAGAAGCTGCCATGCTACTGCTTTGATGATAATGGATTGAACCTCTAACCTATAAGCCAACTGCAATTAAATGTTGTTCTTTATAAGAGTTGCCTTGGTCATGGTGTTCTTTACAGCAATGAAAACCCTAAGACAGTTGTTTTAGTTTCTGGCTATTATGAATAGATCACCAAAGAATATGGCTGAGCAAGTGTCCTTGTGGTATGATAAATTGTTCTTTGGGTATATGCCCAAGAGTGGTATAGTTAGATCTTTAAGAAGATCAATTCCCAGCTTTCTGAAGAACTGCCATATTGATTTTCATAATGTCTGTATAATCTACTAGCAATGGATGATTGTTCCCCTTGCTCCACATCCTCACCAGCATGAGCTATCATTTGTGTTATTGATCTTAGCCATTCTGATAGGCAAAAGACAGAATCTCAAAGTAGTTTTTATTTGCAGTTCCTTTCTTATTAAGGACGTTGATCATTTCCTTAAATATTTCTCAGCCATTTGTGATTCTTCTGTTGAGAATTCTCTGTTTAGATCTGCATCCCATTTTTAATTGGTTTAGTTGCTTTTTTGATACCTAATTTTTAAATATTCTTTCCATTTTTATATATGAGCTCTCTATTGGATCTGTAATTGGTAAAAATACTTTTGCATTGTATAGGCTGCCACTTCGTCTGAATGGCAGTGTCCTTTGTCGTGTAGAAGCTTTTCAGTTTTGGAGTCCTGTTTATTAATTGTTGCTCTTAGTGTCTGAGCTATCAGTGTTTTGTTCAGAAAGTTGTCTCCCATGCCAGTGTGTTAAAGGTTATTAGCCACTTTCTCTCTTATCAGGTTCAGTGTATCTGTTGTTGTTGTTGTTGAGGTCTTAGATCCACTTGGACTTGAATTTTGTACAGGGCGATAAGTATGGATCTATTTACATTCTTCTACGTGTAAACATCCATTTTGACCAGCGCCAGAGTGGGTTTCTGGATTCTTTATAAAAAATCACGTGTCTGTGGGTATGTGGATTTATGTCCAGATCTTCAGTTTAATTCCATTGGTCAACCTGTCTGTTTTTGTGTCAGTACTATGCTTTTATTTATTTATTTATTTTGAGACAGGATTTCTCTGTGTAGCCCTGGCTGTCCTGGAACTCACTCTGTAGACCAGGCTGGCCTCGAACTCAGAAATCCACCTGCCTCTGCCTCCCAAGTGCTGGGATTAAAGGCGTGCGCCGCCACCACCCGGCATGCTATGCTTTTTTAAATTATTATAACTATTGTACAACTTGAAATCGGGGGTGCTTATTTCTCCCACAGTTTTTTTGTTATTTAGGATTGTTTTAGCTATTGTGTATTTTTGTGTGTGTTTCCTTGTAAGCTGAAACATGTCCTTTCATGATCTGTGAAGGATTGTATTAGAATTTTGATGAGGATTACAATGAATCATTAGATTGATTTTTATAGGATGGCCATTTTTACTATATATTCGTACTGAGCCATGGGTGTGGGAAATATTTACATCTTCTGACACATTGTTCAGTTTCTTTTTTTCAGTGAGTTGAAGGGTTTTTGTTTGATTGATTGTTTGTTTGTTTGTTTGTTTTTGTTTTTGTTTTTAGAGGTAGGGTTTAGCTTTGCTCAGTGGCAGTATCATAGCCAATGAGGTTTATCCGAGGCGCAATTATTGCTTATTGAGATAGGTTTTCTCTGTGTAGCCCTGGCTGTCCTGGAACTCACTGTAGAACAGGCTGACCTCAAACTCAGAAATCTGCCTGTCTCTGTCTCCCGAGTGCTGGGATTAAAGGTGTGTGCCACCACTGCCTGGCTGAGTTGAAATTTTTATTATACAGGTCTTTCACTTGCTTAGTTAGAGTTATCCCAAGATATTTTAATGATTTGTGGTTATCGTGAAGGGTTTTGTTTCCCTGATTTATTTGTCATTTGTATCTAGGAGGGCTATTTTTGAGTTAATTTTTTATCCAGCTACTTTGCTGAAAGTGTTTATTAGCTATGAAAATTACCTGGAGGTATTTTTAGGTTTATTAATGTATACTGTTATGGCATTTGCAAATAAAGATACTTTGACTTCTTCCTTTCTAATCCTTACTCCCCCAATATCCTCCAGTTGTTTTACTGCTCTAGCTAAGATTTTATATACTATATTTAATAGGTATGGATAAAGTAGACAACCTTGGCTTATTCCTGATTTTTAGGGGAATTTCTTTGAGTTTCTCTCCATTTATATTGATGTTGGCTATGGACTTGTTGTAAACTGTCTTTATTATGCTGAGGTATTTCCATTGTATCCATAATTTCTACAGAACATTTATCTTGAAGGGAAGTTAAACATTGACCAAGGCCTTTTCTACCTCTAATGAGATAATTATGTAGTTATTTTCTTTCAGTTTGTTTATATGATAAATTATATTTATAGATTTATGTATATTGAACCATCCCTGCATCTCTGGGATGAAGACTACTTGATCATGGTAGATGATCTTTTTGATGCTTTCTTAGATTCATCTTGCAAGTATTTGATTGAGAAAAATTGCATCTATGTGTATAACGGAAATTGGTCTGTAATTCCCTTTCTTTGTTGGGTCTTTATGTGATTTGGGTATCAGGTTAACTCTAGCCTCATAAAACAAATTAGGAAATATTCTGTGGAATAATTTGAAGAGTATTGGCATTAACTCTTTTTTTTTTTTTT
>NC_045030.1:152759056-152759823 GCF_008632895.1 Mastomys coucha
TTTTTTTTTTTTGAAAATCTGGTAGGATTCTATGCTAAAACCATCTGGCCCTGGACACTTGGGGGTTGGGAGACTTTTGATGAGTGCTTTTATTTCACTATGGATTATAGTCTATTTAAATTGCTTATCTGCTCTTAATTTAATGTTGGTAACTGGTATGTATTGAGAAAATTACCTTTTTGTTTTGTTTTTAGATTTTCCAGTTTGGTAGACTTCAGGTTTTTAAAGTATGCCCCCAATGATTCTCTGTATTTACTTAGTGCCTTTTTCACTTGTAATTTTTAAAAATTTTAAAAATTCTCTCTGCCTTTTAGTTAATTTGGATAAGGGTTTGTCAATCTTACTGATTTTCTCAGAAAACTTTTTATTTTATTGATTCTTTGTGTTGCTTGTGTGTGTGTGTGTGTGTGTGTGTGTGTGTGTGTGTGTGTGTGTGTGTGTTTTGGTTTGGTTTTATTGATTTCAGTCATGATTTTCATTACTTCTTGCTGTCTACTACTTTTAGATGTGATTTTTTCTTTTTGTTCTAAAGTTTTCATCTGTGCTGTTAAGTTACTAATATGAGATCTCTCCATTTTTTTAATGTAGGCACTTAGTCTGTAAAGTTTCCACTTAGAACCACCTTCATTCTGCCCCTTAATTTTGCATATGCTGTGTTTTCATTTTTATTGAATTCTTTTTTTAATTAGATATTTTCTTTATTTACATTTCAAATGTTCTCCCTTTCCTGTTTTCCCCTCTGAAAAAAAAATCCTGTTTCCTCCCCC
>NC_045030.1:152760231-152770065 GCF_008632895.1 Mastomys coucha
AGTCTCTGTGCCATAGTTTATTTCTGCAACTCCTTCCATGGGTATTTTGTTCCCCCTTCTAAGAAGGATCAAAGTATCCACACTTTTGTCTTCCTTCTTTTCTTAAAAAGTCTTTAAGTGTTTTATTTCTGTCTTAACCAATTTTTCATTCAATAGTCAGTTGTTCAGTTTCCATGAGTTTGTAAGCCTTCTGTTCTTTATGTTGTTGATATCTAGCCTTAATATGTGGTGCTCTGATAGGATGCAGGGAGTTATTTCATATTTCTTATATCTGTTGAGATTTGCTTTGTGGCTGAGCATATGCTTAATTTTTTAAGAAAGTTCCTGAGGTGAGTGGAAGGTGGTTTATTCTTTTGTGTTTGGGTGAAATGTTCTGTAAATATATGTTAGGTCCATTTGGTTTATAACATCAATTAGCTCCCTCCAGCATTTCTCTGCTTAGTTTTTGTTTGGATGGTCTGTCTATTGGTAAGAATAGGGTATTAAATTTACCCACCATCAATGTGAGAAGGTCATATATGATTTAAACTGTAGAAATGTGTTTTTTTTTTAAATAACTTGGGTGTTTGTAGATGTTAAGTATTATAGGGTCCTTTTGGTGAAATTTTTTTCTTTAATGAGTAATGTCTGTCTTTGGGCTTTATTGCTATAAAGAGATACCATGCACACTGCAACTGTATAAAGGAAAACATTTAATTGGGGCTGGCTTACAGTTTCAGAGGTTTATTCCATTATTGTCATGGCTGGCAGGGAGCATGGTAGCTTGCAGGTAGACATGGCACTGAAAATTCTATACCTTGATCCATGGGCAAAAGGAGACTCTGTGCCACTCTGGATGTAGATTGAGTATAAGAGAACTAACTCAAAGCTCTCCTCCACAGTGACACACTTCCTCCAACAAGGCCACACCTACTCCAACAAGGCCATACATCCTAATAGTGCCATTCCTGTGTGCCAAACATTCAAACACCTAAGTCTATTGGGGGGGGGCATACCTAGTCAAAACACTGTAGTATCCTTCCCTATCTCCTCTGATTAGTTTTACTTTGAAGTGTGTTTTACATGGTATTACAATGGCTAAACCAGAAATACCTTTTTCCTTCATTTTACCATGAGGTAATTTCTATCCTTGCTATTAAGGTATTTCTTAGCAGCATCAGAAGGATGGATCCTGATTTCATATTCATCCTGTTAGTTTGTGACTTTTTATTGGGAAATTGAGATCATTGATTTTGAGAGATATCATTGAGCAGTGTTTGTTGATTCCTATTGTTTTGGTGGTGGTGGTGATTGATGGTGGTTGGTTGGTTGGTTGGTTGTGGATTGTTGAAGATGGGTACGGGGGTGGGTGTGTGGGTATGGGTGTGTCTGTGCTTTCCCTCTTGATTTACTGGTCTAGGATTATTTATTTCCTATATTTTCTTGCCTGTAGTTAACCTCTTTAGGTTGTTGTTTTCCTTCTAGTGCTTTCTTTAAGACTGAATTTGTAGATAGAAGTTGCTTAAATTTGATTTTATCCTGAAATGTTTTTATTTTCTCTATGATGACTGAAAGTTTTGGGGGTATAGTAGTCTGTGATGGCTACTGTGATCTCTTATAGTCTATAGCACATTTGTGTATGCATTTCTGGCTTTTAGAGTCTTCATTGAGAAGTTATGTGCAGGTCTAATAGATCTGCCTTTATGTGTTATTTGTTTTTTCTCTTATTGCTTTTAATATTCATTTTGTTCTGTATATTTAATGTTTTGATGATTATTTGGCATGGCAAGGGTACTTTGTTTTCTGGTCCAATATATTTTGGTGTTCTATATGCTGATAGGCACCTCCTTGTTTAGGTTAGGGAAATTTTCTTCTATGAGATGTTGAAAATACTTTCTATGCCTTTGACCTATTTTTCCTCTTTCTTCCATTCTTATCTTATATTTGGTCTTTTAACATTGTCCCACTTTTTTTGTATGTTTTGTGCCAGAAGTTTTTTGGGTCTTGTTTTTAAAAAAGAAAAAAAAATCCACATTTTTCTTTGTCAGAGGTAGCTATTTCTTCTATTGTGTCTTCAGTGCCTGAGATTCTTGCTTTGATTTCTTCTATTCTGTTGGTGAGACTTGCTTTTGAGGTTCCTGGGGTTTTTGTTTTATTTTGTTTGCTTTTACTGTGTGTGTGTGTGTTTGCTTTTTTTCTTGAGGTTCTTAAATTTTTCCTTTCCAGATTTCCCTCAGTTTGAGTTTTCCTTATTGATTCCATTTTGACTTTCAGGCCTTGAACAGTTTTATTTATTTCCTTACACTGTTTGTGTTTTCATAAATTTCTTAAAGATTCATTTATTTATTATATGTAAGTATACTGTAGCTGTCTTCAGACACACCAGAGGGCACCAGATCTCATTTGGATGGTTGTGAGCCACCATGTGGTTGCTGGGATTTGAACTCAGGACCTTCATCAGAGCAGTCAGTGTTCCTAACTGCTGAGCCATCTCTCCAGCCCTTTTCATAAAATTCTTTAAGGGGTTTATTCATTTCATCTGTAAGGACCTCTATACTATTCATAAGGGCTGTTTTAAGGTTTTTTTAATTGTACTTCAACCTATAGTAGGGTTGCTGGGCTTTAGTGGAGATTACTATCCTGGCTGTTTTCATGTTGGTATCTAGACATTTAGGATTGGGGAGGTGCTGATATCTGGTCTTGTCTTTGTTGGGTAGTTATTTTGTACCTTGGTTAATGTTGCCCTCTGAATTTGAGGAGAGAGTGGTGGTGGTATGGTGCTTGGTAGGACACTGCTCTGAGATCCTGTTAAGTATGGCCACTGGGAGTTCGGGTAAAAGGTGTTTTTCGATATTGGTAGGTGACAGGTAGGAGTGGGCATGGGCTTGGGGAAGACCTGAAGGAGTTCACAGGAGGGAGGAAAGCAGTGTGTTCCCTAAGAATCTGCTTAGCTCACTGGGAATTAGGGTAGAGAGAGGAGAGTCTACAGCAAAAGGTCTGCTACAGAGCTGGTGATGAGAATGGAGGATTGATCTTGGAGGAATGGAGGAAGAGGTGAAAATCTGCAGTTAGCCTACCTGATTATCTTGTGATATTAGCTTTGTGGCTTCCCAGAGAGTGCCTGCTGGAGTTAGTGGCTGAGATAAAAATGAGTAGTGGGAGGGAGATTAGGAGGGAAAAATCTGTGTGGTCCATTGGAGATGGGGGCAGGGAGAAAGGAAACAAGGTGTTCTGTTGTCTAGCTGAGGATGAAACTGGAGGATTGGACTTAGAGGAGCAGAGGGAGCTATACAGATTCCAGCCAGCCTACCTGCTTCCCTAGCCACAGTCCAGTTTCTCATTTTTTAGTTTTAAAGAGGACATAATACACATTGACCATAGATTGAACCACACATTGTGAGACCCACCTTTACCTGTAAAGTGGCACCTTTGGTGATTAATTTATTTTTTTATTTTTGTTAGCAGAGAGAGATCTAAGCAAAACTATTATCTGTGTTTCACTGTTGCTACCTTCAGTCTGATTGCTGTGGCTTTGTCTGATCTCAGTTTATATACCTCATTCCTATCACTAAGCAACTGGTAGCTAGAGCAACCCCCTTCCAACTCTGTTTCCTTAGAACCAAAGGTACTAGGACTGAAGAAGATTACTTGTAAAAGGGCCCAGCAATCACCTAGTACAGAATAATTATTAGAAATGTGAGACACTCTCTAGTTACTTTAGTTGACTTTGGTAGAGGTAAAGTCAAGGTAGAGTGTCAGAAGACATGAAACGGTCTATGCACTATTAAAAAAATAAGTCACATCGAAATAGAGGCTGGAGGTTCAGAAGTTCAAGTTTAACCTTGGTTTCATAGACAGTTTGAGACTAACCTAGGCTATATTAGACCATGTATCAATAAAAAAATTCAGGATAAAAATCCAAAAATAAAAACAAAAGAAAATTCACATAGGTCTGGTGGTACAGGTCTGTAATCCTAGCTACCTAAGAGTTTAAGACAGGAACATTATAGGTTCAGGAGATGCCTTCGCTATAGAACAAGTTCAAGGATAGCCTGAGCAATTTAGTGAGACTCTATCTCAAAGTAAATAGTTTAAAAAGAAGGCTGAGAGTATATATTAATGATAGAGCAGTTCCCTAACACATGTGTGTCCCCTAGGTCCAATCTTCAGTTTTGGAAGGGGAAGCCAATGCATGAGAAGGTGTTTGGGTAATTTAAGATAGATCTATCCATTCTTAGCTTGTATGTTTTTCATGAGTCACTGGACTTGCCTATTTTCTTCCCATCCTCCATTCCCTGATGACTTAGAGTTTGTCCCCTTTCTCCCTTGCATTCACAATTTTTGACATCCTGCTGATTCAGGAAAAAGCCTGTAACTACTTCTTCCAGGAAAGAACAATATGCAATATCACATTAGATGCTTCTCATGCTTCAGCACATCCTGCAATGTCACAAGGGTACACTTTGGAGGCAGTTTCTGTGCATAATTTTTCTTAATAGAACATTAGCGTTGGAGGTACTTAATGTAGTCAGTCTCATACTCCTTGATGATGAAGGGATATTATGTTAGATGGTTAGTTCTGATACAGTGTAATCTGTAGTAATTTAAAATCTGGATATTTTCTGATTCTGTGCTTTCTTTTATCCTTAATATAATTGAGGATATGTTCTGACCACTGGTCAGCAAGAGAACAAACTGAAAATGCTTTTCTATTTTTTCTAGGAACAACATGACAGGTCAGGTCTATGCAGAGAGCTGGGTTTTCTAAGGTTATGTAGCAACCCAAGGAAGGAGATGCTTGCCTTTGTCACCTGAGACCACCCTCATGGTCCCAGGAGACCAAGGTGTGTAACTTAGGGACTTTTCACACATAGGGTAACCAGTTAGCCCCATCAGGTTAGTATACTGCTGTTGCAAAGACTTAAATGTTTTCATGAGTGATCATTATGGAAGTGGGATTGCTCTACAATATGGAAGTTCTCCAAAGGAAGCCTTCTGTGGTTCTTTGGAAGCTCAATGAGGGCTGTTGAATGCTCAACAGCACGTGGCTATAGAATCATTTTTAGATTTTTTCTCAGTACCAAATTTAAGACCTTTCAATTATGTTCTGTCTCTTGTCAACCAAGAAAACACTTTAGTGAAAAGATTATTCATATGTTATTGGCCACTTTGCTTCTATAGCATATTGGAAAGGGTTGCAGGATTCTTACCTTTCTGAGTCTGATATTTTGAAGATCATAAGATGTCTGTAAGCTCTTCTTTTTCCTTGTATCCCTTCCCTCCTTCATATTCCAATGATGCCCATAATGTTGTTCTTCATAACCTTAAGTGTCCCATCACAGAAGTGGGTAGTCTCAGTATCCCTTAATACCACATTAGGGGTTTACAAATGGCCAGAGCCAAATAAAAAAACATCCTGAAACAAAACTACTAATGATTTAGCTACATCAATGCCAGATCATCTGGAATAACGTCTTTTCTATCAGGCAAAACCAATACTTTCATCCCCTCCCCTCCCTCCCTTTTTTTTTTTTTTTTTTTTTTTTGGTTTTTCGAGACAGGGTTTTTCTGTGTAGCCCTGGCTGTCCTGGAACTCACTCTGTAGACCATGCTGGCCTCGAACTCAGAAATCCGCCTGCCTCTGCCTCCCAAGTGCTGGGATTAAAGGCGTGTGCCACCACCACCCCCCGGCAATACCTTCACTCTTAAAGGTCTTAAAAATTGGCAGGACTATAGCAGTGGCAGCAGTTTTCTTATAGAGGAAGCCCATGTCCAGTATCTACTTGAGACCCTGTCCTTGAACAAACTAATATTCTTGGTAGAAGTCACCTTCAGGTGCCTTCCTATAGCATTTGAGATGCCATGTACCTTCAGAATTTAAGTGCTAGAACAAGTTCTTGCTATCTCAAGTTTTGGTGGACAATTTATTATTCCCACCTTATCTTTATTCAGTGTAGCTTCTTGACTAATTGCCCTGGAAAGTAGGATTTAGAAAAAGATCAACTCTTGATTTTTGTGCTAACAAATAACTAAGAAAAGCTTCTTTCTAAGAGTAGCTTCATCTCAAGTTGGATTGACTTATCTAAGCTTCTCACACTGTCATTGCTTAGTAGCTAATAAAACTCAAACTCGGTGCAAAACAAGAAATTTCTGAATTTATCCAAACAGAAACTTGACTCATCTAAAGGCTATTATTTTTGGTTTTGTGAGACGGGGTTTCTCTGTATAGCCTTGGCTGTCCTGGAACTTACTCTGTAGACCAGGCTGGCCTCGAACTCATAAAGAATACATAACCGTCTGTCTCTGCCTCCCAAGCGCTGGGATTAAAGGTGTGCACCACCACAGCCCAGACTAAAGGCTATTCTTATAGGGCCTTGGCTAACTACCTGGCTATGTATAGAAACCTGTTTGTAGAGAAGAGACCTCTTGTGAAGAGCCCTGTTGTGGACCACTGTGGGCTTGAGTTCCATTCTTGAACACATATAGTAGAAACAGTAGAAAAGATATAACTTGTTCTCTCTGCCTGCCCCTTCTCTCCCTCTCCCTCTCCCTCTCCCCCTCCCTTCTTAACTTCCTTCCTCCCTTTTCCCTCTTCCCTTCTTTTCCTCTATTCCCGCTTTTTCTCTCCCTCTCCTTCCCCCTCCCTTCCTTTCTCCTTTGACCACCAGACAACAGTGTCTGGATCATTCTGTACTAGAGGACTTTTCTTGAATTGTTTATTTATGTGTTTGTTTGTTTGTTTGTTTATACTAATTCTAGTTTTCGTTAACATAGAACATGATGGATTTCATTTTCACATTTGCATATATATTATGGTGTTTTGGCAGTATTTCCTATCCCATTACCTTTTCCTACTCCTCCTTCCCCCAAATAGTGCCATTCTATTTTCATGTTACATGTATGTATGTATGTATGTATGTATGTAGAGTTTAATACAAATTCCTCATCTGAAAGAAAAGTGTGATATTTTGTATCAGTCCCCTTTACTTTTATGTCACATGTTTATGAAATGATATGAATTTATATTTAAATCTAGATTCCATGTATGAGAAGGAGCATGTTCTATATGTTGAGTCTGGCTTATTTTGCTTATTATGATCTTTAGTTCTAGCAAGTGACTTAATTTCATTCTTCATTATGGCTAAATAAAACTCCATTTCCAGGGATGGAGAGATTGCTTTGTGTTTAAGGGCACTTACTGCTCTGCAGAGGACTCATTAGATTCCTAGCACCCATATGGTGCTTCACAGACATCTCTAACTAGTTTTATGGAATCTGGCTTGCTCTTCTGGCCCCCATAGGCACCAGGCACACATAGTACACTTATATTCCTTCAGGAAAAACACTCATACACATAAAACAAAAAAAAATCTTTTAAAACTCCATTGTATATAAATAGCACAATTTCTTTTTTAATCATTTGCTTTTTAACTAATTAATTTTAAGTTGGTATATAAATTATTGGGTTCCATTATGGCACTTTTACAAAAAGATTTTATTTTGACTTTTATTTATGTGTATGTGGGGAGTATTACGTGCATTTGACCTGTGGAGGCCAGAAGAGGGCTTCAGATTCTTCTGGAGCTGGAGTTACAGGCAGTTGTGTGCCATCTGACATGGGTACTGAGAAATAAACCTAGATCTTCTGCAAGAGCAATGTATACTCTAAAACACTCAGCCATCTCTGCAGATAGATTATGACACTTTCCTGCTCTAGGTGCTTTCCTTCTCCCAGTTGCCACATTTTCTTGATCCATTCATCTATTAATAGGAATCTAGGGTGGTTCCATATCTTGCCACTGTAAGTACAGCAGCTGTAACCATGGATAAGTATCCATGTTATGGTAACATAACATGTATCCCTATGTTATGGTAACATAGAGTAGTTCTTCAGGTATGTGTATACTAGTGATACAACAGGGTCATTCATGTAGTTGATGTGGTTTTATTTTTTTAGAAATCTCCATTCTAACTTCCATAGTTACTGCACTCATTTTCATTTCCAGTAACTATGAAAGTGGGGGTCCTTTCCCCAACATCCTCACCAGCATTCATTGTCATTTATTTTCTTCCTTTTTGTTTTTGTTTTTGTTTTTTTTCGAGTCAGGGTTTCGAGTCAGGTTTCCTTGGCTGTTCTGGAACTCACTCTGTAGACCAGGCTGGCCTCAAATTCAGAAATTCACCTGCCTCTGCCTCCCAAGTGCTGGGATTAAAGGTATGTGCCACCACTGCCCAGCTGTCACTTCTTTTCTTTTCTTTTTTTTTTTTAAAGATTTATTTATTTATTATATGTAAGTACACTGTAGCTATCTTCAGACGCACCAGAAGAGGGCGTCAGATCTCATTACGGGTGGTTGTGAGCCACCATGTGGTTGCTGGGATTTGAACTCATGACCTTCCAAAGAGCAGTCAGTGCTCTTCCCCACTGAGCCATCTCACCAGCCCGTCACTTATTTTCTTAATGATAGCCAATCATATGGTGAGGTAGAATTATAATGAAGATTTAATTGGTATTTCCCTAGTGGCTAAGGATATTCAAGGTAATACAATTACTTATTGAACATTTCTACTTTTTGAGAATTATCTGTTTAATGCATTTGCCTATTAATTAATTGGATAAATTGGGGTGATGGGATGTTTAATTTTAGTAGTTCTGTATACTTGCCATTAATCCCCTGTCAGATGTATGGTTTGTGAAAATTCTCTCCCATTCTGTAGGCTGTCTTTTCACTCTGATAATATTTTCCTTTGCTGTGAAGGAAGTTTTCAGTTTAATAAGATATAATTTATTGTTTCTTGAGATTATTTAGTGAGCCATTGAAGTTCTTTCTCGAAATTTTTTGCCTACTCCTAAATCTTGGAAGTAGTTTCGTTAGGCTTTCCTCTAAGTTTCAGTTTGGGGTCTTAAGTTGTAATCTTTGATTCGTTTTTAATTTTGTGTGTGTGTGTGTGTGTGCAGAGTGAAAGCTAGGATCTAATTTCACTCTTCTGCATGTGACTTTCCAATTTCCCTAAATGCTCTACTGGATTTTTAATCCAGCTTGACTAGCTCAGTGGTTACTGTTGGTCACAGTTTTCCAGACTTGTCTAGTCATCTAATTAGATGTAGAGTTAGTCGGAACTAAAGGGATCAAGGGTTAAGATTACCTTCCTCCCTGCTTTCCTTCTTATAAGTCCACCACACAGGTTCTGAAGGGACAAGAATATGTCTTGCCATTTCCCCACCTCTATTGGTCACCAATGATACTCTGGAGAACCACATCTTAGAAGGCACTATACAGTTCCAGTATTTATGAATACTGTTTTTCTAGTGTAACTAAACTGTCTTTCCCTTGCTTTCTCATGCTCAACTTTTTCTCTGTAAGTCAACAGTGGTTCTGTGGTTCTACTAGCAGCAGTGCATGAAAACTAGTTTAAAATGTAAATTCTTGGGTTAGGTATAGTTCAGTTCTTGCTTAACATGTGCAAGGCCTTGAGTTCTAATCCCCAGTACTGCCAGAAATACATATAAGAATGCACTACCCCAGATTACTGAGAAATCCTAAGTCCTTTGGTAGGGGTGGTTTTGATGCATCCACATGAAAGCTTGAAAGCCTCTGTTCTGAGATGTTTTTTAAATCTTCCTTCAAATTCAGATTCCTTTAGCACTGGTTAACTCTCTCAGGTACTAGATCTAATAATTAACCTTATATAACATGGTGACATAAATAATAGTATCTTCATTTTATAGGTGAGGAAATTGAAGGATAGAAATGTAAAATGGTCAGAGGGCTAAAAAGTGGATCACAAGTCTACTCAGAGTCCAAAGGAACAAGCCCCTGCTGCTGTAATCTGGAGCCGCTTGGGAAATTGAGG
>NC_045030.1:152770167-152784159 GCF_008632895.1 Mastomys coucha
ATAATTCGCCTCCTCAGAATTATAGCTGCTCAGTAATAAGGCTGGTTTCAGTGGTCTTTGTTCTGTGTCCCTTAATAATAACTATCTTAATATATTATATATAATATATATCTTAATAGTAACTATCTTAATATATTAGTAACTATCTTAAGAGGTCCTTTTTGTCCTTTTGATATGTAGAAAATCTACCAAAACTCACCCTGAATTGAATTTATTCTAGGTTAAAACAAATTAGGCTGCTAGTTACTTTTTGTTTGAATTCGTGTAATAAAATACTATTTAGTCTAAGTCTCACAAGACCATATTTCACTCACCCAGTGTTGTAAAGTTCTATTCCCTCCTAGTTCCAACTTTTATCTGGAAGACCACCAGTGCTAGTCATCAGAACTTAATGGTTCAAGGTCATCAAGATAGGACATCCAAGAAATGTACACTCATGAATGTAAAGTGCTTGACTCCAAACTAGAACACTAATGCTTAAGTCATGATTACTCAGTTCTTGCTGTCCTAAATTATTTTTTACCTATTTTTATAAGGCATCAAAAATTCTAGCTACATATTTTGGAGTCCAATAGGATAAGTCTATTCCCAGACCACTGCAATCTAGTAACCACACTTACCTTAGGCTTCTCTAGTAGAGGCAAGGAGTGAAACTAGTATTTTGCATTGTCATTAAGGTAGTGAAGGTACAGAATTAGAACACCTTCAATTCACTGTCAAGGACAACTTTATGAAAGTAACATTTTGATTAATATGGATAATTTGATAAACCCTCCTTTAAGAGAGAATCCCAGTGACTGTTTTTATTTTCTAATTAAAAATTAGTCCCTGCCACCTACCCACCCCCACCCACACACATACACCTAACTATGATGAGGTACAGGTGTTTTATTTTGTAGCCAGAAGTTTCTGTATCTTTGTCAAATCTTGGACTATGCATTATTTTCTTAAGAAAATAATATGAGGAGAAAATTATTACAATGTTGAAACAGAGTCCAAAGATGAAAATGGGGTATAATATGTTTCAAAGTCAAATGCTGTCCTTAAAGTTACATTCAAGGCTAAAAAATTTCAAATTATACTTTAATTTAAATTTCCTCAAAATGGGAATAGGTTATGCTTTCAACTAGAAAGGCTATGTTTCATACCAGGATCAAATTTCAGTTCTTAACCAAACTTAAGACAGGCTTGAAAGAGTTAATGCTTATTGAGCATTATTCATAAGCAAGTGGAGCTGACATAGCAACAGTTTCTCCTCAGGGAGGAGAGGGGAGGGAACAAACAGGACAGGACACAGTATTCACAGTCTGTGGTTGGAGAGCCAGCACTAGCCTAGCTGTATTGTTTACGCTCCATCCCAGCAAAAGGCATTGATGTGGTGAAGAGAACACATGTGCCTGGGTTTGGGATGCTGAGCACAGAAAGCCCCTTTTGGTGCCTCTTCTGGAGCACTAAGGCATCGGCAGTGCAATACAGCTGAATGGTGCATACTGTTTCTGTTAAATTTCTACACCTTTTGTAAATTGGGCAGGAGCGCCTGGAAGCAATGATGCGCCGGTCCCTGGAGCGTACACAGCAGCTAGAGCTGAAGAAGAAGTGTTCATGGTCAGGATCACCAGCTTCAGGGCCTGGAGGACGCGATGGTGAGTCTGATGCTATCTCTGCATTGCAGGGCCCTGTGGGGATCACAGGAGTGACTGGATGTCTGCAGGATTGGAAGATCCTGTGCATAGCTTTACAGGCACCTTTTAGGATGCTTAAACTGCCATGCTTCTTGTATGTATGTATATGCATTTCTCATAGAGGAGATCTGTCATTCTTTTTGCTATCAGATACTCAAAGCATGAATACTGGGCTTTAGGGAAGAGTGAAAGAAAAGCAAAGAAAATAAATATAGAGCCTGGTAGCTGGACTGAGCACACAGGTCCCAAACCAGTCTCATTTTAGGAGAGGGAAATGGCAGAAAGGCACAACTCTAGATGTGCCTGGAAAAAGTAGCAGTTATTCTCTAAGAAGGGCTGGGCAGTTTCCTTTTTTTTTTTTCCTTTCTCGTTTGTTGCTCTGATTTGATTTTAAAGCAACTTAACTTATTTCATTACCTAATTCATAATCATCTTTAAATTTTCAAAGGCCTAATTTATGGATTATTACTACTATCAGGATGACTTTCCCCTCTTTTCAATGTTATAGTTTGTTTCAATGATCTCAGTATTCTATTATGCAGGAGTGGTATACTACTTCTTTCTGAGAGAAGATGCGTGAATTACTGAGTCTTGACTTTGCCATCTGTGATTTTTAACCATTTGGCAGTGAATACACTTTTTTTTTTTAATTTTGAAAAGGCAATAATTCATTTGTTACTTTTCTATCTTTATTAAAAACTAAAATGCAGCAAAAAAATTGGACTTTTTCTTTTACCTCTCTTTGCTCTGATTTTTTTCTGTGTAGGTGAATCAGAAAATACCCCACCCCTTCCTCTAACTTTAGCAACCAGCACCCCCCCTTCGGACACAGGGACTACAGCTGCTGCCGAGTCCACCAACGGTATACACGAGCATCACCATGCCATAGTGTTCTGTGACAACTGTTCTGATCACCTTCCTCCATCACTGTGTCTGTCTCAATTGTGAAGTCACTCAAAAGTGAAATCATTTTCACAATTGATTTCTTGGTCTGACTTGTGACTTTTCCCCCTACAGCTGTGAACAACATCCCCATATATTTTTGTTCCTTCATCACAGAGCTGCATGCCTTATATCTTAGTGTCCTGGAGACATTTCATCCTCAGCTCACTAACTTATGCCTTTAAAATAATCTCATCAGTATTTCACTTTTGTGCATTTAGAGTCTCATTCGTCATCTTGTTTTACTTTTTAAATAGCAAAGTACTTTTTTTTACTTCTGGTGAAAAAACAGAAATCACACAGAAATCACGAATTCTGAATAGAATATTTGGGCTTGGTTAATGTAATGAATTTCTGGAGAAATGTTTGAGAGACCGTGGTAGGGAATTTATCAGTACCAACATGGAGTCTGGCTTTGTGCCAGATCTATCTCTTTGTCTAAAAATATAATACATGGAAAATATAAACATGAAAAATTGCTATGGTCTAGATTAAGAATAGAACTTGCAAAACTTTGTTTTCATTTAATGGCTTTAGAAATGCTGTATATTTGACTGGTAAACTGAAAATGAGATGTAGAAGGGATGTGATAGTTATGAGCAATATAGAGAGGCATTTTAATAGTAGGAATAAATATCTTTGATTTCTTATATTCCTTTAACACAGAATATCCTTATTGGTAGTGCTAGGTAGCATAGATTTTGCTTTATAGCTTAAGACTTGGTCTTCCCCATAGTAAAGCTAGTAACAAGGTGAGGTGAGTGACTCAGACATACAACCTATACGAATGCCAAGAATAGCAAGATAATATTTTAATGCTGAATTTATAAAAATTAAACCACAGAACAATCCATGTAAAACAAAATAATAAATTGCCTTCCATTCCCCTCCCTTTCTCTCCCCTGCTTCCCCAGGGAACTCATGGCATTGCCTGTGCTAAGCAAGTACTCTACTACTAAACAACATCCCCAAATCAAATACTGAATTTCTAGATACTAGTGCTATGCAGAACCATATCAGAGTCTGAGGCAAAAAGGAAAATCTGTGTAGTTATATTCATTGCTTATTTTTCTAGAAAATTATTGTTAAAATTGAAGAGTAGTAGTGTTAAAATCCAAGACATAATTTTAAGTATAAATATTTTATATATCCTCAATTAAAATGTCATATTTTGATTTTAGTTTAATTGAAATTATTTAATATTACCACTTAGTCAGCAGAAATTGTCAGATATGAGGAATTCTCTCATTTGAAAGCATGAGTTAAATTTTGTTAGCTTCCTTGATAGAAATACATGTGTACTTTTGCCTTAGGTTCTAACACAGCTTCACAGGGCACTGCCAGTACTTTTCTTTTGGTTGTAATGATTTAATTTAGAAGCCAATCTAAAGCAGTGACAGAAAGCATAAGAACACCAAATCTAGGGTCAGATGTTTAAATCTTACTATACTGTTAAAACATTTGCAGAGGAGCCATTTTGATGCTTTCTCTTAAAAATAGGAAGAAAATCTGCCACTGCTAAAGTTAATGCTACTTTAAACACAAACTGCATTACAAATTACATTCTTTTTCAACCTGAGCTTCAAATAACCTTCAGGAATGTTCTGTTTCAGCACATATAGTTTTAGTCAAGGTGTTAGATGTTTCTAAGAACTGTTGTCTCTGGGTCTAGGTTAGTTGTTTTTGTTTGATGTGGATATGTTTAAAAGTCTCTGGACACAAGAAAATTCTAGATGGGATTAGCATGTTTTTAGCTGAATATTTGAATGAGTTTGAACATTTAAATTAAAGAGAAAAGTATAGCGAAGGAATTGCAAAACAGTGGCAGCTGTAGCCTGGACATTTCCAGATTAAGATAATGAAAGCAGTATGCTGTGCTGCAGTGGAGTACCATTGAATGAGTGTGGATGAGGACAGGAAGGACACTTTTAGATATGATTTCACAGGCGACGGTGATAGAAAACCAATGTCTTTAATGCATTTCTCTGCAGCATGTGACAAACTTTCAACATCAACCATGAATTTGCCAAAGCAGACGGAGCCTCCTATGAGTAAACACCTGTCTTCATCCACCGTGGCAATATCTTATTCCCCAGACCGAGGCAAGTGAATGGGTAGACCTTGTCTCTCCAGTTAGCTTCTTTCTGGTGTGAGCATCTTAACATTGCCCTTTGTGAAAGTGTCCTTTCAAGCCTTCTGTAAATCGTACCACTGTCCTAACCTCTAGGGTTTGGCTTACAGGACTTTGGAAAGTGGTATTGTTCCGTAAAGAAAGGTCATTATTAATTAATAGGAATTGATAGTCTTCTAATTTGCCAGAACCTATTCCACAGACCATAGAGGAGTTTTGTTTTGTTTTGTTTAAAGCACCTGCTAGGTCAGCGATATAATTGATTAGCTAGAGGAGAATTGATTAGTCAGAGTTATCTGGAGGACTTGATAACAGAAAAAAAATAAGACTGTGAAGTCATTCATGGTTTGTAGGTCTGACTGTTTTACAAATGAAAACAAAAGTACAGAAAGAAGTGGATGCTTTTTTAAAAAGGTAAAACATGAACAACCTTTTAAGGCAATATTTTGTTTTGGGAGACAGTATATATAGAGAGACATCCACTACTTTCAGAACCAAAGTAGACTTAATAGCATCCATGTTCTAATGAAAGCTTGGAAGAGTTGTTGGAGGCCTGAATTTTTGCCTTTTACTCTACATAGGTTAAGAAAGAGAGATCTCTTCTTGTGTAACATGAATATCCTAAAGTACAGATGAAGGAAAGTCAGGTACTAGAAAACTGTTGAGGTTGTCAGGTTATCACCAAGGGGTGAGCAAGGAGAGGTTTGTAACTTGGAAGAGGCTGGTAGGCCTTCCTGATTGTTACTCACTGGCATTGATTTTATCCCTACATCCCAAAGGCATGATGTATGTAGTAGAGTTCCCAGAAGTGTCATAATGCTGTTGATTTCTGATGTCCATTTATGGGTAACTGCTCGAAACATAGAAGGAAGGAAGAGTTTGAAGAGAAAATACTTAACACTTTTAATTCCATGGCTATTCCTTTAGGGAACATATTCCACATTTTCATTAGATCATGTGCCTATAGATTGTTCTTAAATTCATTTTTTACATTGATAAACATGCAAACATAAACATGCCATTTCATGATTGACAACTGAATTATCTGCTTATGTGTATATTCTAAGTTGAACTTTTTAATCTCCATACCATTTACTATATGCATCTAAATAAATCTATTGTCATACATTATATCCCTAAACCAGATATTTTAATTGTTGGATTTTATTTTTTCTTTTAATTTTTTTGATATTTTGTTGTTGATTTTGCTTTTCTTTTTGAAGCAGCATCTCATTCTATGGTCCAGGCTGGCCTTGAACTCCCAATACTACTACTTCCATGCCCAAGTGCTAGGTGTATATCATAACATCCAGGGGTCAATGAATTTTGGATCATGAATCCTGCCTACTATCTTCCATTAAAGCCAGTAATTGGTTGGCTATTATTTTTGTGCTATTGGTGTAATTTTGCTTTTACTTAAAAAATTAAAAGCATAGGAAAGAATTTCTTTTTCTACTGTTATATGAAGGCACTTTTCATTTTAAAAAATCGGCATTTTAAAATATTTACTTTACATATTTTTTAAAATTTTTTATTGAAAATACATTCTTCTCTCACACAATACTTTGCAACCACAGTTTCCCATCCTTCTTTTTCTCTCAGCACTTCTCTACCTTCCCTCTCCCCTAGATCTACTCTCCCTCCACTTCCTCTTTGGAAAGGAGCAGGTCTCTAAGAAAGTGTAAAATTAGTTTAAAATTAGTAAAAATTGGGCATGATCTTTGTTTTTCCAGTGTTATATGTATTTAGTAAGTGAGTCTATATAAATGTTGGAAGTGGGGTTAATTCTCTTCATCTAATACCGGTCTCTATGCTTGTTTTTTGTTTGTTCTGCTTTATTTTGTTTTTGAGACAGGTTCTTACTGTGTAGCTCAGGCTAGCATCAAACACAGGATTCTCCTGCTTCAGTCTTCAAATGCTGTGTGTACCATTACACACCTATATCTCACCTGTGTAGCTCAGATAATAGTGTGTTGAATTAATTCTGATGCCACAAGAGAATGAATGAACTCTCCTAAAATCTTGAGTGATGTTTTATTTGTTTGATTTTACTGGGACAAACTCCAAAACCATCCCTTGTTAGAGTTATTTTTATTTCCACAGTTGTTCTGCTACCATAATGTTAAATGCTATCATTCACTATCTTATTTAAAAATTTTCTTTTATTTTAATTCTGCTTTTTTAAAAAATCCAATTTAATTCCATCCCTCAGCTCATTGGATGCACCTTAGTTCCATAGAAACCTTTCTTGTTTCCAAGACTGCTGACACCCACACAGCCTTCTTTAGCCAGCAGCAGAAATACATCCATGCTCTCTGAGCAGGCCAGTGACTCGGGTAAAAGAGTCCAAGCTACGAAATCAAAGAAAATTCCTGAAATATTTTTGATCAGCCTTGGATTCATTCCTGAATTTTTGCATTTTGCTTCTCCTTTGCTGCCTTTATGAAATGCTTTCCGTGGATAATAGCATTTTATGCCTGACAATATTTTGCTGTTGCTGTTTGTTTTAAAGCTGAATAATATATAGGTGAGTAAATTATTTTATGAAATGCTTTCAGTAGATAATAGCATTTTCTGCCTGACAATATTTTGCTGTTGCTATTTGTTTTAAAACTGAATAATATATAGGTGAGTAAATTATTTTATGACTGGTGACATGTGAATCAGGTGGAAAATCAACTTGATAGGCTATGGAGGTTAGAATTTTCTTAGGAGATTTTCTTTTTTGGGGGGGAGGGGGAATAGCATATACATGTTTCCCCTTGGAGTATCACAGCTACCACTCATTTTTGCTCATATATAAAGTGGAAGTATTTATTTATTTATTGTAATGAAAACCACATATTGTGGTAAATACTTATAATGTTAGCTACTTAGTAGGCCAGAGTTGGAAGATCATGAGTTTGAGGCCAGTCTAGGCAATATAGCACAACTGTGTCTCAAATTTTTAATATTAAATTATCGTGAGGATTAAATGAGATCATAGAATAAGGTAACACAGTAGTTGGCACAGCATAAAAGCTCAATAACTGTCTAGAGCCTTGCTACTCAAAATGTGATCCATGGACCAGTGATGAAAACTTTGTAGAAAGGCCAGCTCTGAGGCCCTCCCTAACCTGTATATTAAAGTCTGACAAATACTGGACCAGACTATCAGTGACCTTCCTTTATTGAATAAGATTAGAATATGATGTCAAGATTTAAGAGGATAAGCATTCTCTTCATTTGCAGATGAGCAGCGCAGTGTCTATATAAGGCCACATTCCAAGATACAGTGTATTCAGTGAAAATTACATCAAGTTACATAGGATCTGTTCTTATTATTTATGTTTTTTGTTGGGGAGGACAAGATCTCATATAGTCCAGACTGGTCTCAACTTCACTAATGTGGCTGAAGCTGGCCTTGAACTCTGGATCTTTCTGCCTCTATCTCCTAAGTACTGAGATTGCCAGTACGTGTCACTCTGTCTGGCTATAAAACCTCTTAAGTGGTTATGATGTGATTTGGCACTTCTACTCCTAGATACAGAGCCAGAAAAATTAAAAACACTTTCAAAGGTAAATGTTCTTATCAGCATTATTCACAGTAGCCACAAGTGGAAACAACTTGAATGGATAAACAAAATGAAACATATCTATAAAGTAGGATATTGTTCAGCTTTAAATAAGAAGGTCATGCGGATAGATAATACCTAATAGATGAAGTTTGAAACTATTCCAAGTAAAAGAGGGAAGTCACAAATGTCACAAATTACATGATTTTGCTTATATCAAATATCTGAAATAGGTAAATCCTAGAGACAGAAAGTAGATTAATGTTTAACATGGAGGAAAGGGAAGAAAGGTTAGTGACTGCTTGATGGATAAAAGGTTTGAGAGCCTTAAAAGGATTTGTAATTTGGTTATGATTGTGAATATACTAAAATCAATGAACTGGAAATTTAAAGGAGAAAATTATATGATGTGCTGATTCTACCTCAGCAGTAACCCTAAATTCTTAGCCAGTAAGAAGTATCTTCATTCTTAGAAGGAGAAATATTTCAGGGATTCCTCAGATTTGCTCAGAAGGTTCAGTATATAGGAATACACACCTCTTTTATTTATTATGATGAAAGGATATACAACAAAATCCACCAAGGGGGGAAAATGAAAGACAAAGTCTAGGAAGGACAAGGCACAAGCTTCCAAGTCTCTCTAGTAATCACTCAGAATGTGTTTACTGAAATGAGTTAAGACAAGAATGAACTGCCCGGGGCTGGACAGATGGCTCAGCTGTTAAGAGCAGTGGCTGCTCTTCTGAAGGTCATGAGTTCAATTCCAGAAACCACATGGTGGCTCACAACCATCTAATGCCCTCTTCTGGTGTCTCTGAAGACAGTGACAGTGTATTCATATATACATAAAATAAAGAAATAAATCTTTTAAAAGCAAAAAACAAAAGAAAAAAAAGAATGAACTGCTGACCAGGGAAGTTTGTTAGATATTTGATGCTGATTATTTTTTTTTACAGAGATATGACCATGTGAACTCCTTGCTCAATATATATCAAGATTTTGTATTTTTGAGCTGGGCAGTGGTGGCACATGCCAGCACTTGGGAGGCAGAGGCAGGCAGGTTTCTGAATTTGAAGCAAGCCTGGTCTACAGAGTGAGTACCAGGACAGCCAGGGCTACACAGAGAAACTGTGTCTCAAAAAAACAAGAAAAAATTGTATTCTTGAAATGAAAGTGGATATTCAGATTGTTTTTACATACAGCTTAAGGTACAATAAATTATCCACTCACCAGCTAATGATGGAATCCTTGATAAAGTCTTACATTCCCAGGCATTGTTCAGAGACCCACCTTAAAAGCTGGATTTTCCAAGGCAGAAGTCAAATCTGAACACTCTCTTCTGAATAGTCTATATTCTTAACCCCATTGTCATGTCTTTAACCAGTGGGACCCCACACACAAAAGGATAGGCATTGATCTTACATGTAACCTTTAGGTAACCTGGGTTTAAAAGTAAAAATCCCACTAACCTTAAAGGTCTGTCTTAGGCAACCATGTTGCTTCCTTGTTCCTTCTGAATCTTTTTCACTTGGCTCCAGCCCAGCTCTGGCCGGTAAATTGAAGCTTTCCTGACCATCTTTAATTCAGTTCTAAGGCAGTGTTACAATGTTAAAGGCATGTACAAGTACCATTCTTGAGGGTTCATGGGTTCCTATGGAAAATGAAAAGATGAGGACTTCAAGGCACTCAGAGCAGGAGATTTCATTGATCAAGAGACTTACTCCCCCATCTGAATTCTTACTGTAGTTTTCCAGCACTGTAGTTGCCCCAAGGTGCTCAGTACAGTGGGAGAATTCATTTCAGTCTGTGATTCCAGAAAGGCTGCCTGAGGCTATCAGTCCCAAAGTCCCCTTCTGTTGGTGACATTAGCCTATCTACTGGTGAGTGTAGATAGTGTATCAATGTGCTGTAATGGCACTCTACCAAAAAATGGCCCATTGCAGTTATCTCAGTAACACTGTTATACACAGTCTAGACCCAGAAATCTGTGTGCACATTTTCCTCTAGAAGAAGAGAACTTCTTCGACCAATTTTGGAAAACAAAGATCACAAATATCTTGTGACAATGTCCTCCATGTTACTATAAGCAGACTTTGTTTTTCTTTGTATTCTTTTCAGCATCCAAAACCTGATTTCTCAAGTATTCACTACACTTGCACAAGCCTCTTTTTAAAAAGGACAGAGCATCTTTATGTGTAGGACAGGAAGAGGAGAAGAAAATATAGAAAAAATTAAATCATCTTAATCAGAAAGATATATCATGTTTAGAGATTATTCAGAGTCAAATCCTAAATTTTCAAAGAAGGTATCTTAGCTATATATACTAGGAAAAGGTAAAGTAAGTAAAGTCTGGCTATATAGTCCATTTTTATAAACCATAACTACTTTTAAAAATCAAACAGGAAATAGTAATAATGGACTTTGACAACCTTTTGCAAAGAATGTACATATGCTCTGCATCCAAATTCTAGCAGTGAAGAAGAGCAGCTTGGATTTCTTTTTTGGATGGTGCCAATAGAGACCCTGTCCTATGGACATTTATATGTAACCCAGGTGTTTCAGCAGTATTCAGGATGTTTCACAGTTTGTAGACAAAAGGAGGGATGTATTTGCAGCAATCTCTTATTTGAATTTTAAAATTCCAATGTATATCACTTTTGGAAAGTTCTTCTTTTCAGGTCTTTAAAGCCTCTATTTTTAGACATAAATTATAGTGTTTAAAAAAAAAAAAAAACCCACGGGCTGGAGAGATGGCTCAGCAGTTAAGAGCACTGACTGCTCTTCCGAAGCTTCTGAGTTCAAATTCCAGCAACCACATGGTGGCTCCCAACCATCTGTAATGGGACCTGACGCCCTCTTCTGGTGTGTCTGGAGACAGCTACAGTGTACTCACATAAATAAAAAATAAGTAAACCTTAAAAAAAAAAGTTAAAATAACCCAAAACATTAGTTTGAAACTTGTTCTGGCTTCAATACTTAGTTCCAACCCACCCACTGAGACAAAAACAAGAAAAGGTTGGTTCCCCGCGCCCTCATTTCCACTGAAGGAGAAAACAAAAACTACCTCCTGACTGATTTTTTTTTGTTTTTACCTCAGTTTAGGTAGAATAGCCAAAAGTAGCCAAGGAATCCCCTGAGGCAACACTCTTGGAGTTGCAGTAGTTATCTTCAAATTTTGTAACAACTTTACACCTCTCACAACAGAGAATATCTTGCTTATTTCATAGCATGGCCAACAACACTATAGCCACGCAGCACCACAGGTTCACTCCTCCCCCATCTCTTGCCCCAAACATTGATTTTACTTTATTTTTATAAATTGGAGTCATTGTAGCAATCCCCACCTCTTTTTTTATATATTTAATTTAAAATTTTTTTTATTATTTTCTTTATTTACTTTTCAAATGTTATCCCCTTTCCTGGTTTTCCCTCCGAAAATCCCCTATTCCCTCCCCCTGCCCCTGCTCACCAATGCACCCACTCCTGCTTCCTGGCCCTGGCATTCCCCCACACTGGGGCATAGAGCCTTCACAGGGCCAAGGTCATTCTCTGCTACATATGTGACTGGAGCCATGGGTCCCTCTATGTGTACTCTTGGTTGGTGGTTTACTCCCTGAGAGCTCTGGGGTACTGGTTGGTTCATATTTTTGTTCCTCCTATGGGGCAAACCCTTCAGCTCTTTCGGTCCTTTCTCTAGCTCCTTCATTGGAGACCCTATACTTAGTCCAATGGATGGCTGTGAGCCTCTACTTCTGTATTAGTTGGGTACTGTCAGAGCCTCTCAGGAGACAGCTATATCAGGCTCCTGTCAGCCAGCACTTGTTGGCACCCACAATAGTGTATGGGTTGCTGACTGTATATGGGATGGATCTCCAGGTGGGGCAGTCTCTGTATTATCATTCCTTCAGTCTCTGCTCCATAGTTTGTCTCTGTAAATCCTCATATGGGTGTTTTGTTCCCCCTTCTAAGAAGGACCAACATATCCACACTTTGGTCTTCCTTCTTCTTGGGGGTCATGTGGCCTCTGAATTGTATCTTGGGTATTCTGAGCTTCTGGGCTAAATCCACTTAACAGTTAGTGCATACCATGTTTCTTCTTTTGTGATTAGGTTACCTCAGTCAGAATGATATTTTCTAGTTCCATCCATTTCCCTAATAATTACATAAATTCATTGATTTTAATAGCTGAGTAGTACTCCATTGTGTAAGTGTACCACATTTTCTATATCCATTCTTCTGTTTAGGGACATCTGGGTTCTTCCCAGTTTCTGGCTATTATAAATAAGGCTGCTACGAACATAGTGGAGCGTGTGTCCTTATTACATGTTGGAGCATCTTCTGGGTATGCCCAGGGGTGGTATAGCTGGGTGCTCAGGTAGCACTATGTCCAATTTTCGGACGAACCGCCAGACTGATTTCCAGAGTGGTTGTACCAGCTTGCAACCCCACCAACAATGGAGGACTGTTTCTCTTTCTCCACAACCTCTCCAGCATTTGCTGTCACCTGAGGTTTTTTTTATTAGATGTTTTCTTTATTTACATGTCATACAATATCTACTTTCCCAGGTTCCCCTCTGAAATCCTCCTATTCCCTCCCTCTCCCCCTGCTCACTACCCCACCTTCTCCTGCTTCCTGGCCCTGGCATTCCCCTGCACTGGGGCATAGAGCCTTCACAGGGCCAAGGGCCTCTCCTCCCATTGATGACTGACTTGGCCATCCTCTGCTATACATATGCTGCTGGAACCATGAGCCCCACCATGTGTACTCTTTGGTTGGTGGTTTAGTTTCTGGGAGCTCTGAGGGCACTAGTTAGTTCATATTGTTGTTTGCCCTAAGGGGCTGGAAGCCTTTCAACTCCTTGGGTCCTTTCTCTAGCTCCTTCATTGGGGACCCTGTACTTAGTCCAGTAGATGGCTGTGAGCCTCTACTTCTGTATTAGTCAGGTACTATCAGAGCCTCTCAGGAGACAGCTATATCAGGCTCCTGTCAACCAGCACTTGCTGGCATCCACGATACTGTCTGGATTTGATGATTGAATATGGGAAGGATTCCGAAGTAGAGCATTCTCTGGATTGTCCTTCCTTCAGTCTCTGCTCCATAGTTTGTCTCTGCAACTCCTTCCATGGGTATTTTGTTCCCCCTTCTAAGAAGGATCAAAGTATCCACACTTTGGTCTTCCTTCTTCTTGAATTTCTTGTAGTTTGTGGATTGTACTTTATGTATCCTGAACTTCTGGGCTAATATGTATTTTGTGTATTCTGAGCTTCTGAGCTAGTATCCACTTATCAGAGAGTGCATACCATGTGTGTTCTTTTGTGATTGGGTTACCTTACTCAGGGTGATACCCTCCAGATCCATCTATTTCCCCAAAATTTCATAAATTCATTATTTTTAATAGCTGAGTAGTACTCCATTGTGTAGATGTACCACAATTTCTGTATCCATTCCTCTGTAGAAGGACATCTGAGTTCTTTCCAGCTTCTAGCTATTATAAATAAGGCTGCTATGAACATAGTGGAGCATGTGTCCTTATTACATGTTGGAGCATCTTCTGGGAATATGCCCAGGAGTGGTATAACTGGGTCCTCCGGTAGAACTATGTCCAATTTTATGAGGAACCACCAAACTGATTTCCAGACTGGTTGTATCAGCTTGCAATCCCACCAGCAGTGAAGGAGTGTT
>NC_045030.1:152786417-152786771 GCF_008632895.1 Mastomys coucha
CAGAAATCCACCTGCCTCTGCCTCCCAAGTGCTGGGATTAAAGGTGTGTGCCACCACTGCCCGGCTTGTTTCCCTAATTTCTTTCTCAGCCTGTTTATCCTTTGTGTAGGGGAAGGCCACTGAGTTAATTTTATATCCAACAGCTTTGTTGAAGTTGTTTATCAGGTTAAGACGCTCTCTGGTGGAATTTTTGGGGTCACTTAAATATACTATCATATCATCTGCAAATAGTGATAGTTTGACTTCTTCCTTTCCAATTCGTATCCCTTTGATCTCCTTTTGTTGTCTATTTGCTCTGGGTAAGATTTTGAGTACTATATTGAGTAGGTAAGGAGAGAGTAGGCAGCCTTGTCT
>NC_045030.1:152786781-152805067 GCF_008632895.1 Mastomys coucha
TAAGTTTGGGTATGTTACATCTTCATTTTCATTAAATTCTAAAAAGTCTTTAGTTCTTTCTTTATTTCTTCCTTGACCAAGTTATCATTGAGTCAAGCATTGTTCAGCTTCCGTGTGTATGTGGACTTTCTGTTGTTTTTGTTGCTATTGAAGTCCAGCCTTAAATTGTAGTGATCTGATAGGAGGCATGGGGTTATTTCAGTCTTCTTATATCTGCTGAGGTCTGATTTGTGACTGATTATATGGTCATTTTTCGAGACGGTACTATGAGATGCTGAGAAGAAGGTATATTCTTTTGTTTTAGGATGAAATGCTCTATAGATATCTTTTAAATTCATTTGGTCTATAACTTCTGTTAGTCTCACTGTGTCTATGTTTATTTTCTAATTCCATGATTTTCCATTGATGAGAGTGGGGTGTTGAAGTCTCCCACTAGTATTGTGTGAGGTACAATGTGTGCTTTGACCTTTAGTAGAGTTTCTTTTATGAATGTGGGTACCCTTGCATTTGAAGCATAGAGGTTCACAATTGAGAGTTTATCTTGGTAGATCTTATTTTGATAAGTATGAAGTGTCCCTCCTTGTCTTTTTTGATCCCTTTAGGTTGAAAGTTGATTTTATTTGATATTAGAATGGCTACCCCTGATTGTTTTTTGGGACCATTTGCTCGGGAAATTGTTTTCTAGCCGTTTACTCTGAGGTAGTGTCTGTCTCTGACATTGAGGTGCCTTTCCTGTATGCAGCAAACTGTTGAGTCCTGTTTACATAGCCAGTCTGTTAGTCTATGTCTTTTTATTGGAAATTGAGTCCATTGATGTTAAGAGATATTAAGGAATAGTGATTGTTGCTCCCTGTTATTATTGTTATTTTTATGTTTGTGTGGCTATCTTCTTTTGGGTTCGTTGAAAGAAGATTACTTTTTTGCTTTCTCTAGGGTATAGTTTCCCTCCTTGTATTGGTGTTTTCCATCTATTATCCTTTGTAGGATTGAATTCCCACCTCTGATATCAGTTGTTTCTAGGACCCCCAAGAATACCAGGGTTTGGTGATTCATCAGTAGAACTCAGAGGACTCATAGCTCCTGGCTATGATTCATTATAATAGCAAAATACCCAACCAAGTTAGCAAAAGGAAGAGTGCATGAAAAGTACAGAGGAAACAGGTCTATGTTTCCAAAGATCTCCTAGAAGAGTCATGCAACAACACACATAGTGTTGCGAACTGAGGGAACACACTAAAGATTTAGTGCCCTGGGTCTTTAACAGAGACTAGTTATGTAGGCACTCTCTACCAAACAGATATCCAAACTTTACACACTTAGAATGTGTTATTTTTACAAAAAGCATTTGTGAATTTTTTTAAAGCATTCACCAGTGAATGGCATAAACCTTCCTAAAATCTAAGCTCCTAGATACTGACCAAAGCTCACTCAACCTTGTAAGCAGACCTGCAAAGACAGCAGTCAGGACTCCTATGTTCTGCCTGTATAAGGCAATTAAGGCTTAGAGACATTAAGTAGCCTGTACAAGGAAATTGAGCTATCAGATGGCAGGGCAAAGTCTGCTTAGTTCCAAAGTACATTAACCACTCAAATGAAAGTGACTGTTGAGTCTTAATTAAGATGAAATCTAATCTATATACAGTAGAAAAACCATAATATTTTTTTAAATGTGGACTATACATTACATTTTTAAAGAAGTAAGTTCTTTTCAACTCCCAATTCTCCTGCTTTTTCCATCTGTGCTTCCTTTATTTTCTGGTTATTGTACTGTAACTCTCTAGTATTCCATGCCTGTCCTTGTGTAGCTCTCGGGAGCCCTCTCAAATCTTCATACAAGTCTTCTCCAACACGGACCACTGAGAAAAAGAGGAATACACCTATATCTGGCTTGGGAGATGCTGGGAAGGGAGCCATGGCTGGAGGAGAGCCTTCACAGGTAAATTTAAATGTTCTTCCTCACTCTATAGTTTCTCTGACAGTGTGATTGTTTCTACCATTGACCTGGGGTCTCTCTTTTGTTCATCTATCTCCAGGGACTGTTCAAAGGATGCGTTTGGTTTAAGTTTTTACAAAGCTTTGGAAAATTATCAAACATTTTTGCATTCTCCTAAACTTTAATGCCTTGTAGCAGATTCCTGATGATATTATTGTAATAGTACAGCCTTTCTTCTAGGGGACATGAGTCAGAAGGAGTGTTGCAGGGACCCATTCTGCTTCCTCAGGCTATCTGGTTCTAGGACTCTTGTCTCTGTATAAAACAAAAACTGAGGTTCTAGGTCAAACTTCATTCACAATAGCCTTTGCATGTTTTTTTTTTATGTCATATGGACACTGTTAGTGAAATGACTGTTAAGCAGGTACCTCAATTGTATGTATCTATTAAGAAATTATATATGCCATATTATTTGTGTTATAGTATGTCTTCACTCCTAAGTTCCTTGGGTTTGAAATTGAAGGTAAGTCAATTAAGAGCTTGGTGCTTTTGGTACAGGATTTTATGAGGATTTTATTGGAATGCTGACCAGGGCTATGTCATCTGAAGGCCTGACTGGGCCTCTTGTGAGAATTTCATTACAGGGCTACTGAAGGAGGGACAGCCTCAGTTCCTCATTCCACAGGCCTCTCCACAGACCTACTTGTGAGTACAAAACGGCTGACTTCTCTCAGAGCAAACAATCCAAGAGACAGGTTATAAGTGGGAAGCTGTAATGCCTTTAATCCCCAACTTGTGAGTTAAGCCTTATGCAGGTCATTAAAAGCAAGTTACTTAGATCTGTTCTTCAATACAAAGGGAGTTGAGTGCCACCTGTTGAAGGAATCAACATATATACATATACATATGTATATAATCAATAGTGTTGATCATGTATCAATTGTTAGTACATAAAATTTATTTTAAAACTATTACAATTCTATTGAACCTTTTAGCTTCATTCATTATTTATTATTTTTTATTATTTGTAGTCTTAGAGAGCAAGTCCAGGAACTTACATGTTATATGAGTAGTCTACCACTGTTTTACATCCTTAGCACTGTTGAGCATTTTGTAAAAACATTTATTTTTTTCAAATTCATGTTTGCCCTGAGATAGTTAAAATAGGAAATATCTGACTCTTAGATTTTCTGTAAGGTAGGCTATTTGTGGAAGAAGGTTACCATTTCTGGGGACCAAATGAGGACTTACAGAAAAGTAGTAAGGAAAGAGGGTGGGGCTATATCTGCAGGCCAGTCAGTGATTTCCATTCCTTTTCGCCAAGAGAGGTGAGGGGGAAAATAGAGAAATGTGTGTTTTGCAGTCTGCATTATACCATGCATGCCTCAGAATTTCCTACTCAGCATTTTGGATATTAAAGTCACCTTCTTCTAGTAAAGCTTTTGTAGTAAATGTATGCTTTTGTTTGTATGAATTTAATGTTTTAAATTATTTTTTGAAATTATAATTACATCATTTCTACCTTCTCTTTCCTCTCTCCAAACCCTCCCATATACTTTTCCTTGCTCTCTTTCAAATTCATGATTTATTTTTACATTAATTATTGTTACATATATGTGTATGTGTATATTTGTATGTATGTATGTATATATACATATACATAATATATATTCATACATATGAATATATATTAGTAATTCCTAAGTACATAACCAAGTATGGAAAGCCCTCTTTTTAGTTGTTAAGTCAGGGTTGTCCAAGAGACACCCAAAACATAGGCTATTGTTCTTTGCCTTAGTTGCCCTCAGAGGTGGAAGGTTAGTCCCTATTGCTGAAAATGTCATGCACTTCAGACACAGGAATCAGAGACTTCTGAGCTACAAGTGTATGTTTTTGTACTCTTTCTAGTTCCTATAAGTTTAGGGCCACTATATGGTTATTCTGCTTGTTACCTCTTGGTAAGATATCAAGATGTGGGGCAGAGGAAATCCATGTTGAAGCACAAATTATTCTTCCAACTTGATGACCTAAATATAATGATATCATAGTATCATAAATCTCTACAAAGTTTCATGTTACATGAAGCATTAAGCCTTTATATTCATACCTCTGTAAGAAAATTCTGTCACTCTGATCTGGGGTTCTTTAAATTGTAGAAGTAGTACCAGTCATGAGCTGTGGCTATCATATTCTTTGTCCCTTACAGATGGAGAAAGTGAAGAAGGGACGAGTGGCAACTTCTGTTTCTTCTGGGGGTCTTGGGTCCCCACTGAGAAGATGCGAGCCTCCTGAAGACATTTCTAAGAGGTTGTCATCTCCTGTGAAATCCAAGTAAGCAATATTTCCCTTGATAGAACTCTGTTGGTTAACAGTCAAACTTAGTTTGGTTCCATCCAACATTGTGGCTTCTGCTCTGCTAAAACTACAGCCAACAAAGACCTTCAGTCCTTTCTCTTAACTCCTCCACTGTGCTCAGTCCAGTGGTTGGCTGTGAACATCTGCCTCTGTCTTTGTTGGGCACTGTCAGAGCCTCTCAGGAGACAGCCATATCAGGCTCCTGTCAGCAAGCACTTCTTGGCATCCACAATAGTATCTGGGTTTGGTGACTGTATATGGGATGGATCCCCAGTTTGGACAGTCTCTGAGTGGCCTTTCCTTCAGTCTTTGCTCCACATTTTGTCTCTGTATTTCTTCCCTTGAGTATTTTGTTCACCCTTCTAAAAAAGAATGAAATATCCACACTTGGTCTTCCTTCTTCTTGAGTTTCTTATGGTTTGTGGTTTGTACTTTGTGTATTCCGAGCTTCTGGACTAATATCCACTTATCAGAGAGTGCATACCATATGTGTTCTTCTGTGATTGGGTTACCTCACTGTACTGGCTGGTTTTGTGTGTCAACTTGACACAGGCTGGAGTTATCACAGAAGGGAGCTTCAGTTGGGGAAGTGCCTCCATGAGGTCCAGCTGTGGGGCATTTTCTCAATTAGTGATCAAGTGGGTAGGGCCCCTTGTGGGTGGTGCCATCCCTGGGCTGGAGGTCTTGGGCTCTATAAGAGAGCAGGCTGAGCAAGCCAGGAGAAGCAAGCCAGTAAGGAACATCCCTCCATGGCCTCTGCATCAGCTCCTGCTTCCTGACCTGCTTGAGTTCCAGTCCTGACTTCCTTTGGTGATGAACAGCAATATGGAAGTAAGCCAAATAAACCCTTTCCTCCCCAACTTGCTTCATGGTCATGATGTTCGTGCAGGAATAGAAACCCTGACTAAGACACTCACTCAGGATGATATTCTCCAGATCCATCCATTTCCCTAAGAATTTCATGAAGTCATTGATTTTAATAGCTGAGTAGTACTCCATTGTGTAGATGTACCACAATTTCTGTATCCACTCCTCTGTTGAGGGACATCTGGGTTGTTTCCAACTTCTGACTATTATAAATAAGGCTGCTATGAACATAGTGGATCATGTGTCCTTATTACATGTTGGAGCATCTTCTAGGTATATGCCCAGGAGTGGTATAGCTGGGTCCTCTGGTAGCACTATGTCCAATTTTATGAGGAACCACCAGACTGATTTCCAGAGTAGTTGTACCAGCTTGCAGTCCCTCCAGCAATGGAGGGGTATTCCTCTTTCTCCACATCCTCATCAGCTTCTGCTGTCACCTGAGTTTATTGGTTTGCTCTGCATGGTTTGCTCAGCCTGCTTTCTTATAGAACACAGGACCACAAACACATGGATGGTACCACCCACAGTGAGCTTGGTCCTCCCACATCATAACAAGAAAATGCCTCACAGGCTTGTCACAAGCCAATCTGGTAGGGGCAATTTCTCATTTGAGATTCCCTCTTCCCAAGTGATTTGAGCTTGTGTCAAGTTGACATAAAACTAGCCAGCACAAGTTTATCGTTCTGGTTTTGGTTCATACTATTGTTAGCTTTTGAGACAACATTTTCTTTAAAATTCCTATCTTAGCTAAGGTTTTATTGCTGTGAAGAAACACCATGACCAAGGCACCTCTTATAAAGGAAAACATTTAATTATGGCTGGCTTACTGTTAGTCTATTCTTGTCTTGATGGGAAGTATAGCACTCTGCAAGTAGACTTGGTACTAGAAGAACCAAGTTCTATGTCTTGATCTGAAGGCAGCAGAGGGGAATATATTTGAGACTTCAAGACCCCACCTTTTCCAACAAGGTCACACCTCCTAATAGTGCCACTCCATATGGGCCAAGCTTTCAAACACATGAGTCTATGTGTTTTTTTTTCCTGATAATAAAGCATGAAATAAATAAAATAAAACCAGTTTGTCTATTGCCATATGCTAAAACCAAGTCCAACTCTAGTGTTCATCTAAAAAGAAGAGATAGGAAATGCTCAATAATCTGTCTTAACTTGTTTTACATTATAACAAAATGTTTGAAGCTTGATGTTTCATAAAGAAAAGAGATTTGTTTTGGATCACAGTTTTTGGAGGCATAGTAGATGAAGAGCATATAGTACCAGCATTCCCTTGCCTTCTGGTGAGGTACTCATGCTGCATGGGAGTAAAGAAGAAAACTAGGCACATATGAAAGGTCTTGTATATGTGAGCAGGAAAAGCTGGTCCACACTCTTAACACATCCTTATAGTAAATAATTCAATCACCAGAAAGTGTAGCTTGGGGGCAGTAGGATGATTCATTCATTGTTTAAAGGCATTTGCCACCCAAATCTGGAAACCTGTGTTTGGTGCCAGGAGCACCAAAGGTGAAAGGCAAGACATGACCCCACAAAATGTCCTCTGACTTCACATGTGCACTACAGCATGGACACATGGACGGGGACACACTCACACGTGCATGCACATGCACACACAGGTCTTTTGTTGAATAATCATATCCAAACCATGTTACTATCCTGTCCTGAACATTGCCACAAAACACAGATGAAATTAGGGCAGCTAGATTTCTTAAAATATTTCTCTTTCTTCCAAGAACATATTACAGGAACCATGTATTTCTTTCAGGATGACTTTGGGGAGTATATTCTAAACCCTACAATTGATTCTATATAAGGATGAAGTTAATTAGTTTCCTGGAGCAAAATTTCTTATGAAAAGTTCTGTGATCAAGCTCAATATGTTATGACTTATTTTTGTTTTCCAGGATAACTTCAAAGACATATCCACAGTCTCCAAAGACAGTGAAGCCCACATACTTAGGGTCTCCTGTGAAGTGTTACTTTCCACCCATTCCAACTGAAGAAACACACAAGAAGAAGGCAGAGAAGGAAAAGAGTAATAAGGGAAAGGAAGGTGCCACTGGTCAGCAGACCACTGACCTCCCTAGAGAAGAAACCCTAGAGAAGCACATGGCTGACAAGGATGCCACTGAGAAGTATGTAGCTGATAAGCATGCAGCTGAGAAACATTCTACCACTGGAGGGAAGGCTGAGCACACTGCAGGTAAACCTTCTTTGTTGATGTTGCCAGTTAGATTTACCTTTCCCTTCATTGTTCTCCCTCTGTCCTGATCTACATACCACACTCTCATAGTTTTGAGTTTTCCGCTAGGACAGTTTATCCCCTTGTACTGCTTTCTCAGGCTTGCCCATAATTTTTGAATCCTTTTTTCTTTCTGAGTAGACCTAGATCTTGACTCTGCTTATGGTGGTAAGATTTCATAGGAGTGCTAAGATGATCCATGTACAGCCTACATGTGCATCTTCTGCATGACAAAGCACTAGCTTTAGTCTTTAAAGTCTCTGTCATGCAGCGAGTTCATTAATAAGGTAGTATTGTAGAACTTGCTTGTACCCTTATATTCATCCTGCCCCTACTGAGGAGTAAACACACCCAAGTTAGCCCATTGCAGCTTCTTCTGCTTAGTGACTAATTTTAGTACTGTTTTGCAGTGTTTGCCATCACCATACTGAGTTAAATAGTGTTGTGTCCATTTCTGTGTGAGTGGACTCGTGTTTATTTCCCCTGATATTTTTATTTATGTTTTTTTTTGCTCCCAATGTCTGACTGCCTCAGGAAAACATACAGCAGGCACCACTGATGCAGGGGAGGCTGCAAAGATCCTAGCTGAAAAGAGACGTCAGGCTCGGCTACAGAAGGAACAAGAGGAGCAAGAACTACTCGAGAAGGAAGAACACAAGAGGTATACAGGCACTTAGACTTGTGTGATCTGTTATAAAGGTGGGGTTGGAACTGTTGTAAAGGTGGGGTTGGAAAAGTAGCTTACTTTTCGTTTTACAATTTTTATGTTGCCAAAACCTGGACAGAAGTAGTGGAATATAGATTGTATGGACTACAGTGAAGGTGCTATGGAGACTGCATCTTCTTCTATATATTATTAACAGTTGCTCTATTCTGAGGACCTAGAAATTCACATTTCCAGGATTTAAATGTTACAGATACCTTCTTTTCCCTTTTTAGATAAAGAAATGAGGCAATTCTAGTAGAACTATAAGGAGAGTTTGAACTTTTATGATCGATTGAGTCTTTCTGGAAAGACAAAAGATTCTGGATATAGAGATATTGACTCTGTGTCCCAAATGATCCTAACTTGTGCTCGAAAGTCAGGGAGAAAAGAGAGTCAATCAGAGTCCCAGAGATAAGGGGCTAGAGAGAAGAGCCAACCCCTAGCCCATGAGAATGAGTTATGTGAAAATCCTCACTTGGAGCAAGACAAAGGATGCCATTGCAGTGGTTCTCTAAATGGTGGGAGAGTATCTTATCAGAAGTGTCTGGGAGAACATAGTGGAAATGTGTTTGCTCTAGTCTCATCCTACTTTAGCAGTTTCATCAGTGTTTGAAAGCCACTGTGGTAATAGTACGAGAACACTTTTCTGTGATACTGGTAGTCCTGCTTTTTCTTATATTTGTGTTCAGAAAGGAATCACATCTTTAAAAGACAAGGTCAATTTAATCACTACAAAGAGAAAGAATGCTCTTGGGATAATCACAGAGTACAATCTTGTACCATTTAGAGAATGAAAACATGGCAGGAAGCAAGCAGTGCTGTAGCACAAGGCCAGCACTGAATTTAAGATAATAAATTATAAAATATTCCTGATCCTTTAGCACCTTATAAAATTTTTTTGTGGTTTCTGATTAAATGTTTGTTGATCTGGGTTTTTTTTAACAGTTGGGTGATAGTTTCCTTCTTCTGAACATCTCTTAATATTTTCTTACTCCAGACTTTTGATCGGTATCAACATGTTTTTTTCTTGTTGGATGGTGTATTCAAGCTGGTTTGGGTGGACTGGAGGTTAAGTAAGGGAAATGACAGGTAATAAATCATGGGATTTCAAATGACAGATTAGTAAAAGTGGCCACAGAGATAACATTCTTGTTGCTGTGTACTTAAGAACTGATTATTTACCTTCTAGATACTTTCTTCTCTCTCACATTTCCTTCACAGCCCAGATGCAGAAAGAATTCATTAGCTCCTGTCTTTATTTTCTCAGCTCAAACCCTGCACACTTCTACACACCCTCCAATCTTTCATTACCCAATTCTTTTTTTTTTTTTTTTATTTTTAACTTTTAACTTATTTAATGTATGAGTGCTCTGCTGCATATACATTCTCAGGCCAGAAGAGGGCAACAGATCCCTTTATAGATGGTTGTGAACCACCATGTGGTTGCTGACAATTGAACTCATGACCTCTGGAAGAACAGCTATTAACCACTGAGCTATCTCTCCAGCCCTACCCAATTCTTAATTTGATATTGGTTTCCTTTGGCACGTGGAACTCGTTCTTGTTTTTATCCTTATTTTTTTATCTTTCCTGCATCTCTCCTAAATGTTACCTGGACTCCAGGTAGTCCTTAACTAGCTTTTTGCCTGACAAGTCTCCCCTGCACACAGTGTTGCTGGCTATTACCCCTGACATCCTTCCAGTTTTCTTGGGCTTCAAAATATTTATGGCTGACAGTTGATGCAGCAGTTTCATGCTTAGCCATGAACTTGTTCTCATTTCCCTTCCTGAGTCCGTTTCCCTTTTACCTTATGTTTATTTCTGAAGCTAACTGTAGCTTTGTTTTGTAAACCTTCTATACTTTTCTGCAATACACTGAAGACTACTGAATATGTGCCTATGCCCTGAATTTACTCTAAAGCTGCATTGTATTATACCATAACATCTAGATATATGTGAATTGAGGAAAATTCAATACCTTAGCGTTGTTAGCCATATATCATTGTTTATTGCCACATAACATCATTTTATAAATCATTTCCTTATCTCAGAAAGTTGTTAGCTAGCATTTGTCTATAAGGCAAATCCTATATTTTCAAATATATTTTATTGTGTCTCATATTTACCTCATTCAGCATTTCAAAGGCATAAATTAGTATATGTCACTCAGACTTCTTGCTCATTTTATGCACTCCATATTCCCATATACACCGTTTCTGACATCTCAAAGCTACTTTCAATGTTTCTGTCATCCTTCACATCACATCAGTTATCAGTTAAGTCTTCTTTGGCTCTCATGTTAGCATTCTCCCCATGCTTCTCCAGCACCAGATAGGTCATCTAGACTATGTCTGTAGAGTCTTAGCTGAATGTTTCAGATCTCCCAGAACTGATGTCCATGTTGTTTCCAGAGTGACTTTTCTTAAATAAATGTGATTGTCCTTGTTAGTGATTCTTTTGACTGCAGGGTTTATCAAATCCTACCAAATCTACCACGGACCAGCCACTCCTTGCCCCTCTGCCTTCTCTATCTAGGCCAGTCTGCAAACCTCCTCATATGTTCCAGTATGCAGCTCCACAACAATAAAAAACTTCCTTTTTCTGTGCCTTCACATGAACTCATGTTCCTTGCCATCTGATGAGTCTTTGTTTCTCAAGATACAGGTCAAATAACTCCTGTGGCATTTCTGGACCTGTATCAGAGAGAGAACTGATCTGTTTCTCTTTACCCTTTGAGTTAAGCTTTCTCATGACTAACATAGCCTCATTTGTCTACAGGTTGTCTCCCTTTTCTGGCTAACATTTTAAAATGCCAGAGTACAGTCTTTGATCACTGTTGCTTGGTGCTCAATGAAGAGGAAGAAACTCAACTAAAACACTACCAGTAATAGCAGTAGGTTAAGTAGACTCACAGGCTAAAATTTTGTGAAGGCAGAAGAAAATGGTGTATACATACTGAGACAAGTAAAAAGAAAGGGGCAAATTTTGGAGAAGATGCTAAGGTTTGATTTGAAGTATTTAGGAAGATGGTATACCCAAATAATAGACTGTAGAAAGGTTTAAAAAAAAAGTCTGAAAATCTAAAAATTAGCCATCTGATTTTAGGTAAACATTGGTGCCTGCAGAACATACAGGTAGTTGGAAATCAGATATAAGCCTGAGACCAAGATGAAATTGAGATGTATACACTTAACTCCAAATCAGTTTTCCTCTCTCTTGCCAGAATGTGAAGTGTTGATAGTGCTACCCGCAAGGTGAGAGAGGAAAGTACCAGACAGCCTGAGGCTGGAACATAGTGGACATCTCATGGAATAGGACCATCCTCGCATCTGTTTTGTTTAGTGTCAATAGTTAAAGTCACAAAACTGTGATTACCAGTTAAGAAAATTAGCAAAAAATAAAAATAAAGATACTTGTGCTAAACTCTGGAAAGCCCAGTTATTGTCACTAGCTGTTGAGGCAAATACTGTCCAATTCATGGATCTGGGAGATTCCCTTTAAAGAAAAATCTTACTAGATGTTCTGGCAAGAAGGCCCTAAGAGAGCAAAAAGATGATGCAGTTACAAATGGCTGTACAGCAGTGTTCTTTCAGAAGTCCACAAAGCAGTCCTAGCCTCTGGGCTTGGGGATGGCCCAAGATATACAGTGGGATTCTTAGAGTTAGGACAAGCATCCTTATACCCTAAATCCAGTCTGGTGAAGATAAGAGATTCCTGGGATAATAAAATAGATGACATGTGAAAGCTGAAATGGCTGCTAGGAGCCCATATCAAAGAATATTGAAATAAAACTTCTCATGATCGGGCCACATAGCCAACCTGGAGTCATTATCCAAGTGAGAACACAGACCTGAAACTGCAGGCAGAGGTTCACAGTGCTGTTCATACCTGGCTCGTCACTAGCTAAGTCTCTAGGTGGGAGGTGGTTCGGGTATAAGCTAGGGCAGGCACTAGCCTTCCAATGTGTATGTAGCAGCAAGGTAGGTAACAGGCAGGAGAGAGAAAGGACACTACCACCTCAAGTGGCCAGGGGCTGTTTAAGAGGGCCTCACAGGAAGGAAAGTCACTGTTCTCAATATTGCAAGACATATTGAGGCTGAGAATGGTCTTGGATTTAGGCAATGAACAGATTTTTTTTTTTTTTTTGGAGTTAAATTATTGAGAAGACAGGTACAAAGACATGAAGCACCCTGAAAGAGGTAAGAGCATGGTCATAGAGCAGAAGGCAGGTGGGAGTGAATTTAAGGAAGGTGGATCGGGATGCCTAAGACCTGAGTATTTTTGCAGCTAATTGAAAGTTGTATCTAGAATGGCGAAACTGGCGTTGGAAGGAATGGAAACTAGCAAAAGTAAGAGTAATGGGAAGGTATGGGATTAATTGCACAAGTGGTAACATTTACAATCATTTGCATATTAGGCAGACCAGACAGGAAACATTCTCAGTACTAATAGAGTGAATTAATGAGCGAAGTATAGAGGCAGGATGAATTGGTCACAGTTTTCCCTGAAAAGTAGTGGTAATACTGTCAACTGGAATGAGGATAAAGGTTGACAAAAGGTGATTGTCCACATAGAGTGCAAGAGACATGACTAAAAACATGTCAGCCAAGACTAAAGAGCACAAGACCAGGGGCTAGAGAGATGGCTCAGTGGGTAAGAGCACTGACTGCTCTTCCAAAGGTCCTGAGTTCAAATCCCAGCAACCACATGGTGGTTCACAACCACCCGTAATGAGATCTGACGCCCTCTTCTGGTGTGTCTGAAGACAGCTACAGTGTAATTATTTACAATAATAAATAAATCTTTAAAAAAAAAGTACACCACCAATCAGCCTTTCTCTAGTTAGTCTAGGAAACTAAGGAAGGGCATGAGTGATCCTAAGGACCACACAGGGTGGGAACTGGGGAACAGAGCAGCCTCTGTGCAGTCACAGGAGCCAGAAGTCTGGGGAGACCCTGATGGAAGGAAGAGGATACAAGTTGTCTGTACAGTGCTCACCAGGGAAGGTCACCAAAGGATTGGCTAAGATCAAATAAAGATTGGTGGTGAAGGTGAAGCTTTAAAATAAAAATTGAAAACACAGGAATAATGAACAGCAAAGCCCACATACACATCTACAAGACTAAACAATTCAAGGCCCATTGACCACATCAATAGTGTGGGCCAACTATGACAATGAGGGACTTAAAATGTGAACTGCTAGAGATTGAGAGATACAGTCCACTGTATGAAGACTCTCCTCAGTAGCCAATGACCAAGGCAAGGAATGTCCATTAACTGCTGAACGATGATACTTAATACTTGGTAGAGAAGGAAAGCTGGGCTAAGATGGGTATGATAACAAAAATCAAGAGAATGACAACTGTTCAAGGTTTGTCAAACTCTAGAAGAGAAACTAGAACATGGAGGTAGGTTAGTGACAATGACAAATGCAGTGGGCTAGGGGTGGCTTATGGTAGAGGGCTGGTAGGAAAAGATGAAGTGGTTCTTAAAGTAAGAAGTTTCATACTTGGAGAAAATAGTGAATTACTAGTTTCCCATGGAAAACCAGGCTTTTTAGTGCTAGCTTTAAAATACTTTTAAGGGAGGTAAAAGGAAATCTTTTCAGTAAGAGAATGGGGATTGAATTTCCCTGAATGCACCAAGGAAAAGATAAGCAGAGGCTGGTATATGGGAAAAAAATTTATGTTTCCAGTGATAATGAGGTTTAAGGAGGTTTAGGACCTTAGGGATGCCACTATAACAGTCTCGGTCTGTCTGTCTGTCTGTCTATCTATCTATCTCTCCCCTCCCCCCCTCCTGCTCTAGCTTTTGCTCTCACTTTCTTGCTCTCACAGTGCCTTGCTCACTCACTCTCTTACTCTCTTAATCTTTGGGAGAGAGTGAGAGTGTGTGTGTGAATATGTTGAGCTTTATCTGCCATGGTTAGTACTAAACTTTGGCAGTTTGCCTTTGGAGTGTATCATCCTCTAACAGTGCTTTTGTTTTCAAAAGGCTGGAAAAAGAGGAATTGAAAAGAAAGGCAGAGGAGCAAAGGCTGCGCATAGAAATGGCCTATAAACAAGAAGAGGAAAAAAAGCGACAGGAGGAAGAAGAGAAAAGAAAGGCAGAAGAGAAGGCAAAAGAGAAGGCTGAGGAGGAGCTGTTGTCAAAAGAGAAGCAAGAAAAGGAAAAACAAGAAAAAGAAAAGAAGGAAAAAGCCATGATTGAAAAGCAGGTACAGCCTGAGGTCTCAGACTTTTCTTGTTATTCAATGGCATTAATATTAGGCAAAATCTGTTCAATATGAATGAGTCATAATAATAACCATAATAATAACTTAAAGGTTTTTCTTAAACTCCCTGTATTGGTTATTAAATGTAACTCATGTGAAATAAAGTGAAGTCATTAATGTGTTTCATATCAGTTTGGATTTCTCTACTAGAGGGAGACACTTGAATAAGAATAGGGGTTCCAGTGGTTTATTTGGGAGAAAATCTCATGAATCTGGTGTGAGAATAAAGAAAGTATAAGTATATCAATGAATAAGTTATTTTGAGTAACTGGAACTTAGTGCCATTGGAACCCCTGAGACTAATGATAATGACTTAGAATTTTCTCCCTGAGGAGTGAGGAAACTGGGCAGTTGACTAACACTGCTCCTTACTGTGTGTCTTAGTTGGAGTTTTATGATGTCTGTGAAGAGACACCATAACCAAGGCAACTCTTATAAAAGAAAATATAGTTAAATTGGGGCTGACTTACAGTTTCAGAGGTTCAGCCCACTATGCAACTTTTTTTTTGTACTAGTTTTAAAAGACTTTTAAGGAAAGAATGCAGGAAGCATGGCAGCTTGCAGACAGACATAGTGTTAGAGAAGGATCTGGGAGTTCTAAGTCTTAATCAAAGGCAGCCAAAAGGAGACTTGACTTCCACAGGCAGCGAAGAAGAGGCTCTGATTCCACACTGGGTAGAGATGGAGCACTAAAAGACCCCAAACTCTTCCTCCAACTGATATACTTCCTCCAACAAGGCCACACCTCCTAATAGCATCACTCCTGTGGGCCAAGCATTCAAATACACGAGTCTGTGTGGGCAAAACCTATTCAAACCACCACATTGTAGAATACTACTTTTTGAGGAATTAACTTCTGGAAGTGTCTGCCTATATGCACACTTCCTGGCCAGAGCCTGCCCATAAACACAGAGACCTTCACCATCTGTGAAAACTACCTACAGGTGGTTTTTATGGTTGGGTGAGAGTATATGCACCATGCTCAACCTTACCTGCTGTGTCAGAAGTATGCTGCCTAAGTCTACATTAAACATTGAAACATTGACTTTGAGGGAAATGATGGGATGAAGGCACCTGTGCAGAACTGTTTCTTACCTTACCAGAGCCTGTGCCTTGGTTTGTTTCTTTCAGAAAGAAGCAACAGACGCAAAGGCGCAGGATGCCGCTAAACAGATGCGTTTAGAAAGAGAACAGATCATGCTGCAAATTGAGCAGGAACGACTGGAGAGGAAGAAGGTAAGAGTGGAGGGATCAGGCAGACCAAAGGTGAGGAAAGAAACAGGAAGTAATCAGTCTATATTTTTATTATGGTTTTTTTCTGTCATCATATTCTATTGGTTATCAGAAAAGGAGTGGTTAGAAAGCTCCATTAGTGGGCTGGGGATGTAGCCCATTGGTGTGAGTGCTTGTTGATCATATATATAGTCATTTTATTAATCCTCAGCTCTCAAAACAATAGAGATCTTTTTGTGATTTTGAATTTTTCCATTTTGCCTTTCATTTCTGTCAGTTTTGTTACACATACACACACATACACATACACACACAAAGACAGAGAGACAGAGAGAGAGGAAGACAGGAAGAGAAGAGAGAGAATAAGGATGTTGAAGCCCTATTATTAATAAATATAGTTACAGTTTCTTTTTGACTTGACAATTTTATCATGAGGTTCCTTTCTTAGTGACTTTGTAAACAACATATAGTTTAGCCAGGACTTGCTATCTGAATCTAATTAAACAGTGTTTGTCTTTATATTGAAAATGTTATTCCTTTTAAACTTAACATACTTATGTATTAAGTTGGCTTTAAGGAAAATGATCATGCAGACCCGTTTTTGTTGTGGCCCAGTGTGGGTTTTGTATTGCTATAGGTCTGGGAGCTAAGAGATCTGTGATCCTTTGTGAGCTACTGGTCAACTTAGCTTTCTATTGTATAGTCCTCTTGAATGGCAGACAGTAATTTGTTAATTTAAGGAGAAGAAGGAGAAAGCTAGTGTACAAATTGGATGTTAATTCTAGATCTGTATTAGTGCACTCCTTTGACCTTGTTTGTAGCAGTGGAAGTTCTCTGCAGCACCAATGGGAAACATTTCTCTGCTACTTTTTGTCTGCTGACATTTATCTTTTACAACTTTTCTGAGAGATATGAAAGTGCATATGGAGCCAATTTCCTTTTTATATAATTTTATTCTTAGAGGCCTCTTACTTTTCCCCCCAGAGAATAGATGAAATCATGAAGAGAACAAGGAAGAGTGATGCGTCTCTAGAAGTGAAGGTAGGAATTCAGATGGCCATTATGTCATGAGCGAAGAACAGCAGAATACATTTAGTGAGGTTGAAGATTGGAGAAGAATGCATAGAAAACGTAGACTTTTCCTGTTCTGGTCAAGGTGGGGCTTAGGAAGGAACTGAGACCTTAAAGGAAAGAAGAATTTCAGAGGTAAAAGATTCCCTCAGAGCAGTGGGGTGGTAGTGCAAGGAAAGACAGAGTAGTTGAAGAGAAAAGTGACATAATAATTAAGAGATACACAAAGCTTCAAAGAACCACTTCCTGCTATGGCCCACAAGTGTTCTAAATACTCCCTGGTGCTTTAAAAAAATATTTGTTTTTCTTTATGTCAGTCTTTCATCCTTACATCATCTCTTGATTTCTTCCTCAGTCATTGCCAGTAACTTCATTTTAAAAAAATTATTTCTTTTTTATAGTTATTTCTTTATTACTTTTTCTTTTTTTCCATTCCCCCTTCTTTCCAAGTCATCCACCTTCTGTTTGTTTCCAGAAGGAAGAGCCCAAAGTGGAGATCCAGCCTCTTGCAGATGTTGAAAATAAGACAAAACCAGTTGTCCCCAACAAAATAGGTGAGTGTGAGGTCTGGTGTTTGGATCCTTTAGGTAATGAGGACTAGTGAACCTTCCTGCTGGAGGTCAGGATAGTGCAGCTGGGCCCAGGACAGTGACTCCTGGCAGTTTTGCTTCCTGAGACATCTTTCTAGCATAAGGGCTTTTGGCTCCATTTGGAAACCCACTGCCTTCTTTAGCTACTCTAATAACAGGATGCTTTCCAGGAACCTTGACTGCATATCAGATATTACTAAGACCTGGCTTGTCTCTTAAACTGAGACTTGCAGATATTGATAGTAAGATCATACTCCATTGCATGGAATTACTGGTGGCTCTTTTTCCAAAAATAATAATAAAACTATTGTTTTACTAGTGAAAGAAAAGATGAGAATAATTGCCTTGTTATGTTTCCTGTTGCTTTATTAAATTTGAACATTATGATTCATCTGAAAACTTTGTGTTCTTGATCAGAAATCAATATGTTGAACACCTGCCAGAAAGTAAATGTCTTAGAGCGTGCTGCTCCAGAGACCTTTCCCCAAGACGTTTTTTCTACTGGTCTTAAACCGGTTGGGGGACCTGTTCACCTGGATGCCCTTGATGGGAAATCAAACAGTCTGGATGATTCAACTGAAGAAGTTCAGTCTATGGATGTGAGGTATGTTCGTTTATGTTGCATTGAAGCTCAATCTCTTTGCCAGTCCTTATTTTACTTCTTTTTTCACTTTTTTCATTTCTTTTAGTTATTTCTTTACAATATACCTTTCTTACTGTATCCCTTCACTCATCTTCCTCACCTGTAGTGAATCACCTTGAAAGCAGGTTTTGTTGATTCAGGAAAGCTGTCATGGGTATAATATAAGTATCTCAAGTTTGGCATCCTAGAAGCAAAACCAGTGACAGGGTTTTGTGGCATATTATGTACTGAAGAAGGACTGTGGATGGAGGGAAAGCACTAAGCAAAGATAAGTTCTCAAACTCAACAGGATATCTGGAAGTTGGTTTTCCACCAGGGCATCATTTTTATTTCTCTCTCTCTCTCTCTCTCTCTCTC
>NC_045030.1:152805077-152806766 GCF_008632895.1 Mastomys coucha
CTCTCTCTCTCTCTCTCTCTCTCTCTCTCTCTCTCTCTCTTTCTCTCTCCCTCTCTCTCCATACACACACATATACATACATACATGTCATTCAGTGTTGGGTGATGCAGGAGTAACTGGTCATAGTGGCTCCTCTCAGTTAGTTGTCAAAAGAAAGGGTAGCAGCTATGAATCTCTGACTAGCCAGACCTCTGAGGAAATAGGTGGCATCTTCAGGTAAAGGAGATCTTAGCCAAGCCACCATCATAGTCTCCTGTGTCCACAGTCTCACATTTAAGTAAACTTTTCATTTAAAGCTGAGAATTGTGTTAGATATTTATAATCCAAGCACTCTGGAGGTTAAGACAGGAGAACCAAGAGTTCAATGGCAGCCTTGGCTGCATAGAATAATCTGTCACAGAATGATGATAGGGGAAAAGCTTGTCAGTTACTAAAAACCTAAGGTATCCTTGAACTGGTATGTTTGCAGATGACATCATGTGGCATATTAATATGAGATGTAAAAAAAGAAGAGCTAATTGGCTTGGAATTGAGGTAGAGGAATTAGAGTAGGGTGGCCCTCTGAGTCAGGAAAGTGACAGTATTTTATAGAAGTTCTAACAGAGGTCTTACCTATTAAGACTCTACCCTTTTCTCATCAGTCATGAACCCTCTGTTTTTTCTGAGCAGATGTGAGCAGCCTGTCACACACACTGATCATTTATATCCCATTCATGTATAATGGGTTTTTAATCAAATACATGAAAACCCAAGCCCCAACAGCCCTATCACTAACAGAGAAAATCCTGTATAGACTGATAGTAGGGCTTCCACAAACTGGATATCTGCATACCCCCAACATCACCTCACAGCCTCCTCCTGACTGGTGCCACTCTGCTCCCAGCAGAGAAAAACAGAGGCGATCATAAGGGTTAAGACTTATCTCTACCCCCCATATTGAGCCAAGTGTACACTATTTTATGTTTTGGGATTTAGGGGTGGGGCAAGACATGGCACCATTGGACAGAAGTCATAAAAGTGAATGGATTTTATACGCTGAGTTTTCCCTTAGAGGTGCATACTGTAGCCAAATGTAAGCTTATGGTAGTATTCTTTTACCCATGTTTTTATTCTCGTTGATGGTGGTAGTGCTGTGTTTTTGAGACAGAGTCTCATGTAGCTCAGGCTGGCCTTGATGTCACTATGTAGCTGGTGCTGACCTTGAACTGTTAATTCTCCTGAGTGATTGATAAAGGTATGTGCTACTATGCTCAGATTTCCTCTGAGTTCTTAAGGAGCTCAAGTGAGGAGAATGAAGTGGGGAAAAGTTGAAGGTAGACAGATACCTGAAGGTATGCTAAGTCAGTTGTTATCCTTTGAGTTTCTGCAAATCTACTAATTTTTCTAGATTCGTCTCTAAGAACTCATGAAAGAAGGAGAGCCTGGCATCATCTTTATTCTATATGTCTTATTCTAGAGTATTACAGGGACAGACCCTTAATTTTTAACTCTTCTGGACCTGGATTTCCTCCTTTGCTACAGCGGGCAACAGTAGTGAAACTCCTCCAGTCTAATGAAAGGAAATAAAGAAAAGGCAAGCCTCAACTGGGTTCATCTAGATAAGTCAGGGTGAAATGGAAGCCTGGTTTTAGAAAGAATGAAATGCGCCAGTCAGTGTTGGTACACGCCTATAATCCCAGCACTTGGGAG
>NC_045030.1:152807481-152809404 GCF_008632895.1 Mastomys coucha
GCATTGCTTCTCTCTAGTAATGTGATGGTGCCTGTCAGTATTTTCCTTCCAGCCCTCAGACACTGCACTCACTCTTTTTCACTACTCTGCCCCATTTGCTTCCCATATTCTCAACTAGTGGGATCTTGTTCCACTATCTTCCTAGATGTGAACTCACTTGTTTTCCCAACTTGAACTTTTCCATAAGAGCAGTATAGCAGAACCATACCAAAGGGGGAAGTACATTACCACATCATGTTTAGTTCCCATGTCCTCATTCCTCTGTCTCTCTCATTCTCTTGTCTCCCGTGTCTCTTCTAGTCCTGTTTCCAAAGAAGAGCTTATCTCTATCCCAGAATTTTCTCCAGTGAGTGAAATGATTCCTGGGATGTCTCTGGACCAAAATGGAACTGGTAATGCCCGGGCACTTCAAGATATCTTAGATTTCACTGGTCCTCCTGCATTCCCCAAGAAATCCAGTGAAAACCTCAGCCTTGATGATTGTAACAAAAACCTCATCGAAGGATTTAACAGTCCTGGGCAAGAAACTACTTTGAACACCTTTTGTTGACAAAGACAGCATTCCTTTAATGAAAGGTACAGTCTGTTAATGATACTCTAAATCTCCCAAACTGAGATGTGTGGTAAGATTGGATAAATACCTCCCAGCCTCATGGACAGTTGATTATAATGGAAAATTAAAAACACAAATATATATTGCAGCACACACAGAAATTAAGAAGGACTCTAAGTAATTATATGTGGGCCCCTAATGTAGTGTCCTACTCCTGTCCCTGTGGGTAGTAAGGTTTATATGTGGGCCCCTAATGTAGTGTCCTACTCATGTCCCTGTGGGTAGTAAGGTTTATATGTGGGCCCCTAATGTAGTGTCCTACTCATGTCCCTGTGGGTAGTAAGGTTGAGAAGGTTTGACAGTGAGACAAGAAGAGAATGCTCAAATGGTTGCAGGGTAGTTCTAGTAAAGGGAACCTCACCACTTAGTTTCCCAAGCAGCCATCTGTTCTTGGATTATAGCTGAGGTGAGAGAAGAAAGAACTTTATTTATGTGTCCTGAATGTTCTCTCCCAATGCTGACCTTTTTGTTGCCAAAGAGCTTTAGTTCTCACTGGCACTCTGATGGTCACTCTTGCATGGTTTCTCAAGAACATTTTGGCCTCTAGAGTTTCTCTTCCTCTTCCTTTTTCCCCCTCCATGCTGCGTTTTACATGCTAATCTTACACTTTACTACTAAACAACATCAGTTCCTCTCATGTGAGAGTCTGTGTGGGTTATATTCATTCCACAGTTGTATACACCTGTATTTTACATTTGATTTACTTCAAGTTAGGACTTGAAAAAAGAAAAGAACGAATGCTTTTAAATGTCTGTGTGGAGTTAACTCTCTTGACATGAGTGCTAGGTATCAAATTCAAGTCCTATTCAAGAGCAGTAAGCACTCCTAACCACTGAGGCATCTCTCCAGTCCCTGGAACTTATTTTTGAACAATGCAAACATAATTGGGTATAATATCAAATCTATGGATAAGTTAGTAATTCCTATGGCTCCTGCTATTTTATATTTTTTTGTTGTTGTCATTTTTGTGTATAGTGTCTGCTTATGTGTGAAGGTGTCCTCCTCTGTCACTCTCCACCTGATTCCTTTGAGACAGGGTCTCTCTCTCATTGGACCTGGATCTCTTCTTTCTTGAGAGGCTAGGCTACCTGAACAGTGAGCTCAAGCAATCCTCCTGACTCAGCCCTTACCCAACAATATGATTGCAAGTGCATGTGGCTACAACCATCTACTATGCAGGTGCTGTAAATGTGTACTCATACTGATGCCTGCATAGCAAGCACTTTTACCTACTGAACCTTCTCCCCAGCCCTCCTATTTTAAAAAGGTTTTTTAGATTCTCAGAATTACATCACTTTTTTTTTTTTTTT
>NC_045030.1:152809444-152813464 GCF_008632895.1 Mastomys coucha
TCGAACTCAGAAATCTGCCTGCCTCGGCCTCCCAAGTGCTGGGATTAAAGGCGTGCGCCACCACCGCCTGGCTCCATAACTTTTTTATGGTACTGTATTCTTCTAATAGAAATTTGATGTCTAAACTGAAATCTAAACTTTTTTCAAAAAAATCAAATACAGTAATAGGGTGGGAAGGCTACAAAGTTGTATTTTGTGTACATATTTCCACCTGACCTCAGTCCTTGCCTATAGAGTCTTTAGTATAGACACTGGGCTCTAGAGCCTCCTTCAGTCAATTCTCTGGAAAGTCCCTAGAGTCCTTTGACACAAAGCAGGAAATTCATGAAAGGCCACTTTTAATTTTTTGAGAGGGTCTCATATAGACCAAGCTGGCCTGAAGTCACTATGTAGACTAGAAAGTATTCCATCCTCCCTCCCTCATCCTTCATGAATCTGGGCACTAGCACTGCTTCCTCAAGGGCTATCTGATATTCACTTAAGGGCAGAAAAACCCAAACAGAACATATGTCACTTTTAGAGAAGTCCCATATGAGGAACACTTGGACCACTAAAATAATGATTCTGTAAGAACTGTACACTATTTCTGTTGAGAAATACTGTATTAACCAAGGAAGAATGCAAAATACCTGGTCTCTGCTTTAACCTTACATGCTTTTGCTTTTGAATTGACACAGGTGGTGTTTGGATCACCCATGAAGCTGTCGGGGTTGAATCTGAGCTGCTGGCCACCTAAAGAAGCTTCTTTTGCCCTTAACTGCTAGATTCCAAATTACTAGATTCAAAATGTAACTATATTCCTAGGTAGTTTGGCAAACACTGGCCTCTCTTGGTAGAAACCTTGAGATTTTTGCTTTGTGGGGCTTTAGCAAAGTTTCATTTTATGGTTCTACTTATGAGCTTCAGCTGCTGCTAAAGCACTTCCTTGACCTTCTCTACTATCATAACCTGTATGATGCTATCTGGGAACCCTACTTTAGGACACTTGAGTTCCCAGACTTGGGACACAGAGACATTTAGATGTCTCTATAAAAACCTATTTACCCACACTCTAGTTAAACTTGTACTACTCAACCTGGCTGCTTATCTCCCTGTCTGTTGTTTGTGTGTGTGTGTGTATGGGTTGGAGGAAATCTAGCTAACTTTCTCTCCGTCTCCGGTTTCTGTTATTTTATTACTAAGCTTCATCATCTACAAAGCATTCATTACCCTACATTACTGTTTAGGGGTTGAAGAAATGTTTGGTTGGATGAATAATTAAGTAGTGGCAATTATTTCTTTTCCCTTATGGGAACTGAATCTAGTAAGGACCCTTTTGTGTCACACCTTTAAAAAAATCTCTCCAAATTGTCACTCCATAACATTGAATGGCTTTTCAGCTGAATGAGTCAAGTAACATACAGGCAGTTATTTCATGGTTTTGCTGTTGTTTTTCTATTCGACCTTGGAATTTTCTTTTCTTTGACTAACTGTAATAAAAAAGAGTTAATTCTTTGAAAGGGGGCCCCAAGTTGGTTCCAGTACGTCACTTTAATAGACTTTAAACATTAAAAAGTCTGAACAAGGAAAAATGACACTAGAATGTATAACTCCATGTATGCCATATACTCTATTTAAATTTTTCATTTCTTGTGGTGAAATGTAGCTTTACTATTAAAATAACCTTTTCTTTGGAACTTTTTGTTTTGACTTGTACCTTAAAGCTTTTGAAAAGATCTTTAATTCTCAGATTTACAAACAGAAGATATAAAGAAGTCTTAAAGCTGGTACAGTTTAAGAATGTATTAGTCTCAGAAACTATGTATGTTTATGTGATATAATCTAAATAAAATACATACATCTAAGAATGTTGTGCCATTGACCTTGATGAATATCTAAGGAGATAAATCTTTTATGACAAGCACACAGATGATAGCATGGTCTGACATCCAGAAATACCTAGCCATTTTTTTTAAAGCTTTATTTTGCTGTCTGTTTCATTGAGATCCATTGCACCTCTCAACACAATTGTGATCACAGGATGCCTCATTTGCATGATGTGTACATTCTGTTTAATTGTAATACATTTTCATTGAAGAGTCTGATGGCTTGCTGGTGTTTTGTTTTTGTAACCTCGGTAAAGAAACTCATTGAAACCAACTCAGATTTTAAAACCTGAAACTAGGTAAAGAAAAAAAGGCCGCTGGGCAGTGGTGGTGCACGCCTTTAATCCCAGCACTTGGGAGGCCGAGGCAGGCAGATTTCTGAGTTCGAGGCCAGCCTGGTCTACAGAGTGAGTTCCAGGACAGCCAGGGCTAACACAGAGAAACCCTGTCTCAAAAAACAACTCCCCCCAAAAACAAACAAACAAACAAAAAAGAAAAAAAAAAGGCCAATTGATTTCTGTGTAGGCATTCTTTCTCTGTCAGATTCATTAAAAATTCCTCAGTTGTCAGTGCCAAGTGGAGCCAGCTGTAGCTTCATTGGTGGTTTGTCCGAAGAACATGATGAACTTCTGAGAATAGGTAGGTTACACTGATCCAAGCAGTTAGCTTAAGTGAAGAAATACATAATTACGCTGTAATTGATGAGACTTTCACACAGTTTGGCATTCAGATAATTGAAGTGGGAATATTGGCTGTTTCTTTCAAGGATGGGGAAACCCAGGCCTGACTTTTTGTATCTGTGGTGTGATTTTCTTGGAGAGACATGAACAGTGACAGAAATCCAAGTCTGGTTTGGTGAACCAGTGAGTTTATGGGGGTTTTTCAGGTGTTTGGATGAGGTATTATTTATAGGTGCTCAGAGGAATCAAAGGCAGCTATGTTACATAAAAAAACGACCCCAGTAGTCTTGGTGACTACTCTCAAGAACTAAACCCCTGGAGTTCTAGAATGTTCTTACAAGTTACTTGCAGGAAGCTTGGCCAGCAGGAGACTACTCTCACCAGCTACTGTTTACTGTTTGTATAACTTTGAAGGACTTTGTGAATCTTGTAACTTTCAGGAGTCTGTTATCTTTGTTTATATCATCAGGTTTATGAGTCTCCTACCCTCCATGGAAGGGTATTTTTATTCAGAAAAAATAGCTACACATAATACATGACTCAGGCTTATCCCCACTCCCTAAGTAATAGTACCCACCAAAGGATTAGACTTTTGACCCTTCATAATGACTTCCTCCAGAGCAGTGTGAAGCTAAGGGCCCAGTCAGCACAGCCTTTCCAGGTTCTGCTGCCAGAACCTCTGACACGATTTGAAGTCATTTGTGTTAGGGCTGGAGAGATGGCTAGGTTAAGAGCACTGACTGCTCTTCCAGAGGTCCTGAGTTCAATTCCCAGCAACCACATGGTGGCTCACAGCCATCTGTAATGGGATCCCATGCCCTATTCTGGTAGGCATGGTCTGACATCCAGAAAATACCTAGCCATTTTTCTAAAAGCTTTATCTTGCCTCTTAGGCATAAAAACAGCATACTCACATACATTAAATTAATTTATCTTAAGATATTTTTTAAAAAGTTATTTGTGTCATCATAAGCTCTACCGTAGGGCTGAGGGTATGGACCAGTCAGCCCTAAGAGTAATTGTTAGTTTTTGAATATTCTAATTGTTTGTATGGTATATACAGGTTGTCTACTAAGTGCTTTTAGAAACTAAATTTAGAAATGATACAAAGGGTCTGAAGAGATGGTTCAATGGTTAAGAGCACTGACTACTCTTCCAGAGGTCCTGAGTAAGTACATGGTGGCTCCCAGCCATCTGTAATGGGATCCAATGCCCTCTTCTGGTGTGTCTGAAGACAGCTACAGTGTACTCACATATATAAAAATAAATAAATCTTTTTCTAAAGAAATGATACAAAGAACTAATTCATTGTTAAGTATATACACTTTATTTGGGGACAACTCCAATTTTCACTTCTCAGTATTTTTCAGGAGTCCTGATCATGAAAGAAAATGACAAGCCTGGTGGTGGTGGTGCATGCCTTTAATCCCAGCACTTGGGAGGCAGAGTCAGGCGGATTTCTGAGTTCGAGGCCA
>NC_045030.1:152813992-152816424 GCF_008632895.1 Mastomys coucha
AACAAGCCTGTTATGCTCTTCCACCCAAGAACCCTGGAAGGAATGACTGAAGGCAGTGATTCCACAGGAGGGCAACTCTTAAGGAAAAAAATTCAATACTTTGGTTTTTAATGTGTTAGAATTTTAAAAGATCCCTATAAATTTCTAGAAATAAAATTCCTAGAAATAGCTATCTTTGAGAGCTTATTTGGAGGCTTCAAGCAGGGGAGCACAGCTGCTCTATATCTTTGAGTAAAGACTTGTCCTTGTCATCTTCAATCATCCAAGCATAAAGCTTCATGAGGGACAAATATGGCCCAGTGAGAGAGGAACAGATACCTACCTAGCCATCTAGATCAATTGAATCAACCCTGAGGATCAATGGGATGACATTACAGTCAGATGGCCCTCATATCCAAGGAATAACTTTCTGAGGTTTGCCCAAGGGGTCTTAGGATGGGAAGATCTGTGCTGTGAAGTTGATTACCTGGGAGAAAGCACTCACATTTTGGCCAACCAATGGGGTTTCCTTTGGACCAAGTCAGAATTTTCTAGTTTATGCAAGAAAACAAAACTAAGTAACAAACTTAGAAAGTGACATTTCTCCCAGCAAATAGTAAAGTGTATACAATTTTTATTACTTAAAACAATATATGCTGATAGAGAAATTTAGAATAGCAGTGGAAACCAGCAGGAGTGATGATAAATCAGCAGTTAATATTTCATGAACCTAGAGGCTGGCCATTTGTACCTGTAGAAAAATAACAGGTCTTAGTGCTTCCAGAGGATCAGCTGAGTTAGGGTCTGAAATCAAGTGGGAGAAAAACCTAGAAGTTACAGTGAAGAGATGAAAAACATCATCTAAGATGTGGATCCCAATTGTGCTTGAATGTTTAAGTGAAACAGAATTTAGATACAAAGCTTGGGAACCTCTTCTGAGAATCCTGTTGCTATTGCCCCAGGATATGTTGCAGCCAGGAAGTGGAACAAGGGAGAAGTGGGCCTCTGTTCACTGAGCTGCAGGTTTCTGTATGAATATACCATAATGACAGGCAGCATGAGCTAAGCTTATTCAATGCTGTGTTAAGATTTGTTCATGCCATGAGGTAGATACAAGAGGTACCCAAGACATAAAGCTAGAATTAATCAGGTCCTGGCTTTAACTACAGAACCCCAGATTGGTGCTCTGAGAGGAGGTTGACAAAAAGAAAAAATAAACTGCTACTGTTTGGAGCAGAGACCAGCCAAGACCCTTATAGGGGGACCTAGTTCTGAGTATGATTAATTTAAAAAGGAATTCTGCTTTCTTCTTGAAACCTTTTTTTTAAAAAATTGAGCTGATCATAGTGTCATACACTTTTAATCCCAGCATTTAGGAATCAAGAGACAGGCAAATCTCAAGAGACATGGCTAGTTAGTGAGCTTGAAAACAGCCAGAGTTACCTTATGTAGAGAGTCCTGTGTCTGAAAACAGATGCAGAGGCCCACAGCCAAACATTAGATGGAGCTCAGGGAGTCCTGTGGAAGAGTTGGGGTAAGGATTGAGCGACCTGACAGGAATTCCACAGGAAGACCTACAGAGTCAACTAACCTGGACCCTTAGGGGTTCCCAAAGACTGAACCACTAACTAGGGAGCAAGTACTGGGTGGACCTAGCCTCCCTGCATATATGTAACAGCTGTGCAGCTTGGTCTTCATACATGTCCCCCAACAACTGGAGCAGGTGCTGTCCCTGAATCTGTTGTCTGTCTGTGGATCCCATTCTCCTAACTGGGCTGCCTTGTCTGGCCTCAGTGGGAGAGGATGTGCCTAGTCCTGCAGTGACTTGATGCTAAAGGGGGTTCCCCCTTCTCAGAGGAGAAGAGGAGGGCAAATGGGGGAGGATCTGTGTGAGAGGGGATTGGAGAGGGGGCTGATATTAGGATGTAACGTGAATAAATTAATAAAAGAAACTCAAATAAATTAGTTTTAAACACCTGAGATAGAGTTGACATCCTGTAAAACTTACGCTTTTAACATACACAATTAGGTCTGGTAATATACCTCTGTAGCAGGGTGCTTGCCTAACATACATGACATCCTAGGTGCAGTTCACAACACCAAAAGCAAATCAAAACCCACAACTCCATGGTCTTTATTCATAACATTTTACAGACATTACTCCTTTGACCTCTGAGAACTCCAGGCATGCAAGTGGAACAGATATGTACACAAAGACAAAACATACACATGAATAAATAAGCAAACAAATAAACTTAACTGAGGGGAAAATAGTTATGGTTTTTTTTTTCTTTTGGTTTTTATTTGTTTGGTTGGTTGGTTGGTTGGTTGGTTTTTTGAGACAGGGTTTCTCTATGTAGCCCTGGCTGTCCTGGAACTCATTCCGTAGAGCAGGCTGGCCTCGAACTCAGAAATCTGCCTGCCTCTGCCTCCCAAGTGCTGGGATTAAAGGC
>NC_045030.1:152816826-152818285 GCF_008632895.1 Mastomys coucha
CACCCCCTGCTCCAGTTGTTTGGGACCCACATGAAGACCAAGCTGCACAGTTGTTATATATGTTCAGAGAGGCCTAGGTCCAGCCTGTGGTTGGGGTTCTTTGAGAGCCCCAAAGGTCCAGGTTAGTTTACTCTGTTGTTCTTCCTGTGGAGTTCCCTCTGGGGCTAAAATCATTAATCCTATTCCTCCATAGGAGTCTTCAAGTTCCATCGACTGTTTGTCTGGGGTTATCTGTATCTGTCTGAGTCAGCTCAGACTGGGTGGAGCCTCTCCTAGGCCAGCCATGCTAGACGCCTGTCTGCAACCATAACAGAGTATCATTAATAGTGTAAGGGATTAGTGCTTGCCCATGGGATGGGTCTCCCTTGGCTCTGTTTGGACCCCAGGCCCCCATACTATACCTGGGCTATCACAGAAAATTTGTTGACACTCTTAGAAAGTCTGTCAAGGTGTTCGTGGGGAAGGACTTTGGTCCTTACCCTTCAAGGAGTAACTGAAAAAGGACTATTTGTCATAGGAAAAGGGGAAGACTAAATAGCTTGTCTCACCTTAAACATCTTTGCAATCACACCCTTATTGTAGAAGCCAGCAACTCCTGCCTTGTGCCCCCCATGGAACTTTGGTTTGTATGCACCTCAGGTTTAACCCCTTGCGTCCATCCACAGATACTTTGAAATTCCAGCTTATATGTCCTGGTTCTCCTGTTCCTTCAAGTACCTACATGGAGACAACTCTGAAACAGCACAGGGAAAAACAAGATTTTAAGACCAATCCTACTTACAGTGCTTGTAGGGTCTGACATAGCTGTGGGATTCAGCACTATTACTGTGGCCCTTGTCAAAGCAGATGAGACTCTTCAAGTCCTAAATAATCTTATAGACTCAGACTTAGCTCAATTAGAAAAGTCTGTCCATCACGTACTTAGAACAGTCACTAGATTCATTAGCTGAAGTAGTATTACTTACAAAATAGAAGGGGATTAGATTTATTCTTCCTGGAACAGGGAGGGCTCTGCCAGGCCATAGAAGAGCTATGTTGCATCTACACCAACAACTTAAGCATTATCAGAAACAACCTGGCCATGGTCAGCCAGAGACTAGAGGAAAGGGCTAAACTCAGGCAACAGAATCAAAACTGATATGAATCATTATTTTCCTGGTCCCCCTATGCTAACATAAGCACTAGTGGAACCAATTCTGCTCTTGCTAACTGTTCTCACTTGTGGACCTTGTGTAGTAAATGTGCTAGTCAAATTCATATGAGAACTAATCTTTACAGTACAATTGATGATTCTTAAGCAGCAATATCAGCCCCTGGGGACATCTCAGAGATTTGAGATGGTGCCTTGCTCAACGTGGGAATGAAATGACGACATAAAACTCATTTGTCTCCATATAAGGACCAGGTCAGATTTTTTAAAAGCCTTAGGCACTGGCTCCAGGCACAGACCATAAGTCCC
>NC_045030.1:152818958-152829692 GCF_008632895.1 Mastomys coucha
GAAGAAGAAGAAGAAGAAGAAGAAGAAGAAGAAGAAGAAGAAGAAGAAGAAGAAGAAGAAGAAATGCCCGTACACCTTTGTCTGGGGTTGCCATTTTGGACAGTAGTTGACCCCTGCATGCTGGGTATTTCTACAGAATAAATGTTCTTTACTCTTTGTTTTTGAATACTATCTGAGTCTGGGATCTTCCTTCAGAGATTTTCAAACTCTAAAATCTGAACATCTCTCCTGTCCCTTCCCACACCAGATCCTGCACACCCCCATTCCCCTCCCCATCCCCTCTCCCACCCAGTTCCCTCCATCCATCTGCCTCTTATGACTATTTTATTTCCCCTTCTAAGTGAGATTCAAGGATCCTTGCTTGGACCTTCCTTCTTGTTTAGCTTCTTTGGGTCTGTTGATTATAGCATGGGTTTTCTGTATTTTTTTTTGGCTAATATTCACTTATAAGTGAGTACATACCATGCATGTCCTTTACATAGAATATTTTTAAAGGGCTAATGTTTCTGGTGTTGTGGCACAAACCTTTTGATATCATAAAATGGGAGTGAGGGGTAGGGTACCTTTGGAAGACTGTGCCAAAGTATACCCCTGAGAAATTATGTCACACAACAGATCAAGTGTAAGAAGTTTATTGTGAGAAGAGAGAGTGAAAGGCTGCTTTCAGTGGGAACATGAAGGAGGAATAGATGCAGATAGCCAGGGAGACAGGGAGAGGGGACAAGGAGAGAAGAGAGAGGGGAAGGGGGGAGGGGAGGCATGGGAGAAGGCAGAGAGCAGATAGAGAAAGAAACACTGGAGAGACAAAGAGAGAGACTGGAGGGTAGAGAGAAATCTGGGGTGGGGGAGCTTTTATACATAGCATACACATGATGCAGCTGGAAGTAGCTTATGTCAGGAAAATATATATGAACTGAATCCATCAAAAATAAGACATTTGTAAGGGCCATGGAATAAATTAGAGGAACAGCAAGCTTTAAGTGCAATAAAAATGAGATTAGAAACTCACAGTCATGTCTTTTCCCTTTGTGTTAATTTTGTATCAATTTTATAATTTATTCTTATTATTTTTAAGTATATGTATGTGAATGTGGGTATGTGCATATGAGTGCAGGTACCCTTAGAGACCAGGCATCTGATCCCCTAGAGCTGGAATTAAAGGCTGTTGTGATGGGAATTGAACATGGGGCCACTGCAAGAGCAATATGTGTTCTTTACTGCTAAACCATCCTTCCTGGTCCCACATATCAATTTTTATTTTTTAAAAAACCTACAAATATACAACATTCTACAAAAGACTTCATCAGAAATAAATTTTTAAAGAATTATGTATATGAGTACACTATCACTGTCTTCAGACACACCAGAAGAGGGCATCAGATCCCATTACAGACGGTTGTGAGCCACCGTGTGGTTGCTGGGAATTGAACTCAGGGCCTCTAGAAGAGCAATCAGTGCTCTTAACCGCTGTGCCATATCTCCATCCCCAGAAGTAATGTATGGAACCAGATTTTATTTATAAACTCGTTATCCATCTTTCTAGGAAATAAAGGCAAGGACTCACATAAACAAACAAAAAACTAAACTCTAAGCCTACACCCAAACATACTCTTCCAAACAAATCATTTTTGTCTGGGCTCTGCCACTGACCCAGCTATTACAGAAGAAAAGGGGGGCTGGGCAGATGGTTCAGTCAGTAAAGCACTTGCTTGCAAGTATAAGCACCTGAGTTTGGGTTCCAGAACTCACTCAAAATAGGAGGAAAACATAGTTGCAATTCCAGCACTTGGGAGGCAAAAACCAGAGAATCCCCGGGGCTTAACTGGCCAGCCAGTCTAGCCCAGTTGATGAGCTCCAAGCTAATAAAAACAAACAAAAAAACTCTACTATCTCAAAGGAGGTAAATGATGTTCATACAAATGGTGACACCTGAGATTTTCCTCCAACACCTATACACACATTCATACAAGAGTACACACACACACACACACACACACACACACACACACACACACACACACACACGACCATGAAAGGCAGCCTAGTTCCCGGTTGAGCAAAGGTTAGAAACCCCAGTGACCTTGAAGGGACAGCAAACATTTTGCCACAATCCTGGACACTAAGCTTCTGGCATGAGACCACAGCCCTCATAGATTTGTGGCCATCAGTCAGGTAAGGGCAATGCCCCAAACCTCTCCACAGGTAGAGGTTGTGACCTGTGGTCAAGTAGCCTCAAGACAGATCTCCATTTTAATGAGGTACCTTTATAAAGGCCTGGAGGCTTAGCCAATTAAGCTCTCCTCAGACACTCCTTCCTGCAAAAGGTATTTAACCTCAGGCCTATCCTAAAAGGTTAGGTATGGTTTTACTCATGCACTTTCTGCCATGACAATAAATGCCTTAAAACCATAGACTGTCTCTTTTCACCAGGATCCACAGGACCCAGCTGGAGTTCCTCTCTTTTCCCCTTCTGCCCTGGGCTGGATCCAGCCAGTGGGCCCCCACTCCATTCTCAGCTCTTCCAAGGCTCCCAGCTGTGCCTAGGTGTCCAAGAGCCTGAGAACCAGACACCCTGGCCTCCATGCAGGCCCGGAGATCCCAAGCCAGCTCCAGCAGTCCCTGGGACTTTAGACTGTGCTTCCCATCCCTGGAGCAGTGTCCTGTGGCTTCCCATCACCTGAAACCTGCCCTAAGTGCAGTCAAATGTCCCATGTCCTGTCTCTCTGAGCGCCCAGAGCCCTGTGGCAGAGCAGACTCAGGACCCTCAATAACCCTACACACACACACACACACACACACACACACACACACACACACAAACATATACAGGCATAAAGAAAAGATTGTCCAGGTGGTGCATAACTCATGTCTGCATTAGACAGTAGAGATACGAAGATCAATAGTTGAAAGTGAGCCTGGGCTACATGAAACCTTGTCTCAAATAAATAAAACAACAACAAAAAAGAAAGAACAGTGACCATGCAAAAAAAATGTTTGTATCATGGCCCAGAAGAAAAGGAGGAGAAATCAGGGCCAACTCAGCATTACCCATCAACTGTCATTAACAATTAATGGGAAACACATATGGTTCTTTCAATCTGTAATATAAATATTGATGTTAATACTGTGACCATACGCAATTCAACCTAAAATAGAACACACACACACACAAACTCTGGGGAAATCTAGGCCAGCAGTGTTTTCAAGGGACAGAGGAGCTATCTGTCCTACTTTATTTTTTTATTCCTAACAGCCTTTACAAAAAAGCTACATTGAAGGACAGCTGCAATATATGTCAGCCCAACTATTAATTTTCCTCTCAATCTCTCTCTCCCCAACAAATGACATGGATGATGAGTACTTTGCCTAAGCCTATATCAAAGCATGAATTAATTACCCTTTAATTTTTTTTCTGATTTAAGCATATAACTCATTATTCTCTAGAGGAACAGTAATATATATATATATATATATATATATATATATATACATATGTATGTGTGTGTATGTATGTACATTCTGTTGTATAGCATTTTTATACTAACAGAAAAACTCCTTGCAGGAGAAAGAATGTAAAAAGAAAAAAATCACAAGTCTGGAAGACATACCAGGCCCTGTCACCAGTGTCTCCCAAGTAGTAAACAACTGCTGGGGAGGAGACTCTTAGAGGGCCCTAGGGGCTTTTGCGAAACTTACACTTACCTGCCTTGAGTCAAGGCTGGGCCAAGTTCCATTCTCCACTCACAGGAACATTCTTGAGTAAAAACTTCTTAGAGTGTACTGACTGATAGTTCGAACTATAACCTTGCTGATGTGACCTGTGTCCCTAAAAAGTATAAAAACTGCTTTGTAATAGCCATTTGGGGTTGCCTTCTTGTCACTCACCTCAAGGGAATGATTGAGGGTCCACCCCGGAAAATAATCCTCTTGCTTTTGCATTGATCTGTGTGTTTCAGTGTCTCACTCAGGGGCATCTCGAAGTAAGTACTACTGACCGAGGGTCAGGGTCTTACATTTGGGGGCATCATCCAGGATTCTAGACAACTTCTGACTGACCATTGACTAAACTGACTGGAGAGAAAAAGACAGAGCTCTGCAAGCGGCACTTACTAGCGTTTGTCAGTGTTTGTCTCGCTGTCTTTTGCTTTCACTTTTGGCTTGCAAGCAAGGTGTCTGGCTGAAAAGCCTCTGGTCTGGTGCGGTCAATTGTGGCAGGCAGATTTGCCTAACTCTGCGACTACCGTGAATGTGGGGAGTCTGGAGGATGCTTCAGGCCCTCGAGGGAGTCGGGACAACTCTGATCCTTTTGGAAACAGCAAGACACAGTATCGGTGGGGAGCCAACCAAATCTTGATATTACCTGGTTACCGCACGGGTGGCCGGATCGAACTCTGTATAACCTGGTTTCTGCACCCGTGGCAGGGGCCAACTGTCTGTGTGTTGATGGTCTTTCTCTGTTCTTAGACTTGGACTGACGTTATTTTGTTTATTTTTGGACATAGAACAGATTGAATTTACCCCATTAAACATCCTAGTTAACCACTAAAGGGAAGTTAGGGAACGAGGAGAAAACTTGACAGTAGTAGGAAAGAAGAGCAAGTTAGTTACTTTCTGCTTCTCTGAATGGCCCACCTTTAGAGTAGGGTGGCCACCGTAGTGACCTTCGACTTGCAGGTGATCAAAGCAGTAGATGAAAGAGTCTTTAGGCCAGGATTCCTTGGGAATCCAGACCAAGTGCCCTATATAGTTACCTGGAAGAATCTAGTGGAGCACCCCCTCCCCCACTGATAAAAGCCTTTCTTTTCCTAAGACCCACCTGGCAGGTTCTGGCTGTCAGAAACAAGGAAACATGGGAGGAGGGATCCAGACCTAAGAAGAAATCGATCGTCAAGACCCTTCAACAGTGGACTTTTTGCTCCAAGACCTTCCTCCTCCATATCCCCCTACCCTTGCCCCCATGACCCCACCAGTGCCAACACCAGCCCCGGGATGCTCAGTCCATACAGGACTGGGGCCATTGTACCCCCCCTTACCGGATGGAGGTGTGGGAGGAGACCCCCAACTTCCCGGTCCCACCATGGGGACTCAAAGTCTGAGAGCCACTTCTCCTGATACCACAGTGGCTCTCCTGCCTCTAGATAGGGCAATCAGGCTTTGCAAAATTGGCTCTTCTCTTCGGCTGACTTGTACAACTGGAAGGCCATGCATGCTCCTCCTTTCAGATAACCCTAAGGGGCTGATTAACCTCTTTGAGACTATTTTATTTACTCATCAGCTCACCTGGGATGATATTCAACAACTTATTAGAGTGCTCCTAACAGCTGAGGAGCGAGAGAAGATAATACAGGAAGCCAGAAAAAATGTCCCCTCAGACATTGGGGCACCATCAATTGACCAGGCTGTCATCAACAGTGAGTTTCCCCTAACTAGACCTGGCTGGGACTTTAATACAGCAGAAGGTAAGGAGCACCTGAAGATCTACCACCAGGCTCTGTTGGGTCTCAAGGCGGCCCACATGATGACCCACCAATTTGGCCAAGGTACGCAAGATTAAGCAGAGATCAGATGAGTCACATGTAGCCTTTCTAGAGTGGCTCATGGAGGCATTCTGTCAATATACGCCCTATGACCCCAGCATCGAGGAACACAATGTAACTATGGCTTTTATAGACCAGGCTAGTAGAGATATCAGGGAAAAGCTTCAGAGGCTAGAGGAACTACAAGATAAGTTGTTGAGGGATTTAGTGCAGGTTGCTGAGAAAGTCTACCATAACAGGGAGACAGAGGAGAAGAAGGAGCAGAGAAAGAGAAAGGAAGAAGATGAAAGGGAGATGAAAAATGAAAGGCGATAGAAAGGAATTTACGGAGGATCTTGGCTACAGTAGTTAGGGAAAGCAGAGAAGAGAGATTCCAACCAAAGAGACAGAAAATCCCTTGAAAAGGACCAGTGAGCATATTGCAAGGAGAGGGGCCACTAGGTCTGAGAGTGTTTTAACAACTGGAAGCAGGGATGGGAAATCCAAGGCCTTGGGAAAAGCACCCCCAGATGGCAAAGGTGTTAACCCTGGGGGAAGACAGCAACTAAGGAGGACATGATTCAGACCCCCTCCTTGGACCCAGGGTAACTCTCTGAAAGTGGAGGGGGAAACTCACTCAAATCTTGGTGGACACAGTGGCTCAGTTCTCCTCCAAGCCGATGAACCTGTTTCCAAGAAAATATCATGGGTCCAAGGAACACTGGCACCAAAATGTGTTCATGGACTACCCAAAGAACAGTGGACCTAGGGATGGGCCAGGTATCCCATTCATTTATGGTCATCCCAGACTGTCCCTACCTTCTATTGGGGTGATACTTACTCTCCATGATGGAGGCCCAGATACACTTCCCGAAACTAATTGGCTCAAAAGGAGAGTGCATGGGTGGAGGAAGGACCTCTTCAATGGACCCCTGCCATGGGCTGAGGCTACCTGGTTTACAGACAGGAGCAGTTTTCTCCATGAAGGCCAGCAACTGAGAGGGTGCTGCTGTGGTGAATGACACAAATGTCATCTGGGCTGAACTTCTACACCTCAGCAAGTAGGTGTAGAAAGCGGAGCTAATTGCCCTCACCAAAGCCTTGGAATTTGGGGCTGGCAAGAAAATATCCATATCTACATGGATAGCAGGTATGCCTTTGCCACAGCCCACTTTCACGGGCTGTATACCAAGAGAGAGGACTGCTCACATCAGAGGAAAAAGAAATAAAAAACAAGCAGGAAATCTTGATTCTCTTAGATGCCCCGATGAAGCCAGCAACTGTGAGTATTATTCATTGCCCAGGACAGCAGAAGGGAAGAGACTCAGTGGCCTGAGGCAATAACCAGGTGGATCAAGTGCCTCAAGAAGTGGCTATGCAGGAGCCTATCCCCGTTATGGGCCTGAAAGAGACACCATCTGGAAAATGGGACTGGACTAAGGGATGGCCTCACTTAGACTATACTGAAGAAGAAAGAACTCAGATTGCTAGCCACCTACTAATTACTACCTAGAGAAGGAAGGGCAATGGTGCACACAAGAAGGGAAAACTATACTCCCCAGAAAGCAAGCAAAAGACTTACTAGGCCAAATGCACAGATGGACTTATTTAGGGGATAAGCTCATCCAAGCAGTCAAGGGATCTAAGGTATATATAACCGCCTCAGGGTTTTAGCCAGAGATACAGTAGAACAATGTAAGGTAGGCTAGCAAGTGAATGCTTATGCGGCCAAGAGTAAATAGGGCAAAAGACCTAGGGGAGAACAGCCTGGAGTTTATTGGAAGGTCGATTTTACAGAAGTTAAGCCAGGAAAGTATGGTTACAAATACCTTCTAGTGTTTGAAGATACTTTCTCTGGATGGGTTGAGGCTTTCCCCACGAAGCAGGAAACAGCTACCATAGTAGCCAAGAAGATATTAGAAGAAATTTTCCTGAGGTTTGGAGTGCCCAAGGTAATTGGATCAGACAACAGTCCTGCTTTTGTTTCTAAGGTAAGTCAGGGATTGGCAGAGATATTGGGGAGTAATTGGAAGCTCCATTGTGCGTACCGTCCCCAGAGCTCAGGGCAGGTAGAGAAAATGAACAGAACCCTAAGAGAGACCTTAACTAAATTGTCCTCGGAGACTGGCACTGACTGAGTGGTGCTCCTTCTATGGCCCTGTTTCAAGCCCGGAACAACCCCTACCATTTTAACCTGGCCCCTTTTGAGATCCTGTATGGGACCCCCCATTCACTTGACCCCAGCTTTTGACCCCCCAGAGTGATTTTTCAGGCTGACAAGGATCTTATAGTTTGATTGCAAGCTTTCCAGATCAGCCACCAGGAATTGTGGACTATACTTAGTACCCTGTATAACATAGGTACACAGAAGTTCCACACAAGTACCAAGTTGGAGACTGGGTATACGTTAAGAGACATCATGCTGAAAACTTGGAAGCAAAATGGAAAGGGCCATTCCTGCTGGTGTTGACCACCCTGACCTACATTAAAGTGGACAGAGTAACTGCCTGAGTTCACTTAACTCCCATCAGACCAGCACCTGTGCCTGATGCCAACTGGATAGCAGGCAGACACCTGAGCAACTCCCTCAAGCTCACGATCGCCCACCCTTCTGCAAGGCCATGACATGACTATAGTGTATCTTCCTTCCTGCTCTGAGCCTCAGCCACCCCCTCCCCACAACCCTACCAAAGTGACTTGGCAAGTACAGCTATTGGGGATGTATTTTGGTCCACTACAGTGGAACACCTACCTTATACCTGGTGGCCGAACCTTGACTTTGTTCTCTATGGGCCTGGACTCCTGGGATGTGGGGCAGTGTAGGGCAATGGTCTGTTCAGACAACTTAGGCTCAGTTGAGTAATGGCCTTGAGCCCTGGAGCCTCAGTGGGCAGTTTTCTGCTTGCAGGGGACAGAAGGAGCTCAGCTATAACTCCTGAGTCTTTGGTTCCTGTTTCAGTCACAACCCCTCACAGCTGTCCCCTCAGGAGATGTGTACTCTATCAGGCAGACAATGTCTCAAGCTCCCAGCATTCTAGCTGGACCCTACCCCCAGTCATCTGACCACAGCCAGGCATGCCTCCCTCCAAAGACAGCCACACCCCATACAATATAATGTGGTTTGCCCCCTCCTCTCTCTCTTGTTCTTTATCGCCTCTCTTGCTCTGTTTCTTCTCTTGCTCTTGCCCTCTTTCCTCTCTTGCCTTCTTCCTCTCTTTTCCTGCTCTTTGTTCCCTTCTCTTGCTTCTTGCTCTCTTGCTTTCTTCCTCTACTTTTTTCTCTCCCCTTCTCTTCTCTTCTCCTTCCTCTCCTTTCCTTCTCTCTACTTGACCGGCCTATTTTCTCCTTCCTACAGTAAAATATCTCATTTATACATTGCCTCCTTTTTAACTAATGTGCACCCCACCTGCAGGCCCCAGCAGCAGGGAGAAAGAGGCTGCAGCCCAGGTCCCACCATTGGTACAACACTGGGATATCCCCATCCTAGAGACACAGAGGCAGGAATTACCTGTGGGGGATGAGGAACTTGTGAATCTAAACCGTGGCCCAAAAATGACCTTGGAGTGTGGGACTTAAGGTGTGGACACCTGAAGTTGAGGAATATCCTTCGAGAGACACCTCCCCCCATATATGTGTGCCCCCAAGATGGGAGAAACCAGCAGCAGGCCCATCAGAGTTAGGGGGCCAGCCACTTTTTCTGTGCTACCTGGGGGTGTGAAACATCAGGAAGCACATACTGGAGACCATTCCCAGAGGTTGGCATAGGGTGGGAGGTGGGGGATGGCTAGTGAAGGATTCCATGGCCAAGGTGAGAGAATGGCCAGCCAAATGAAAGAGAGAAAGAAAACAGAGTCAGGGCTGGTTCGAGTCTTGGTTTAACTCATCCCCTTGGTTAACCACCCTCATATCCACCTTGTTAGGACCCCTAATTGTTCTCCTGATATTGTTGACTTTTGGACCCTGCATATTGAATAAGTTTATAGCCTTCATAAAAGAGAGAATAGGAGCAGTACAACTGATGGTCCTGTGCCAACAATATGAGACTCTGAGGACAGGACCTGAAGAATATGAGGTAGTTACCAAAGACCCCTGAGCATAGCTCCAGGATTGGAGTTTGTACAAGAAAAATGAGGGAATGAGGGACCTTAAGGGCTTTCGCCAGCCTTACACCCACCTGCCTTGGGTCAAGGCTAGGCCAAGTTCCATTCTCCACTCACAGGAACATTCTTGAGTAAAAAATCCTTAGAATGTACTGATAGTCACCTGACCCTCTGGAAAGTCCCAGGTAGAGTTCGAATGCGGGTCATGCTTGCTAGCCAATAGATTTAAAGTTCAATATGCTTAGCCAATAAGTTTGAACTGTAATCTTGCTGATGTAACCTGTGTCAAAAACTGCTTGTAATAGTTATTCAGGGTCACATTCTTGTCACTCCCCTCAAGGGAGTGACACCAGAAATAAACTTAACACCAGAAAATAAACTTCTTGCTTTTGCATCAATCTGTGTTTCAGTCTCTCACTTGGGGGCCCTGATCAAGTGCCCCTGATCAAGGTTCGAGGTCTTACACTCTTACACGTCAGGCTGCCTAAGAGGGTGCTGCTGGCACCTGTTGAGTAACCTGCAAGCTGTGCAGAAAGCTCCAGGGCTGTAGAATTTTTGTCACCTATGTTGAGATGAGCCTTTCAGTGATGCAGTTGCTTCATTGTCATTTATGCTCCTGCACATCATCAGGTTGGTGCTTAACATCTTTTATCTCTGGCCACCTGGAATTCATTTGTCCAGATGTACAGAAATGTTTACAATTTAAGAATGAATATTGCCTTTTATGTTTAGTTAGAAAGTGTAAGTAATGTGGACATGATACATGCTTAACTCTAGCACTTAGGAGGCAGAGGCAGGCTGCGTCTATCATGGCCTTAGTGGGGACAGAATGACATGGTTCCTGCCTCTGGTACAGAGCCAGTAGTGGTGGGCTTCCACTAGTATCAATGGCTGCCATGGGCATAAGGCTTGTTTGTGTAATAATGTACATATTTCACACTCCTCCTTAGAGGACTGTTCTCCCTGTTAATTACTCCATGATAATTAGAGACAGCACAAGTCCAGGAGGCAAAGGTGTGACTAATTTCTCAGCAAAATGGTAAACACTGGGCCTTAAGAATTTGGAAAAGAACTTGAAAAACACAGGTTCAATATATATATAAACATATATATAATTT
>NC_045030.1:152829839-152834804 GCF_008632895.1 Mastomys coucha
AAAGAAAGAAAGAAAGAAAGAAAAGAAAATATAAGGATGCAATGTTAATTATGAGGGGCTTCATGAATCTAAAGGAACAAAGGCAGTTAGCTATATGAAGAGTTAGCTTGTCAGAAAGATACAAATGCAGGCAGATTTCTGAGTTCAAGGTCAGCCTGAGACACACTGAGTCCAGGCCCAGGTGTGATAGAAATGGTCATTACAGGACAGGGTGCTACCCAGGTAGTTAGCAACTGTGCTTAACAGAGGCAGGCAGATCTCTGAGTTTTTTTGCAATGTTAAAAGAAAATGTGTGCTTGCTGTCTCCTAAAGATTAAGGGGCTGCAGCCACAGGATGCTGATACATAAGAAACTGAATTGATATGTAAGTAAAACTTGGGCTTTTGGTCTGCATGAGATGAGCTAACAAAAAGCTAAAGCAGTTCTTAGTATTTTTCTCTAAGAAAAGCTGAGCTATCTGGAGATGTCTGGAGAGGAAAAACATCTCTTCAAAAGACTTTTTATCTAACAGAATTTCTGACTTGGTCAGTAGATCCAATAATTTTTTTAGAGAAGCTTCTCTGCCTTTGGTCAGAAAACCCATGAGCTATCCAGATAGCTTTTAGAATGTTTACTAGCAGAGACAGCTGTTCTCAACCAGAGAGTTTACAGAATAGCAAGAAAATGCTGTCTAGAGCAGAACACACACACACACACACACACACACACACACACACAGAGAGAGAGAGAGAGAGAGAGAGAGAGAGAGAGAGAGAGAGAGAGAGAACAAATGAAACTATCTGGAAAGCCATCTCAGCAGAATCTAGGGCTTGTACCCCATGATTTCACTTCCAGTCATTTCTTTTCCTAACTCCCCAAAACTCCTTCTCTCTGGGACCCCTCTCCTAGCCAAAGCTGATCCTTGGCATATCTCTTAATTCTAGGCCAGCCTGGTCTATATAGTTAGCTCCAGGCAGCCAAGGTTACACAGAGAATCTGTCTCAAACAAACAACAAAAAACCCCAAAAGAAATAGTTTTCTCTCTTTAATTGCATGTGTATTTCATCATTATGTGTGTATGTATGTCTCCCAGTTCTGTGTGCATTATTTTTAGACTCATCTCTGACCTTTGTCAAGTCAAACAGATGGTTCTTGGCTCTATTTTCTGTCTATTTCCATGGAGAAAGCTGGTAAACAATTTGCACATAATGCTGACCATAATGGCTCCTCCTTGGGATCCAAGCATTTGTGAGGAGTTCATGGTCATCCTCAGCTTCATAACAAGGTTGAGACAATTGTAGATAACATAAGACTTTGTCTCAAAATAAAACAAAAATAATTTGCATGTGACAACAGACAGTTCTTTGTGTGTATATGAACACTGCATATTCATGTACACCTAGAATACTATTAAAATAAAATATCATTGAACTTTTCCATTACTTTCCTTGTCCTTCATACAATCACAAACCTGTTACTGAATACCAAGTATACTGAATATAAGGAGTTTGTATTGTAAGTTATGCTGAAATAACAATCCAAGCATTTCAATGAGTTATTTACCTATACCAACAAATGTAGCTAGCATACATGCACATCCATTGCAGGTCTGCTTTAGTTCTTCTGCCTGGAACTCAAACTAAAGGAGTCAACCATGTATGAGAGCTTATGGGTGTTATTGCAGAAGAACAGAGAAGGTACAATCATACACTATACCTTTATTTTTTTCTTCAAACAAAGAGCTTCTGCATTCCAGACGAGTGCTGCCCACAAGTGCTATATTAGTACAGTGCATTCTAGTGCTGTATCACATCTCTATCCCCATACACTGTATATTAAAGCTTTTGTTTAAAGATATAACTCAGTGGTCGAGGAGGATAGCTAAGCAGCAGATCACTTCCTTACGATGCACAAAGCTCTGGATTCAATTCCCAGAACCACAATAAAAATGAATAAATGAAAAACATGAGTGAATGTAAAGTCCCCAAATGAGAAACTCTGGAAGTAGGGCCCAGCAAGAAGAGTCTCTGTGTGAGTTCGATATACACTTAAGCTGAAGAAGCAGTTCCCATCATTTGTATTCCCTGTAAGTTGAATAGTGGAATCGTGGGCAGCTTAAAATGTGTTTGTCGTGATCTGTCAACCTGACTAGATTGAGATGCCTAGTGACACACTTCTAGGTGTATCTGTGGGGGTGTTGTCAGAGATGATTGACATGCAGGAGAGCAACTGAGGGGGAATGTAGCTGTTCTGAATGTGGGTGGCAACATACAAATAAGCCTGGGACCCAAAAGGAATAAAAGTAGAGAAATGAAGATCCCTATCCAGAGTGTGCAAGCTCTATACTTCTTTAGCAGATATGTCTAATGCCCATGGCATCTTCTGTGGCCAACAGATTCCAGTGTCTTCAGCTTCTCAACACTTACACAGATACTCTTTAAGAAGCTTGTAGGCAATCATTGATGCCGTTTGTTCTGAGTCTTCCAGCTTTCTTGGACTGAGTAGCTAACATGATTTTGCTTCTGCAGGGCACAAATAGTCATTGTTTGGATTATCCAGCATCTAATTGTGGGACCTACTCTAACAAATCATTTTTTGTAATTGCATATGTGTTTGTGTGTGTTATGAGAGACTTCTCTTCTCACACCATCCATGTACACACCACTGCTCACCCTAGATAGGTAACCCTCAACAGACTAAAGTGTTTATTTCACCGAAGTCCAACTTGGTGAAACAAGTTATATAATATATATATATGTATATATATTATATATGTATATAAAATATATATTTCACAGTAATATATATATATATATATATATATATATATATATATATATATACACAGACACACAGACACACACAACTAATATGTGTCTCTTCCTTCCCTCCCTCCTGCATAAAATGTTTTGTTTTGTTTTTCGAGACAGGGTTTCTCTCTGTAGCCCTGACTGTTCTGGAACCCACTCTGTAGACCAGGCTGGCCTTAAAGAATGTTTGAATTCAGAAGAAACTGCTGTACAAAATATGGGTTTAAGTTGATTAGTAAGTTTATGGGAAGTGAGACCTCTATGGTTAGTGATGCATGTGTGTTCAGACTATATAACATGGATGAGGATTGTAGATCCAAATAAATAAGATTTAAAAATGGGTCATTTTAGAAACAGAGCAGTCAGGTGTCTCCTACCTTTTGCCATCACAACATGAGACATTTTCATATATAAAGTTCATGCTTGAGAACCACATAGTTGAACAACAAAAAAGAACCACAAAACATCTTTTAAGTAGATTTGTGATTTTTTTTTAATGTATAGATGCATTCAAAGCTATTACAGGACGTGTGGCTCATGGGGTGATAGTTTGGACATGCCTGACATATTTTCTAGAGCAATTACCATGAGAATGGGTGGGCATAGCAGAAGTTTAGGTTATTTGGTGGCTCGAGAGATAGAACAGTTGGTAAAGTGCTTGAACTGCAAGCCTGGGAACAGAGTTTGATGCCTGAAATACAAGTAAACAAGCTGTGTGTGGTGGATGCTAGCTTGTCAATCCAGACTGGCAAGAAGATCTCTGGGCTTGCTAGCTAGCCAACTTAAACTAATTGGTGAGCTCTGGTGTTCTAGTTAGGGCTTCTGTTGCTGTCATGAAACACCATGACCAATAAGCAAGTTGAGGAGGAAAAGATTTATTTTCCTTCCACTTCTACATTGTAGCCCATTACTGAAGGAAGATAGAACAGGAACTTCTGCAGGGCAGAAACCTGGAGGCAGGAGCTGATCCAGAAGCCATGGAGTATTGCTTTACTTGCTTGTTCTCCATGGCTTGCTCAGCCTGCTTTCCCATAGAACCCAGGAGCACCAGCCCAGGGATGGAAACACCCACAATAACCACTAATTAAGAAAATGCTCTATAGCTAGATCTGATGGAGGTATTTTTCTCAATTGAGTTTCCCTCCTTTCTAGCTCGTGTCAAATTGGCATAAAACTAGCCAAAACACTGGGGCTCAGTGAAAGACCGTGTCTCAGGAAAGTAAAGGTGGTCTGCTCCTGAGATTAACTTGAGATTTACCTGTCACCTCCACTGCAGATACATGTGTGCTCCCTTCAGAGACTTAAAAGGTCATTTGGGTTAAAGAGCCTAAGGAAAAATGAGTTACTCATTCAGGCTGGACCCGTTGGGATGATGACAGCAAATGGCAGGAAGAGGAGAACAAATACCATGCTGTCAGGAGGTGACAGTAACAAGGGAGGTTAACACTTGGTTCTACCAGGTGGAACAAAATTCTTGGAGAAATATTTTACTAGGGAGAAAACGTGTATCAAAACTGCCAAGTAGAGCCGGACAGTGGTGGCGCACGCCTTTAATCCCAGCACTTGGGAGGCAGAGGTAGGTGGATTTCTGAGTTTGAGGCCAGCCTGGTCTACAGAGTGAGTTCCAGGACAGCCAGAGCTACACAGAGAAACCCTGTCTCGAAAAACAAACAAAACAAAACAAAACAAAAAAAATGCCAAGTGGGGAAACTTCAAAGGAAACGAGGACACATCCCCTTGGAGATGATATAGAGTATATGAGAAAAGAAAATTTGAAAGTAGCCAGGATGGGAGCAGAGCTTAGTGCTTGCACACCGAATACATGGTCCTGGGTTCCATCTGCAGTACAGCAGGCAAAGAGTGTGATAAATGGAGGTGGGAAGGGCAGCAGTCCTAGGGCGATAGATTTATTAGTACAGTGCTTTCTTTGCAAGGATCAGGACCTGAGTCGGAGCCCCCAGACAGGCATGGTGGCACATGCTTGTAACTCCAGCAGTGAGGAGGCAATGATAGGAAGATCCCTGGGACTTGCTAGCCAGCCAGCTTAGACTACTTGGAAAGTTTCAGACCAGCGAGAAACCCTGTTACCCTAAACAAAGGTGGACAGTACTTCTCAAGGAATAATACCTGAGGTTGCCCTCTGGCCTCTTTACTCCCATACCGTCGCCCCCCCCCC
>NC_045030.1:152834815-152835889 GCF_008632895.1 Mastomys coucha
CCCCCCCCCACACACGGGGGAAGTGTACGTGGACATACAAACAGAGCCCTATAGGCACAAAAGAGGAGGAAGAAGAGGGCAGAGAGAAAGGAGAAAGAAAAAAGAAGAAAATATAAAAGAGAGGAGAGCAGAGAGGGGTTGGTATTTATTGGGACCATTAACGTATTTGGAAAGCTCCAGAAGTTTCCGTTTTCCAAGTAGACCCTTCATTTGAGGCTATGGGAAGTGGTGAAAAGTTAGATGATTGGTTAGAAATTAAATAGGTGGGAACAAAGGTCAAGGAGAAGCAGGCTCAGATGTGTAGACTCTGGATAGGCTTTGAGGGCCGTGTAAAGAGCTAGAAGTGCTTGGCGGATACCTCTGCCTCTTGGTGTGTCTATGGGCACACAAGGCAGGAAGACCCAGGGGACCAAGTTGAGGGCTGACCTCTAGGCCGCGATCCTCAACTCCAAAGAGCCCGGACTTGCACCATCTGGTGCTTTGCTTCTCTTTCTTCTAGCCTGAGAAGCTCGCGAGCACTTTAGTCTCTCAGCGAACGTGGGGGAGCGCCGCCAGCAGAGGACTCTAGAGAGCCCGTTGGAGCAGGCTGGGCGGGGCTCGAAGCCCGAGCTTCTCCTTGAAAGCAAGTTTGGCGGGAGGCGGACACTGTGGGCGGGGCCAGAGGGGGTTGGGACCAGACCATTCCGGAAGGAAGTGGTTCCGGGTCTCGGGCCCGCGGGGAGAGCTGGGTGCTCGTTGGAGTAGGAGGCGGGAGCTGAGCGAGGGGCGAGGCCGTGAGAGATCAGTAGCGGCTGTGGTGTCGGAGGCTCTGGCGACAGCGACGACTTCTCTGAGAGGTGAGCGGTCGTTGGAGCGGGCAGAGTGAGGAAGCCCGGGCCTTCAAGGGAGGGAGGGTGTGTCCTTCGCCCGTGAGCGGCGGTTCTCACGATGGCGGGAGGGGCTGTGGGAAAGGGGCAGCGGGCAGACTTGGCTTCTCCAGGGGTCCGCATCCCTTCTCCCCTCACGCGGGGCCGGCGCCTTTGCTCGACTGCTGCCGCCCTTGAGGCACAGCCCCCCCACCCCCCCGGCGCGCGC
>NC_045030.1:152835900-152836789 GCF_008632895.1 Mastomys coucha
GGCGTCGGGCAGGTGGTAGCACGGGTCTCGTGCAGCGTCCTCGGCTCTGCTCTCAGGGATTCCAAGGCTGTCCCACCAGTGCCGTTCCAGAGCCGCCGGGTAGCGGGGCAGCTGCCCCACCCCACCCCCCACAGGCTTCCCCGCCCAAGGCGTCAGGCAGGTGGTAGCACGGGTCTCGTGCAGCTCTGTTCTCAGGGGTTCCAAGGCTGTCCCACCGGTGCCGTTCCAGAGCCGGTAGCGGGGCAGCTGCCCACCCCACCCCCCACAGGCTTCCCTGCCCAAGGCGTCAGGCAGGTGGTAGCACGGGTCTCGTGCAGCGTCTGTCCCAGGGGACCAGGAGGGGGCGGTGCCTGGAGACTGAGCCCTAAGACGCGGAGCCCTCAGGAGCGAGCGGAGCTCCCGGCTTTGTCCGCGAGAGATGCTCTGGCCACAGGAGCTGCATCTTCTCCGGAGAACATCGAAGTAGAGCGAAGATCTCTGTGTGAGGAATTCAGTCAACTGTGCCACGGGTCAGGACCGCCCTAGAGAAACTTAGCCCTCTAAATATTTACTTTTTCGGGCTTTTTGAGTTATACCTTGAGTGACTGCTTCTCCTGAACAAATTACAAACTACCAGGAGAAAATAGGGCCCTCGAGGCTTCAGGTCAGGCTACCTTTTGAACATTTTTTTTCTTTCGTAAGCCTGGAAATTAAAGCTAGGCCCCCTCCCCCATGCCAAACAAGCATTCCACCTTAGAGCTATGTACCTTTTGAGATAGTGTCTCACTCAAGTCCAGGTGGTGTTTAACTCATTCTATTGGTCGCAGGCTGGGCAGTCTTCGAACTTTGTACACACTCTCCATCCTGAGTAGTTGGGATTATAGGCCTGCATGGCCAGGCCTGGCTAAAC
>NC_045030.1:152837195-152840296 GCF_008632895.1 Mastomys coucha
TTCTTTCTCTTTCTTTCTTTCTTTCTTTCTTTCTTTCTTTCTTTCTTTCTTTCTTTCTTTCTTCCTTTTTTTCTTGCCTGCAGCTTGCTTGCTTTCTTTCTTTCCTTCTTCCTTTCTTTCTTTCTTTCTTTCTTCCTTCCTTCCTTCCTTTCTTTTTTTTTAAAAGTCTTTAAAGAAAGGATGCCCTCGAACTCACAGTGTAGCCAAGGATAGTCTTGAATTTCTGATTCCCTGTCTCTGGCCCCTAAATGCAGCTATATGCCAGTCATGCCTGTTTTGTTTTCCTTGGTTATTGATAGCAGTTCAGCTTCTCATTTACTCAGTGTTCTAAAAAGAGTAAAACAATTTAGTAAGGGTTTTTCTAAGTGAACAAGGGATTTGAAGTTATGACTTATGTGAATTATAATATATCTGATTACCTTGACCAAATCACTTAACTTTTTCTAAGGTTATTTCCTCAGCAATGAATGTTTGTCTTACCTTTCTTTTAGGGTCATATGAGACATTTATGGAAAGTATATTTCACATACTTTGACTTACTGCGGGTTTTACTTTCTTGTAAAAATTTCAGAGCACAGAAGCGTCTTTTTTTCTGAGACAGGGTTTCTCTGTGTAGCCCTGGCTGTCCTGGAACTCACTCTGTAGACCAGGCTGGTCTTGAACTCAGAAATCTGCCTGCCTCTGCCTCCCAATTGCTGGGATTAAAGGCTTGCGCCACCACTGCCCGGCTACACAGAAGCATCTTGAAGCACAAAAATTTTAAATGTAAATTTTTTGGAGCTGGGGAAAATAGCCCAGTCAGTAAAGTACTTGCTGTGCAATCATGAGAACTGGGGTTAAGATCCCTAGTACCTGAATAAAAAGCCAACAGCAAAGTATTTATCTCTAATCCCAACTCTCAAGAAACAGACAGGAGAGTTTCTGAGACTTGCTAGCCATTCAGTTAAGCTGAAATGGTGAGCTTTAGGTGGTATGAAAGATTCCTGTCTTATAAAAAGTTATGTAGAGAGCTACTGAGAAAGATGTATTTCTTTGCTCTTCTTGTGGTTGCACACACATAGAGATATAAATCCACACACACACACATACACATATACAGACATATTTTTAAAAGTTCCAGTTTTTGAAAACAACTCTGGGGCTAGGCATGGAGTAGCATTGGTAGAGTACTTGTTTAGCATATTTGAAGCCATGATTTGTGTTTTCAGAACTCAAAAGGTAAAGACAAAAGATTGCAAAATTAGGTGTGTGTTTCTTGTAGTGCTGTGAATTGAGCCCAGGATTTCCTGCATGCCAGGTAATCACTTTGTACCAGTTTAGCTGTATCACTAGGCCTCAGTTTTTGTTTTGTTCTTTTTTTGTAAAGCAGGATGTCACTGAGTAGCTCAAGTTTGCCTCAGGCTCTTGAGTGTTTGGATTACAGGTATGTGGGACAAAGTCTGGTTGAGAATCAGAAGTTTGAGGCCAGTCTAGGCACTATTAAGACTTTGTTTTAATGGGCATAGTGGGTCATGCCTTTAATTCCAGCCCTAGGGAGTAGAGACAGGCAGATAGATCTCTGTGTGTGTTTGAGGCCATCCTGATCTATGTAGTGAGTTCCAGAGCTATAGAGTGAGACACTGTCTTAAAATAACAGCAACAACAAAACAAAACAAAAAAAGGACACATTTTCAAAGACTCTTCAGTGATAATCTTTGGCCCCACACCACACTCTTTCATACTCTCAAGTTTGAACTTTAAGTTGTTTTTCATATTGCATAAATTGTATATTGAACATAGCTCCTTTTTCATTTTTTTTTGACAGGGTCTTAGATCATGTTGATTCAAATGTATAGTCCTTTTACCTGGGGCCTCCTTCATGCTGGGATTTTGGGATTATAGGCATATGCCACCACACCTAAATCACTTTTCTTTCTTCCTTTCATTCTTTTCATGTGACTGGCCTCAAACTCAATGTGCATCTGAGCATGACCTAGATTTTATCATCTGCCCCTATATCTTAAATATTGGAATTTCAGGCATGTGTGCATCACACTTGGTTTATACCAGTGGGTCTCAACCTTCCTAATGCTGTGACCTTTTATTACAGTTCCTTATGTTATGATGACACCCCCCCAACATAAAATTTCTTTCCTTGCTAACTCATAACTGTAATTTTGCAACTTATGAAACATAATGTAAATAACTGTGTTTTCTGATGGTCTTAGGGGAGCTTTGTGTAAAAGTCCACTAAAGGGGTTGGGACTCACAGGTTGAAAAACACTGATTTATATGGTGCTGGGGACTGAATTTATGGCTTCATGAATGCTAGGCAAACACTGTACTAATTAAGTGGCATCCTGGGCTTTCTTCCTTTGTTATTTTAATTTTTTGTTTTTGTTTTTGTTTTTCGAGACAGGGGTTCTCTGTATAGTCCTGGCTGTCCTGGAACTCACTCTAGACCAGGCAGGCCTCGAACTCAGAAATCCGCCTGCCTCTGCCTCCCAAGTGCTAGGATTAAAGGTGTTTGCCACCACCGCCTGGCGTTATTTTAATTTTTTAAATCTTGTAACTGAACACATATTCTTTAATTTTTACTGATAATTTGTTTATCACAGTGAGCGTATCTGTATATGTATATGTGTGTGTTCATTCATGTCAGTATTTTCCTTGATTATTGTTTATCTTATTTTCAAATGTTTATTTATTTTTATTAGACTGTGAGGGTATATGTGCTGGAACACATGTGGAGGTCAGACAACTTTGTAGAGTCAGTTCTCTCTATCTACCTTTATGTGGATTTAAGAGATCAACTTAATTATCTAGGCTTATGTGCCAAAAGTCTTTATCTGCTGATCTAGCTCATTGTCCTGTGCCTTATTTTTGAGGCAGCATGTTGGATTGGCTGGCCAGCAAATGCCTTTCCATTCCAGGGATTACAGTTGTGCTACTGTACTAGCTTTTATGTAGGTAATAGGGATCTGAACTCAGGTCCTGTTGCATGGTGAAGACTTTATTGATGGTGCTGATCTTTTAGCCTCCTACAATGAGTTTTTGACCGGTCACTGTTTTTAATGCATCACAAAGAATTTGATTATTTGGCCTTTGTGTCTGTACACACA
>NC_045030.1:152840593-152842323 GCF_008632895.1 Mastomys coucha
CACACACACACACACACACACACACACGAGACAGGGCTTTACTCTATAGCCCAGGCTGACTTCAGACTAACTGTGTAGCCAAGGCTGGCCTGAGATTCATAGCTATCCTCCAGTTTCCAGCTCCAAAGTGCCAGGATTATAGGTGTAAGCCATTGCACTTGGCTTCATTGTCATCATCATTTTTTTTTTTTTTACTTTTAAATAAACAGCTCTTTAGGGCTGGAGAGATGGATGACTTGGCAGTTAAGAACACTTGTTTCTCTTGTAGAAAACCTGGATTCAGTTCTCAGCACCCACATGACCACAAGTATTGAAACTCCAGTTCCAGGATATCTGATGATCTTTTTTGGCTTTAATGGGCACCACATGCACAAATAGTACAATATATAACATACATACAGACCAACATTCACACACATAAAGTAAAAAAAATGTTTAAAAAGACTCACTATTTTACACGTATTTAGTGTATATATGCATGTTTATGGCATAGCTAGTGTGTGGAAGAAAGAAATATTTGTAGGCTCTTTAAAAAAAAAACATAGGCTCTGGAGATCCGAGTCTTTGTGCTTGTATGGCAAGAACTTTTACCTACTGAGCTATCTCCCCAGTCTTTAAGAACATTAGTATTTTTGTTTTAATGGCCTACCTTTGTATTTAGCCTCTTTCTAGTGTGTTTACTTTTCAAATACTTTTTACCCCCTGTAACCAAAGTAAGAATGATAAGCAAAAGTGGAGTTCTCTGTGTGTTTATGGCTCTTCCTTACTGATAAGGTGATAAGGTAACACACGCTCTGTGACAATACCTGGTCTCCTCACTTCTGCTTTCTCCTTTCTTCTGAGCTCCTTACCGATTACCCTCTTATTCCTGAGGTCTCTTACTGCAAAGGCTTTCCTGGAGAATTTTTATTCTTTGAATTTGTAAATACTTGATTTTACATTTAGTGTGGAATCTTTTTGCATAATTCACCCATCTTAAGTGTACAGTTCAGTATTTTTAGTATTTTCATACAGTTGTACAAACATGATCTTAAGTCTAATTTTAGCACAGTTCTTTACCCAAAAAAGCTCTGTTGAGTATGGTGCTAGATGCATAGAATCCTAAGACTTGGGCCATATAAGAAGGGAAGATCAGGAGTTCAAGGTCATCATCCTTACCTACACAGGAAGTGTGAGACCAGTCTTCCTGATGGGAAACCCTGTTTCAAAAACATAAAGAAAAAACACTAAACCCATGAACCATCATTCCATTTCTGTGGATTTACCTAGTCTAGTTATTTTACATAAATGAAATTATACAATATGAGGTCTTTTGTGAATGACTTTGCTCATTTAACATACTGCTTTTAGGTTCATCGATGATGTAGCATATATTAGTATTTGCTCCATATTTGATGGTTAGATATTCTATTGTATATGCATGACATACTCTTTCTGTGATTAAAAATAGGGAAATTTATTTTCTTTTTTTATTGGATTTTCTTTTTTTTCTGAGACAGGGTTTCTCTGTGTAGCCCTGGTTGTCATGGAACTCACTCTGTAGACCAGGCTGGCCTCGAACTCAGAAATCCTCCTGTCTCTACCTCCCAAGTGCTGGGATTAAAGGCATGTGCCACCACTGCCCAGCTTTGATTGGATATTTTATTTACATTTCAAATGTTATCCCTTTTTCCGGTTTCCCCTCTGCAAACCCCTATCCCATTCCCCTCCCACCGCTTCTATGAGGGTGC
>NC_045030.1:152842609-152857390 GCF_008632895.1 Mastomys coucha
TAGGTTTATTGTGGGAAGGGAGAGGAGCAAGGACCTGGAAAAGGAGTAGAGGCAGAGAAAGAGGGAAAGGGAACAGAGAAGGACAGAAGAGGAGAAAAAGAGAGAGGCCAGCTGGGAACATGTGGGAAGAGAGACAAGGAGGAGGAGGAAGGGGGGGCATATTTTTTCTTTCATCTTAATGTACATTTGAGTTGTTTCTACCTTTTGGCTGTTATAAATACTCCTGTGAATATTGTTGTAAAAAGATTTATATGGACATATGTTTTCAATTATTGTGATTGGATATACCTGGAATGGAATAATAGTTGTGCCACATGGTAACAACATGCTTGACTTTATTGAAGAACTGCCAGACTTTGCTAAAGTGGCTGACTGTACCATCTACATTTCCACCATCAGCATGTAAGGATTGTAACAATACCGCATCCTTAAAACACATGCTATCATGTAATGCTGTAATTATAGCTATCTATTGACCTGGAGTGGTATTTATTATAGTTTTGATTTACATTCCACAGTGACTAGTGGTTTTTTGTGCTTTTTTAGTTAGTTTTATACTTTGGAGAAATGTCTATTTATCCTCTTTATCCATTTAAGAAGTTTTGATTGTCACTGAGTTGTATTTTTATATTGTGGATGAAATTAAGTACATTCAGGATGGTATAGACACTCTTAAGTATTCATGAATTTCCTTATAAGATAAATGATTTGTAAAGAAAAATGATTCATTCATTGGGTTATCTAGCCTTTTTTCCTCTTTGTTTTACATTTTATAGTTTTATTTTCTTAGTGGTAGTTGTTTCATATATAAATCTTGACATGGTAACATATTTTTTAAAAACAAAACAAACATAAAAATAACAGCTCTAAACTGGGCAATGAGGTACATGCTTTTAATTCCAGCATTTGGGAGACAGAGCCAGGTGGATTTCTGTGAATTTTCAGCCAGCCTGGTCTACAGAGTGAGTTCTAGGACTACTCAGAGAAACCTCTGAAAAAAAAACCCAAAACAAAACAAACAAAAAGCCAGCTCTACATATTACACAGATCAGTTAATTCGTTTGTCATTTTCTGCTATCCACCATACAGCTTTTAGATTAGAATTGGTATTTTGTAATATCATGCTCTAATATCATATAAGCCTATTAATAAGATCTTTCTTTTTTTGAAAGTTATATTGAGTTTTTATTGGTGATTCTATGTATATGTATTTATAACATTAAAGTGTGATGAGTGAATTTAACATATTAAAAGTTTATAGCATCTTTTCAGGAAAGATCATATACTATACAAGCTATTCAAGTGATACAAAACCAGTTTTCAGTGTCTTTTCAACTGAGAAGAATCCTATTCAGCACGCTTCTCCTCCTGAGGTGGTTCATACTGAACAAGCTTTGCTTTCTTTCAGTTTTTTATTTTCTTCTACAGTAGCTTCATTTTTCTCTTTCATTTCTGCCAATTCTAGGCGAAGCAGCTCTATTTCTGGGTTTTCCGGGGTAGCAGCTCCTAAGTGATGCTTTAAAAAATCCAGAGCACTGGTGGGCTTCTCTGGTTCTTCATATAAGGCTACCAACACTTTCGTCAGCGTGTCCAGCACCCCTGACTTCTCTAAGTACCTCCGGAACTGCTCGTGCTTCGAGTTGGCGGCTTTGTAATGGGCCATAGTGACAGCCACAGCAGCGTAGCTGGCGCTGGAGACACGGGCTGGCGGGCTCCAAGCCTCACTCAAGATCTTTCTTTAACTTAATACTCAGGAAAAAAGTCTGGCTTGGAGGCCTCTTTTATTTAGTAGGGAAGTGGGCTCAGAGATGAGGCTGCTTACTGCTGCCCAAAGTGGTCTGTACTGTTTCAGGCTGCCTGCTTAAGGGTAAGCTCCTGGTAGGTACACACAGTTGGGGATAAACCCTTGATGCTGTACAGGAACCTTCTGAATGCCCAGAGGAAGGTCCTCCCAGCTCAGCCTAGACTCTGATGGCTTGCTCCTCTGTCCTGGCCATGCTGTTGTCAGAGTTATCCTCTTGAAGGCCTCACGCTGTGAATCTTGCTGTGGACATATTTCATCTCAGCAATTTCAAGTGAATATACTGTACATCCTTATTGGCCACATGGGATAAGTCTCCATTAATTGTGTCCAGGGCCTCAGTCTGGCAGGCAAGCAGGCCCATGCTATTGCAGCACCAGCATGTTGCAGCCCCATGTGTCCTTTGGTCCTCAGGGGGTCTCCCATATTCCAGTGTACATGATTGATGCTGTTGCTCTGTGATAGATGACCATATTCCCAACTCCAGATTGGTATCCAGCAGCCTGGCCACTAGAATGGTAGTGAGCCTCCCGCCCTCTGGCTGATCAGCAGCTTAGCTTCCCTTGTTAGAATTCTTCACAGCATAACATTTCAAGTTTGATGAATCCTAATTAAGTTTTTTGTTGTTGTTTGTATTTTTAGTGCCATATCTTAGAACTATTGACCTATTCAAGGTCATAATGATTATATGTGTTTTAAATTTTGTATATTTAGTTCTTTAATCCATTTTGTTTGTGTGTAGATGTGTCCATGTGCGTGACATTTGGGTTGTAATTGTATATTGGCTGATATAAATTACTCAGTTCACATTTTCTTCTTTTATTGAGGCTTTTACAATACTACCTTTATTTTTCTTGTTATTGTGTGTGTGTGTATTTTGAAACTATAATTCCATCATTTCCCCCTTCCCTTTCCTCCCCCAACTCCTCCCATGTACCCCTCTTGCTCTCAAATTCATGGCCTCTTTTTCTTTAATTGCGGGTACATATATACATATATATTCCTAAATAGATAAATATAATTTGCCTGGCCTTTTGAAGAATTTAGTTGTCATGGAGAGCTAGGATAGCCTCAGGGCCATATGGTTCCAGAGAGATGGGGAAATTATGCAGGGTTATGGGAAGGATCTGATGAAAAGGGAGAGGGATTTTATAAGAGAAAGGGAGTTGCTACAGTCTGGTCTGTCAGCTGAATAAGGGCGTGTTCTGCTAAGGCTGTCTTCTTTTAGCATCAGTGTTCTTTTCGGCATCCTCCTGGGAGTAAATGACCCTGCTATCTGGGTGTTTGTGTTCAGAGGTAGACAGATGATTCACTGCTTCTGGACTTTTATGTTTTACTCTGAAGCAGTAATATAATTGGATTTATCATCTGTTTCTGACATCTCAGTCAATACCATATTGGTTTTAGTCTGTCATTTTATTTCTTTTTTTTTTAATGATTTTGTAGTTATTTTTTTTTAAAGATTTATTTATTATTATAAGTAAGTACACTGTAGCTGTCTTCACACACACCAGAAGAGGGCGTCAGATCTCATTAAGGATGGTTGTGAGCCACCATGTGGTTGCTGGGATTTGAACTCAGGACCTTCAGAAGAGCAGTCAGTGGTCTTACCCGCTGAACCATCTCACCAGCCCCATTTTATTTTTTTTTAAAGCTTTTTTGTCCCTTTTAATCAGCATTGCTGGTAAAAGAAATGACATTTAAATAGGATAAAGTTTTCCTGCAAAGGCCAGATGGTAAATATTTTATACTTCATATGCTACATATGCATCTCTATTGCTGCCACTTCTTTTAACACTAACAATTATTCCTTTTTGTGGTACTTTTAATACCAGGGTTAGGATCTAGCGATCCCTATTAACCAACCTTCCAGGTAATTTCAGTGTACACCAAGATTTGAGAGTCTCCACTCCAAGGTGTGTGTGTTTGTGTAGAATTGGTGAACTTTTGGATATGGGCATTTTCAATATTTTGGAGTATTTTACCATACTGATTCCAAGCTACTTATATTTTGGAGTATTCTAGCAGTGTATTCGGTAGGGTTCCTTTTGTGCCATACATTTGCCTACTCACTAAAATAATAACCACAGTTTAAAAAAGTTAAATAGGTATGAAATGGTTGGGTTTTTATTTGCATTTCCCAATTACTACTTGATCATATTCATAGGTTATTTGAATTTTGGTTTTGGGATATACTACTTAGAAGTTTTGCCTATTTAATACTACCGTGTAAATAAATAAAATATAATGAAATAATTACTGAACAAACCCAGAATCTCCAAGAAGAAAGAAATTCAGAATTTTTAAAAAGAGGAAATTCAAGGAAGAGCACTGAAAATGGTCAAACAACTCAGGAAAGCTCAGGCAAAACTGAAAGAAGGACATTGAAATAGGAGGACCAGGATGACTAGATCAGGGAAAGCAAGGAGTTTGATATGGGCTATTAGGGTAAGTAGAGGGAGGGGCTAGAAAAATTTAAAAAAATAAGGATTGTGTGTGTCATCTATTTAATTTGTTAATTTATTCACTGTCTTTTGAGATAGGTTTTCTCTTACTATCCTGGAACTCATTTGACCATGTTGGTCTTTAACTCACAGAGATCCTCCTATCTCTTCCTCCTGAGTGCTGGGATGGATTAAAGGATGGATATGCCACTACACCTGAATTTAATATTTCACTAATAGTGAAGTGTTTGGATTAATTTGGCTCTGGTTTTGCTTTGCTTGTTATGAATATACATTCTCAGTTTTCCCCTTTTAAATTATTTAAGACTTATCTTATGTGTATGCATGGATGGTTATGCGCCACATGCATGACTGAGTGCCAGAAGAGGGCGTTTGTTATCCAGGAACTGGAGGTACAGCTAGGAATCAAAGGAGGGTCTTTTGCAAGAGCAGCCAGAGATTTTTACTGGTAAATCATCCTGCTGCTGTTGTGGGTCCTGTCCTCATTGCTGCTGCCAGAGCCCACACCACCTCCACTGCTGCTGCCACTGCCTCTGCCACCCCTGCCACCTCTGCAGGGTTGGGGGAAGCGAGGGTTGCTTAAATTATTTTTTTGCTGGGCTAAGGCAGACTGACAGGTGGATTCTGGGGCCCACGAGCTAGCTCGTGCAATCCTCAGGTCCCAAAAAGAAACAAGGTAGCAAAAGAAGCGGGGAAAGCGTACAAACAACTGAAGGTTGGAGGAGACTGAACTCAGAAACAACTGAAGGTTGGAGGAGACTGAACTCAGAAACAACTGAAGGTTAGAGAAAACTGGGCTCTGACTGAGCAGGAGACACTAACTGCGGTAATTTCTGCTGTTCAGGAGCTCCTTATTTGTACTCTTTCTCCCCCATTCTTACGTTTGTTTTTTCCGTTGTTGTGCATGATGGTTAGGGGCTGAAACTCACATGTCCAGAAAGAAGGGTAAGACTTGATTTTGATTTCTTTTCACTTGCTTTCTCCCCTCTTTCACATTTCCTTTCTGTCATTTTTCCCCTCCCAGTTGAGGGTGTACCCCATTCCCCTTGGTGGCCACTGGTTCATGGTCTTAGCACCTGGGTAGTGGTGGAGTAAAGGCGGCAGCGGATATTTTGTCGATAATGTTTGTGCCTGTACAGTGCTCTACATGGCATTTATAATCCAAATGAGTACATAACGGAAGCTGCACAGCCTGGTGTGCCCCTTCTTCCCCTCTCCTGTGCCTATGGTGGTTTGGGAGATTTAAGGTTTCTCACTGCAGAACAGTCACATATCTCCCACACTGCTAACTCCAGTTGCAGGGTTTCCAGAATTAAATTTTGCTTGTATTTAAGCTAGTTTAATATTATGTCCAAGAAAAATGCTTGGTTGCACATAGGGAAGAATAACCAGTTCTAATTTAATTTTGATTATTTTGTGACAGGGTTTCACTTTGTAGCTTTTGGCTAGCCCTAAATGCACTATTTAGGATAGGCTGGCCAGGGCAGTGGTGGCACAAGTCTTTAATCCCAGCACTTGGGAGGCAGAGGCAGGAGGATTTCTGAGTTATAGACCAGCCTGGTCTACAGAGTGAGTTCCAGGACAGCCAGGGCTACACAGAGAAACCCTGTCTGGAAAAACAAAACAAAACAAAAAAAGGACAGGCTGGCCTGGAAGCTAGGATTAAAGGTATGTGGTACCATTTTATTTTTATTTTAATTTTTCTTTTTTCATTTAGTTTTGTCACCAGCTAGTCCTGACTGGCCTGGAACTCCTTTGTAAATCAATTTGCCCTCAAACTCATAGAGAAATGCCTGCCCTAGCCTCCTAAGTGCTTTGGTTAAAGGCCTGTGGTATGACCACAATTCCACATTAGAATTGCTGTTCCACAAGCTCAGGTGAATCTAAGGGGCAGATGCATTCTTTGAAAAGTCAGATTCAAAGCCAACCTTAAAAGTTTTTGCCTTCCCACAGGGGTTGCATATATCAACTAACCTGAAGATAAGATATTTAGATTATGACTCATAACTAGCAAAATTAGTTATAACTTAGCAATGGAATAATTTTATGGTTGGGGGTCATCACATCATGAGGAAATGTATTAAAGGATCATATGTACACTTAGAAGGTTGAGAACCACTGTTCTATCATAAATCAGAGAAAACAAAGTGTCAGAAAATAATTCACTTAATGAGATCACTAAAATGAAGAGGTAATAAAGGGGGCAGGCACATCCTGTAAAATGATGCCTCAGGTTGACCTCTGGTCTTTACATATGTACACATATATATAACTCTTTAGGCCAGATCTAAAAACTATTAAGACCATATTAATATATTTTTATACCTTTTGCTTTTTTGTATTTTAAAGGTTTATTTATTATGTACACAGCCTTCTGCCTGCACGTATGCCTTCAGAAGAGGCCACCAGATCTCATCATAGATAGTTATGTGCCACCATATGGTTGGATGCTAGGAATTGAACTCAGGACCTCTGGAAGAATAGCCAGTACTCTTAATCTCTGAGCCATCACTCCAGCCCCAATATCTTAAAACATTATGGTTTTCATACCTGGGTTCTTTTTTTGTACTGCTGCAGTAAATTTTAACCTTAAGAATTTAAACTTTTAGAAATGTTTATTTTTTTATGTTTATGCATTTTTTGCCTATGTATATGTCTGTGCACCACTTGTGCAGTGCTGGATGAAGCCAAAAGAGGGTGTCTGATCTCCTAGAACTAGAGGTAAAGAGGATTGTAAGCATTTATGTGGGTGTTGGTAATTGAATCCAGCTCTGCGGAAAGAACAGGCAGTGTTCTTTATCACTGAACTATATCTAGCCCCTGAACTTGAAAACTTTAACAACCTTGAATTATACACATATTATATTTAAGTTTATCCTTAAGAAAACTTTTTTCCTTTTTCTCAGTTCTGTTTATTTAATTGGATAGTAAATTAATCATGTCAGAAATCTTTGACAGCTGTTACATCCCTTTGTAAAACCCAGTCTCTGAACTTAAACGTAATTATTTCATCAATTAGGGTTTTCCTTGCAGTACACTTTGAAGTTCTTGGGAAGAAAATTTAACCCAACCCATATTTCTGTCCATTTCTGTCAAATGTATACTGTACTTTACTGCATGGCCAAACTGAACAAAGTAATTGAGCAGCTCACTTGATGCCATGGTTCAAGGACTTTTTCTCATAAAAGCAAGAAGCCAACCAAGTCTTCTTACTACCAAGTCAGCAGTGCAGACTGAACTATTCCGAAGTAGAGTTACCTTCCTAGAAAGCTTTTTCTAACCTAACTTGGACCCTTTGTGACATTCTAAAGCTTTTTTTGGTTTTGTCTTTTACTTTTACTTTTCTTTGTTACTGTTTTTTTAAGCTAGAACAAAATCATGTTTACTGTATAAAATCTTCTTTTTTGATACTGGTTTTCAAGAAAGGGTTTTTCTGAGTAGGGCTGTTCTGGGACTCACTCTGTAGACCAGGCTAGCCTTGAACTCTGTCTCTGCCCTCCTCTCCAAGAGCTGAGATTAAAGTTGTACACAACTATGCCTGCTATAAAATCTTACCCTAAAACATTCTTAATTTGGGTTTGCATATGTTTATACATAGGTTACATGTGCACACATGCACGAATGGAAGCCAGAGGATGACTTACTTTACCTTATTTTTTTGTGACATGATTTTTTACTCAACTTGGAGATTGTCATTTTAGCTAGACTAGTCAGCAAGCCCCTAACTTTTTCTCTCTCTTGTCCCCAGTGCTGAGATTACAGACTTGCACATCTGTACCTGGCTTTTACACAGTCTTCCTGGCTGATGAGCTTGTATTTTAGCTATTCCTCCTCAGTCTCATTTGGTTTTGAGTTGGTTTCTCAAGGGCCTGGACTATGCTAAGTAGGCTAGTAGCCTGCCTATTTCTATTTCCTTAGCACTGGGATTACAAATGTACACCATGGAGCTATTTTTGCAACCCCTTTCTGTGTTTTTGTTTTCCTTGGCAAAAATACATGGTCATAACTTTCAGATGTGTTTCTTTCACTTACCCGTTCCCTTCTATGTTGTTTTCTTTCAAAATTTAACAAAACACTCAGTAATTAAGATCTAGTCATGAGACAGAGCAACACAATACGTTTGCCAGATTACTAAAAAGGAGTTGAGTACAAATTATATTTATGATACAATGGAGCAAACTAAGATTACTTGTCCAGTTTTTGCAGCTGCAGAGATGTTGTCAGCCTGAAGTAGTTTTTTCCTGTTTTTTGTTTGTTTGTTTATATATACTGTTTTATTTTTTAGTATTGGTGTGATAGCAAAACTAGAAGTATGTATCTCAGAAGTAGCCTAAGGTTATAAACAAAAACAAATCCAAAAATGACAAATATACTGGGTGTGTTTAATCCTAGCACTTAGTGGTGCAAAGGCAAGTTGAATTTACAGAAGAATTAAGCAGCTTTCTCTTGGCAATCACCAGGTTAGAGCATACTAGAGGCTTTAAAAAAACTTGCTAGCCAGGCAGCAGTGGTACACGCCTTTAATCCCAGCACTTGGGAGGCAGAGGCAGGTGGATTTCTGAGTTTGAGACCAGCCTGGTCTACAGAGTGAATTCCAGGACAGCCAGGTCTATACAAAGAAACCCTGTGTAGAGAAAACCAAAACCAAACCAAACCAAACCAACAAATAAAACTTGCTAATGCTGTATTTCTTTGCAGTGTAAAAAGTGGATCAGGTGACTCATATGCTAAAGGATGGCACGATCTCGGTCAAGATCCAGATCCCCCAGGTGGAAAGAAAGGTGAGGAGTTCCATACCTTTACATAGTTAACTTGGATTTAGAAATTACTGTTACTGCCCAAGCCTCCATTTTAACAAGCTTACTGGACCTGACTGTTCATAGTAGGCGATTAATCTTGGTAATGGTAGTATCTGTAAATTTGGGGAGCTGATAAATTTGTTTAATTGGGGCTAGAATTACTTTATAATAAAAAGGAATGCAGTGACCACATCCAGAATGAGAAATGTCTTTGAGAAGGTTACTTTTTTAAGCTATTAAGAGGTTTGCAACTTTTAGTGTATGTTTTGTTTAATTTTTGTATTTTTTTGTTTGTTTGTTTTGGTTTGGTTTTTGTTTTTTTGAGACAGGGTTTCTCTATATAGCTCTGGCTGTCCTGGAACTCACTCTGTAGACAAGGCTGGCCTCAAACTCAGAGATATCCGACTGCCTCTGCCTCCCAAGTGCTGGGATTAAAAGCGTGCGCCACCACTGCCCAGCATTTTGCTTAATTTTTTTTTCAAGATATTTAATCAGAAAATAAAGTGTTTCCTATCATCATGGCAAAATAGTGGTTTTGAATAGCTCAGTTGTAGTTCAACTCATTTATTTTCTCAGGTAGGTGGTATCATACTTTATAAAATTAGAATATAGTTTATAGCCGGGCAGTGGTGGCGCACGCCTTTAATCCCAGCACGTGGGAGGCAGAGGCAGGTGGATTTCTGAGTTCGAGGCCAGCCTGGTCTACAGAGTGAGTTCCAGGACAGCCAGGGCTATACAGAGAGACCCTGTCTCGAAAAACCAAAAAAAAAAAAAAAGAATATAGTTTATATGATTAGAATAGTTCAGCCAGTTTATTATACATTAGATACAGCCCAGTTCTGGGACTACAAGGGTGAGTATGCCAGCTTCCATGGCCTCAGCAAGCACACAGATTGGCTGGGGAGAGTAGGCAACTCTGATACAGTGGGGAAAGTGCTGTGCTTCTGACAGGGGCAAAACACTTGGCATCTCTAAGGAGAGAATTCTGCTTTGCAACCAGTAAGGTTCAGACTGACATAAAGGACCATTATTATATACAGGAAATATAAACCATGATTTTTATGTTAATATAGCTTGTTCCAATAATAGAGTGAATCATCAGTCAGTAATTTAGTTTTCGTTTTATAAATGTCACAAAATCATGTTGAATTTGGGAGAAGTTTCAAAAAGAAAAGAGAATGTTTAAGACAGAAAGACTATATAGCAAGGAAGGTAACACAGAGTGTGCTTTATTTTCTTCTTTTAGTATGACCATTAGAGTAATGGCCACAGGAACACTGCCAATGCTTAGTGCCTAGTTTTCTAATTTTTTGTTGTTGTTGTTGTTGTTTGTTTTTTCGAGACAGGGTTTCTCTGTGTAGACCAGGCTGGCCTCGAACTCAGAAATCCGCCTGCCTCTGCCTCCGAAGTGCTGGGATTAAAGGTGTGTGCCACCACTGCCCGGCAGTTTTCTAATTATTTATTCAGAGTTTTTTGTTAAGAACTACAAAGAGTTTGGTACTTTGTAGTTTTGGTACTTACTTAGAAGTCAATATACTAGTTTGCTATATGACACTACCATGTCAGGGAAATTTTCTCTACCTTCTAAGAACTCCTGAGGGCCAGTGCTCTAGAGTGACTATCTGGGTGGATGATACAAATTTGTCATAGGTTCTGGGTTTTGACACAGCTGAGGAACTTGAGTTACTTGAAGTAAGCATTATCTTATTATCATGGGCAGCAAACAAATAAGCCCTCTATCCATGAGGGAGACCTGATCTCTGTTTCCAAGGCTGTTTCCTGGGGAACCAAAGTTGCCAGTGCCTCCACTCATAAGGCATGCAAAACTCTAGAGAATTGTCCCCTAACCTTTAGGAGAACTGGAAATGTTAATAACCATTATAACTACTTTTTCTGGAAGTGAGTACTACATAATAAGACATAAAACAGCATCAGCAATTTTAAATGTGAATTAAGGGCTAAAGTTAAATCTTGAATATTTCATCTTGTCTGGAAAATTTCTGCCTTTGACTCCCAGGTTCTCTGCTTAGCAGGGAAAAAGAGATGAAATCTTCAAGAATTACTCAGAGACTCTAGTTGTTTCCACTCCTATGATGAGGTCTAGTCATCTCAATAGCAGAGTTTTGCTTCTAATAAGTAATATTTACCAGTATGTCTAGCTTGGTGACTCTGGATGACAATATTGCCAAGTCCAATGTAAATGTCCTAATGGGTACTGGAGAAGATAGATGTGTTTCCTTTCTTGTGTAGAAGACACAGATTTGTCATTAGAAAAAAAGAAAGAGATTCATTCATGATTGCCCCAATTCTTTTGAAGCTTCTTAGAGCAGGTAAATTTTAAAATGGCCAGGGTATTCTTTTCTTACTGATTTAGAGACATTAAGCCCTAATGGAGGTGATGAAAAATTGGACAGGTCACATGGGGGTTCTCACTCAGATGCAAAATTGAGCTTCTTTCCTTTTTTTTTTTTCCTTTGAGGCAGGGACCTAGTACTTAGTATATAGACTAGGCTAGATTCAAACTAAGAGATCTGCCTGCCTGTGCCTTACAAGTATCAGTAATAAAGGTGTGAGACACCATACTCAGCCCCTTCCTTATTTTTAAGGCTAAGTAACTTATAGAGTCTCCCGTGAATATGGGAGTCTTCTCAGTAGGAATACAAGTCGACATGCTGGCAATATCAAGGTAACAGAAAAGATAGATACAGAAGAGCTATAATACTGTCCCCTAGAGAGCATTATAATTATATTAAAACATACTTTGACCAGAGTTCTAAGTTATTTCAACAACACATATTTCAGTTAATATGTAAGGGAAGAGAATTTCGAAAGAACAGCAGTTTATATTAGAAGTATTTATAGAGGGATAGGCATAGTATTGCATACTTGTATTCCCAGCATTTTGTAGGTAGAGACAAAAAGATTGTGTTAAGTATAAGGTCAGACTTGTTAACAGAGATAGTACCAGTCAGGCCAGCTTGGGTTGTAAAGTGGGGCTCTCATTTTTCTTACAAAAACCCCTGATGTATGGAGGGAAAGTATAGAGATTGATATCCTATGTCTCTTATTTATTTCTTCCCTGCCCATGGTACCTGATAAGTGCCTTTTTGAGTAAAGCCTTGAGGGAGAGAACAGTCAGTTGGAAACACTATAGAAACATTTTTGGAGTTTGGATTGTAGCATCATTGTCTTATAATGTAATTTCAGAGGTCAACTTTAGTTTTCTTCACACTTTCTACATATTTTTAAAATTTATTTATTTACATTAGATGCTGCTCCCTCAAAGAGACCATCCCCTCATCCCCTTCCCCTTCTGCATATTTTTTCTTACTTTACTTGTGATTGTTTCTCAGTTAGCTGTTGAATCTGAGGTAAGCTTTTCTTGATGTAGCCCTTTGAAGGTATTACATCTACCTTTGCTAGAACTTGATATCAGTAGTCTTTCAAAAAAAAAAAAGATTCTGCTTTCTACCTGATCCTCCTCTAATATCACATGTATATTTAACCCACTTTGATGTGTTCATAAAATACATCAGTAAGGATGACAAGAGTATGGTTGTCAGGTAGGACAAAAGAATCATTAACCCGTCTCCCTCACACCAATTTACAATTCTAAGTACATATAAAACAAATTCCTAGATTTACTTTGAGTGGGATAGTAGTAGAATTCTAGAAAAGTATTTTAGGTAGGTCACACTAAAACACTTAATTGTCTCAACATGAACTAAACTTCTCTATGCTTGTTTACATAGGTCATTATCACCACAATCTAGAAATTTTGAATACCATGATGAAAGACATTTCCATGGGCACTATGACCCTGAATATAGGAATGATCCACAAAGATCCTTTACTTGGAGAATGGATGATGAAAAACATGGACAAAATAAACCAAGGATTTCCTCTCGTGTGAATTCGTATTATCGGCCTTATGAAAATCGATCACCTTCCCCAAATGTAAAACCTGTTGAAAAATTCGATCCATATAAGCTTCATCAAGAATATTTTCCTGGAAGAGGAGATGATGAGAGAAGATCTCAGTATATGCCCACATACACAGAAAGTGCAGCAACCTACATGGAGCATGAAAGGGAATGTTATATCCCTACAGTGCAAGGAAGGTATACTCCTGATGAGCACAGAGGTAGAGGAAGTGGGAGAGGAGAGAAGCCACCTCAGCTGTCACTGGCAGATTCCTTGAGATTTAAAGAGAAATGGCATGAAGATGAATTGAGACACCAAAGGGTACAAGAAGAAAGCTACCCTCAGTCACCCAGAAGAGGCTCAGAAGACTTTGATGCAAGGAACCCTTTTCAGAAGAGGTACAGGAAATCATTAAACCTGGGGAATTTGGCATAAAGCCTCCAGTAAAAGAAAGTCTGTTACATTGATGTTGAATATCATAATTTTTTTATCTCAAAAGATAAAGTAATTTATTTTTTGAGTAATTCATGTGGATAGCTAGAATGTGTGTTTGGTTGGTTGGTTGGTTGTTGTTTTTCGAGAGAGGGTTTTTCCTGTGTAGCCCTGGCTGTCCTGGAACTCACTCTGTAGAACAGGCTAGCCTTGAACTCAGAGATATATGTTTGCCTCTATCTCCAGAGTGCTAGGATTAAAGATATGCTGGAAAACATCTTTAAAAGATGTTGCTTTTAAACTTTCATGCCCCTCTTATGAGTTCACATGAGGTTGTCTTGCCATTGCATGCTATACTTTAGGGCCAGTCTGCTTAATATTCTAGACATGAAAAGTTTTACTTCTGTATATTGCAAATGTAAACTTCTTTATGTCAATACAGGTATCCTGAGGATCATGATTTCAGAAAGTATGGCTACACATCAAAAAGACCTACAGATTCAGCAAGGTATGAAAATAGAGAATCAGCCAGAATTCCAAAGTGGAAGCCTGAGCATTCTTTTCTACCTTTCCAAGAGAAGGAAGAAGAGTGGAGCTTTGGAGCCCAAAGTCACAGATATGCTGAGAGAGAATACCCAGAGAGAAGTTCAACAACCAAAGTATCCTTTGACTACCGTCACAAACATCATAAGCTCTCAGATAGTGAGCAGGACTTTCCTGATGGGAGATTTCAGAAGTACTTGAAGGAAGAAGACAGAAAATACAGTTCTGTAAAAGTTCCTGGAAATAGAGAGTCAGATTGTTTCAGTACTACAAGAGGAAGAGAAATTGAGAATGAGCAAATCAGTGAACCTTTTCATTTCTACAAGAAAGACTGTGTTTCCTATACGCATACAAATATAAACGAGGATGATTTGGGGCCTGCCAGTGACAAATGGAAGAAAAAAATTAATAAAGAAGATTGCAGAAAAGAGAATGCATCTTCTAGTAAACAACTTGATACAAGCCCAAAACCTGAAGAGAAATGCTATTCACTTTTCAAGAAGACATCATTTACTATCAATGTAGACAGGAACAAGATGGACACATTTAGGTATTAGCTTTTTAAAGAAATGTTAATTAATAGATTTTTACACCTTAATTTGCAGTTTCCAAGATGAAGTTTATATTGTTGGCTATAGTATATTACATGGTCAAAAGGTTACCAATCATTTCCTACAAAGTCCAGGAATGAAGATAAATTATGAATTTAGTAATAGGTGGTGATCTTGTGTTTTCTGGTTCCCATATCTTATCTCCAATAATTCTTGAGTATGGGCATTTCAAGGAATTGCTAATCTTTAAGAAGTTATGTGTTTTA
>NC_045030.1:152857493-152868618 GCF_008632895.1 Mastomys coucha
TTTGTCTTTTTAAATCCAGGGATAGATTAAGGAAAATCCAGCTTCTATTCTCTTTTTTGTTTGTTTGTTTTGTTTTGTTTTTTGAGATAGGGTCTTACTTTGTAGCTCTGGCTGACCCTCCTGGCTGCTGCCTCTTGAGGGCTGAGATTAAAGGCATGAGACACTCACTACACCAGGCCAGCATCTATTCTTTATATAGATTCTCAGGCTGTTCTTTGCTGCTTTTGACATTCATAGAATATTTTAGCAGGAAAGGATCTTAGCAGGTTCTTTTTTTTAAAGATTTATTATTTATTTATTTATTTATTTATTATATCTAAGTACACTGTAGCTGCCTTCAGACACACCAGAAGAGGGCATTGGATCTTATTATGGATGGTTGTGAGCCACCACGTGGTTGCTGGGATTTGAACTCAGGACTTTCAGAAGAGCAGTCAGTGCTCTTAACTTCTGAGCCATCTCTCCAGCCCCTGGAGGTTCTTATTCTATAGAGAAAAGTTAGTTTTGAGACATGAATAGAGCTCAAATCCTTGTGTCTTCTTGGGATCCCAGGAGACAGATGATTTGATTTTAGCGTGACTTCAGTTTGACTAGATTATTCTTCAAAATAGAGGGAATGGGACTGTAGTTGTGTTTGTGTGTGTGGCTGATGTGAGAATGCTAGTGCACTTGTACTATGGCAGGTATATAGATAGAGATCAGAGGATGACCTCTTTTCAGGGACAATTATAGGGAGTTGTTTTCTCTCCTTTCACCATGGGTTCTAGGGACCAGGCTTGCATAGCAGGTTCTTTTTTGTATCTGCTAAACCGTCTTGCTGTTCCACAGTTAATTTCTTAATAGATTTAGTTTCAAAACATTCTAAGCTTCTCATTGCTTATAGTGAGAATTTTAATAGTTAAGATTTTTAGGTTTGATAACAGCTTTTAAAGTATGGTGGTATTTCAAAGTGGCTGATTACAATGTTTTGACAATATTAAAGTAGAAAAGAGTCTGATTATTTTTTTATATTAGGTGACTTTAATGCCTTATGTGTTTGAAGGAAAAATTCACTTAGAATTGTGATTATTGTGATTTGAAAAGAGCTCAGAACTATTATCTATACTTATTTTCCACTCGTGGTTTATTAGTTTTATAACATGTAATTTTAGTGCCTAAATTATGGCAGAATAATTAAATCTTTTTAATATTTAGTAATCTTTTTTTTTTTTTTTTGGTTTTAAGGAGTTTATTAAGGCGAGAGAGGGAGAGAGTAGGGAAGTAGAGGCCGGTTATGGCCAGGTGGAGAGAAGGGGAGCAAGGGAACAAGTGTAACAGCAAGAGAATAAGAGATAAGAGCTAGTAATCTTAATAGTAACAAATTCCATCCTTGGCATAATAGCAGAAATTACAAACTTAATTAAATATTTCAAATTATTTTAGGTCTACTTCTAGATATTCTGCGGAGAGACAGATATCACATGATTTGGTTGCTATTGGCAAAACAAGAGACAACTTTCATCCAGTATTTCAACATCTTAACTCAACTCAGAATCCTAAAAAGAAACCTACTGAAGAATTTGCTCAGGAAATCATAACAATAATTCACAAAGTTAAAGGTTGGTATGATTTACGCAAAAATTAAGGATAGCAATAAAATAATGTACCAACTTTTCCCAAAATACAAATGCCTTTGATGTAGCTTAATTGTAATTAATATTCCATTTTAAGTAGGTAATAAATTAGGGAATCTGTAGGAGACAGTGCCAGACATTCACTCAAGACTAGTTGTTCTTTTTATGTATTTTCAATAACTTTCTGCTTCAAGTGTTAGTGGATTACAAATCATTAGTCAGAAAAGTATCAGACTACTCCAAATGACAGACATATTAAAAGCCTAATAAAGGAGGAAGAAGCAACAACAGCTATACATTCTAGACAATGCAGAAGTCCAGGTTTTTTTTTTTGTGATATTAGCAACCCTTCCCCAAGGCCTTTCTAGGACTTTATGCTGTTAAACTTGTTCATGTATAATCAGTAGATGATTCCGTTCTTTATGACATCAAAGAATTAAATGAGGGCCTTAAAGATTTGCAGTAAACTTTTGCTTTTCATAAGTGCCCATTAGAAAATCAGTGATGTAAAACAACTTTTCCTAGTAGTACTGCATAAATTATAAGCAAGAGATTCTTTTTTTTAAATAAATCATTTTTTAAAGATTTGTTTATTATTATACATAAGTACACTGTAGCTGTCTTCAGATGCACCAGAAAAGGAAGTCAGATCTCATTATGGATGGTTGTGAGCCACCATGTAGTTGATGGGATTTGAACTCAGGACCTTCAGAAGAGCAATCAGTGCTCTTACCCGCTGAGCCATCTCGCCAGCCCCCAGCAAGAGATTCTTAAGAATGTCAAATTTTTATTTGCTTTAATCTTTACCTTAATGGTTTTTTTTAAATTTTTTTTGAGACAGGGTTTCTCTGAGTAGCCTTAGCTGTCGTGTAACTTCCTCTGTAGACCAGGCTGTCCTAGAACTTAGAACTCAGAGATCTGCCTATCTCTGCCTCCTAAGTGCTGGGATTAATGGTATGCATCACCACCACCTAAATAAGGAAAATATTTTTTTTTTTTTTTTTTTGGTTTTTTTTTCGAGACAGGGTTTCTCTGTATAGCTCTGGCTGTCCTGGAACTCACTCTGTAGACCAGGCTGGCCTCGAACTTAGAAATCTGCCTACCTCTGCCTCCCAAGTGCTGGGATTAAAGGCGTGCGCCACCACCGCCCGGCTGGAAAATATTTTTTTTAAAGATTTATTTATTATGATACATATGTACACTGTAGCTGACTTTAGACGCACCAGAAGAGGGCATAAGATCTCTTTATGGGTGGTTGTGAGCCACCATGTGGTTGCTGGGATTTGAACTCAGGATCTTTGGAAGAGTAGTCAGTGCTCTTAACCGCTGAGCCATCTCACAAGCCCGGAAAATATTTTTAAAATAATTATTTGGGCTAAAGAGATAGCTCAGCAGTTAAGAGTACTGGTCCTAAATTCAGTTCCCAGTATCTCCATGGCTGCTTACAGACTTTTGTAGCTCCAGTTCTAGACCTCTTTTTGACTCTTTGGGCACAAGTCACACACTTAGTGCACAGAAAAAACACTTATACACATAGGTAAAATACATTTTAAAAAATAATTATTTCCTCTCCTATCCCTTAAGTGAAGGGAACCAGATAGATTGGACCTGAGGGTTTAGCTCAGTATTAAAGCTCTTTTCTGAGAATGGGTAAGCCCCTGAGTTTGATCCCCTAAAATTTAATTTTGAATATGAAAAAATATACAGTTTGTCAGCAACAGTTTACCCTCTCAGCTCCAACTCTTTTTATCCAAAGAGTATAGTTCTCAGAAAGTATGATGGTATTACAGAAAAACAGGAGAATATCCCAGAACAGGACTAGTGAGAGAAGATTGCTTGTATAACATTTTGACGGATTAAGTGTATTTTTTCTGTACTATTAAGAGCTTATAGTATAGCTGATTTTAGAATGTATTTATGAACTAAAGTTAATGCAAAAATGAAGTGGTATTGGAAGGCACTCTGTGGTATTTAAATATAACTTAATTCAGCGTTTGTTCAGGGATTGTTTTGATTAAATAGTTAATTGATTTAATTTTCACTGTTGAACTGTAGAGTGTCTTCCAAACTTTCTAGAGTATGGTCTTAACATGAAAAAGAATGATTCTCACTTTGATAACGTCCCTCTTCTAGACAAGAATGCAGATGTGGCAGATAGGAAGAAAATCCTTGAATTCATCAACTCTTGTTTGGGTTTGGAAAAGCCTGTGAGCATTATAAGTTAATATGCAAATAGTTTGGGTCATATTTCTTTTCAAAGGAGAACAGTTTGGATTACTTCGATGGTCCTTTCTTGATGTTGAATTTTATAGAATCTTTTAACGGCATTCAGTTTCACATTGACATGGAACTACTTGTTTCCTTTTTCAGCAAATAGTTCTGTAACACCTGATATTACTCTAAATGAGCGTTTCTCAAGAATAAAAAACAAACAGGATGCAGATTTCAATCAAATGAAATCAAATTCAGATCCAGAATTTCACAGGTAATGATGAATTACTGTCTTTTCACTTACCTCATGAGAATAGTCCTCAGAAGAGATGGGGGAAAGGTCCAGCTTTCTGAGCTTGCTTTTCCTAAGCTTGGTATAGAATCTAGGAGTGTACTTTGTACATAGCAACAAGAGTTAAGCAGCTGTTGGACTAGTACACATCAATGAAGTAGATTGCATTAAAATCATTGACTTAACCCTGTTTGAATGTGTGGGCCTTTGAAAAGATTTACCTACCTTGATTCTGCTATGTCTATAGTAAATTGTCTACTGAAGGGAATGCTGGAAAATGTCAAGCCATTGAAATCAGGGGTTACTTTAAGTGGTCACAAATGATTGTTTGGAGGTCTGAGGATGAAAACATGCATGCCTTCTGTTAGCACTTGTCTGAGCAGGTGGTGTACCCTATATGGAGTTCTGAGATGAATCAATGTTATAATGTTATGTATCACCAAAACTGAGTTTGAGGTCACACTTACTGGTGATTGGAGAACCATCAAGACTTCCCTACAATGTGCTTGTAGGGTATGTGTGACTTAGTAGACTTCCATATAGATGAAAGCCTAGCAGGGTGTGGTGGCACATAACATTAATCCCAACACTTGGGAGACAGGCAAGCAGATACCTGAATTTAAGGGAGTAAGTTTCAAAACAGCCAGGGGTACATTAGAAAGACCCTATCTTAAAAAACAAAAGAAATGAAAAGCTACTTAACAGCAGATTGCTTTGGCTTTTTCTAAGACCTACTAGTATATTTCTAATTCTATTCTGTAGTAAAAGAATCAGTATATAACAATTAGCATAATTATTTAATAATGTGCCTTTATTATTTTAGGCGAATAGATATATCATTGGCTGATCTTCAGAAAAAATACACTATGGTATATGAACCAGATAAGGTAAGTGAGTACAATTATTATTGGTATAGTAGTGGGAAAAGGAGTTAAAGGTCTATAAAGAAAGGATGACATCCAGGAATATAAATTGAACAAGTTCTCCAAGTGAGTGATGGAAGTCCAAGATAGACTGAGATGCTGAAAAGGACAAAATTTTTCAAGAGGCATGGTTATTAAGCATAACAACTTTGAAAGTTAATTTAAAATTACATTGAAGTCTCATCTCAGTGTGCTTATAGAAAATAAGATTGATAGCCATTTTGCAAATCTGGCATGTGGGATATACTTTTAGTTGTATGTGAAAGAAATGTAAAGGAACTGTGGCATCTGCTGCTGCCTATCTATTTGCTGTAGATTTTAGGAAAGATTCTGTGGAATAAAAACCAGCAAAATAATAAAACTAATGCTAAATTTTTTTTATTATCATTATATATGGTTTCTACCTAGTATCTTCCCTCCCACTTTCTATTTCTTTCCTGATTAAAAAGACTTCCATGATTGACCAGGTTGAAAACAAGTCTTTAAAAGCATGTCACATTCTAAATGAATCATTTAATTTTTCCTTTGAGAATTTTTTCTGTAGTGAAAAGTTTTTAATTTATTTCTGATAGACTATATAAATAATTTTTACTTATAAAATAAAGATTTGATAAATATAAGTAGCTTAGTTTATTGAGTAATGCTTTTGTAAAATTTCTAGTTACAGTTGATTGCCAAGAAGTTTGAAGACTTAAAAAATAAATAATTCCAGTATGGCATAGTACATTTTTTTGATGCAAAAAGCAAGAGGAATTTATTGTTACAGTGCACTTGGGTCGTCCCAGACCTGAAGGAGAGGTGGCAACCCCACACAGCTTGTTCAGTGAGCTTTTATACAGCTTTCAGGGCAGTAGCCATTAGGCACAATGTGATTGGCAGAATAGTGTGAGTTTTTAAACTGATTGGTCTTCAGGGAATGAGGTAACAAGGACTTCCCTTGTCTGAAGGTGGGCAATGGTTGGTCCTGTAGAATATGTCCCCACCCTGTGGTCTGAGGAATGTTAATTAGCCTCTCCCTTTCAGAGGGGCAAGTATTCCATGACCTTCCCAAAGTTCCTGAGCTGACCTTTTTATTCCCCCTTTTCTTTGTGCATGCTTCAATCTTGAGTCTATTGTGGATAGTTATGCAGCTGATATCCCTGGTCCTCTGTACTTTCTAAGTGATTTAGAATGTAAAGGCCAAAGATCAAAAGCAGGAACAAAATGATAGGGGTCCTAACAATACAGAAATAAAGGTAGTAAACCAGGGAAGCCGTTAAACCAAGACTCCAACCAGCCCTGACTCTGTTCTCTCTCTTCCACTTGGCTAACCCTTCTCTCACCTTGGCCATTGAATATTTACCTACCCCTGGAATGGTCTCAAATATGTGTTTTCCGATGTTTCACACCCCAGGTAGCATAGAAGAAATGGTTGGCCCCCTAACACTGTTGGGCCTGCTGCTGGCTTCTCCCATCTTGGGGACACACATATATGGGGGTTTCTCGCAGGACACTTTTCAATTTTGAGAGGCTGAACCCTAAACCCCACCCTCTAAGGCCACTTCCGGGACATGGTTTAGATTCACAAGTTCCCCATCCCCCACAATCCTCCCTGTGTCTCCAGGGCAGCGACACCCCAGAAGTCAAGGCCCACTGCTAAATCACAGAAATCAAAGACAGGGTCTAGCCACCAGATACAACTTGGGTAGTGGACCAAGCTATGTCACCTGTGACTGAGAGCAGGCATGGTACATTTTAACAGTCTTTCAGATGCAATTCAGTGTGCTAATAATCCATAACATCTCTTTTATGTAAAAGTTCTAAATTCTTCCCGTGGTCCTTTATAATTGAGGTTTTTAAGTTTTAAAATTTTTCAGTAAATATTTTTCCATTTGACTTCCATAATTTATAATTTTTATGGCTGTATAGTTTTGTTTGATTTATTTATCATAACATCCTGGATCATTTTTCCCCTTAAATTATTTTCACATTTAAGTTGTTTCATTTTTGTTATTTTCAATATCCTTAAAGAGGCAACCTTTTCTTTGGAATCAAATCTTAGAAGTAGGATTCTTGGTTTAATATAAGAGCTTTTCTGATGTTGAACCATGGTAGCCCACACCCCTAATCCCTGCAGTTGGGAGGTAGAAGCAGGTGGATCTCTCTGAGTTTAAGACCAGCCTGGTCTACATAGTGATACCGAGGATAGCCAAAGCTACACATAGAAAAACGCTGTTTCCCAAAACAAACAAAATAGAACTTCAATTGTGTCTCAAAATACTTTTATCAGTTCATGCTACCATTAGCTGGATGGGTATAAAATAATTAAGGGCTTTTATTTAAGTTTCTTGTTAGAAATTGTCTTTGTGCTACTAACAGTAATGTGAATAGTTTGTCTTCTGTCAAAATTCCTCAGACTCTGGTCAAAATAATAGAACCAAATGATCTACGACATGACATTGAGAGGAGGAGAAAAGAGCGATTACAGAATGAAGATGAGAATATTTTTCACTTGGCTAGTCCTACAGAGAGGTAATCAGTAAATGAAAAACATCCTGCTATCAGGGAGTTTGTGGTTTTAGAGTTTTTACATTTTTTGTGCTTAATTTTTGTCTAGAATTTTGAGTGTTCAGATCTGTTTTTATGTGTTTTTAAAATGTTTCAGTTATTCAGTGGTCATTACAGGAAGCTTGATCTAAACATCAAAAATGATGGAGTGGGTGAATATTTGAGGTCTTCTAATTCTAGAGAAGAATATAACAACTGTTTGAATATTAGCAGGGGCCATGACCAGCAACCTTTATGGTCTATTTGGATTAAGCAGTTTGAAACTAATAGGTTTAGACCCTTAGCTTCTGACTTATGTGTATAAAATTTAATGTCAATACAATTAATTCTCTTTGGGAATTCCTGGGTCTATGAAGTAGACAGTTGCAGTAGAACAGGTGGAAGAAGCCAGGTGTTGTGGCATACACCTTTAATCCTAGCACTCTAGAGGCAGAGGCAGGTAGATCTGTGTAGTGACAACCGGTCTCCAAATCAAGACAAGACAAAAACAGAAAAGAAACAGCAGAGGGAGACCTCAATTTGAATCTCATTGACTGCCCATTTACAATTTATCAATAAGCTTTACAAATCTTTAGAAATTTCTCCATACTATAGTGATAAGACCATCTTATTATTATATAGGGGCAGCTATACTATCAAGTCACTGGCATCTTAGCAGAAGTTACAAAGAGATCATCATATCATTTTTTAGATTCAACCTCATAACTCTTTCTAGGGGTCTTTAGTTATCTAGATTGACCCTAGTCTACCTCTAGTTCTGAGAACTAGTGGAATCTTTGACAATTGTGTGAACCCAAAGGACTATGAGGAATAATTGAATGAGACAGACTTTCTAGTTTGGGCAAGGGTCCTTTGAGTCCCTCAGAAGCAGGACTATGACTAGGAAGGGATAGTGCTAATTATTTTTCCATAACCTTTAGTATCAACTTTTAAAAACATTTTAAATGTATGACTAGATTTTTAAATCAACTCTAAACTTGACTAGCCTTACACAAAATACATGGAGCTTGTTTTAATTGGAGTTTATTTTGACAATAAGTTTGGAATGGATTAAAAGGTAGTGAAATTGTGTTTTGCATATAAAACAATTAGAAAATGGAAAATTTTTGTCCTTTCCTAGGTGAAAGTTATCAATTTCCTACTACTATATGCTTAACACATGGTGTCACTTTGTTCAGTGACAAGATGTCTAGTGTGTTTTTCTTAGCTGAGAAAGCTTTTGAAATACAGTATACCAAGAAACAGGATTTTTTTTTCAATTTTTACAATGATAACTATATCATAAATGCCTCAGGGTAGATCCTTGCCCTTTGAGATGATATAGCTTGAATGCTGGAATACTACTTGGGTTTGATGTCTAGTTCTAAGAATCCTAGGTATGTGGATGACCCACATAGCCTCTGTTACCTAGATTCTGATTCCTCATGTGTGAAATAGGAATGAAAACTATGCTTACATCATACAGGATTAAGTAAAATATAGCTGGTTAGCATTAAGTTAATGTTAGCTTTGAGGACAGTGTTATAGCATGAAACATAAGAATTTTAAAACTTTTTCAGTATTCTTTGCCATAAAATTCACCCATTGTAAGTAAGCAATTGAGTTGTTTTTACTATATTCACAGAGTTGTATAAGAACCACTTATCCCAGAAATATTTTGTCACTCCAGATGGAAACAATGTACCCAGCTGTGACCCTGCTCCCCCCCCCCCATATTTTTCTATTTCCCTTCCCTGGCTACCACTGTTATACATTTGACATTTTATATAAATGCAATAATACGATGTCTGGCTTTTTGTGACGTGACTTATTTTATGTAGCATGTATTAAAAGCTTATCCATGCTATAATGTGAGGATTAATTTATGGCTAAATAATGCTCCATTGTATGGATGTGTCATGTTGTTTATCCATTTATCAGTTGATGGACTTTTGGGTTGTTTCCACTTTTTGGTTATTGTGAATAAATAGTACTGTGAACATTTGTGTGCAAGTTTCTGTGTGGTCATGTCTTCATTTTTATTAAGTATATACTTACATGTAGAATTGATGAGATAGGTTATTGCCAAACTGTTTTCGAACATGACTACACCATTTTACTCAATGTGTGAGAAGTTCAGGTCCATGTCTTTACCAATACCTATGGGGTTCTTTCTGTTTTTTTTTTTTTTGTTTGTTTGTTTTTATTTTTTTGTTTTTTAAAATGTTACCAAGGCTGGGGAGATGGCTCAGTGGGTAAAGGTGCCTGCTATCAAGCCTGACAACTTGAACTTGAGTTCATTTTTCTGGAACCCATATGAAAGAAGAAAGCTGAATCTCAAATGCAGTTCTATGCCTTTCACCTGTTCATCATGACAGGCACATCTATACAGTTGCACATCTATACAAATACATATTCTTTAAATAAAAATGAAATTTAGAAATTTTAAAATGATATTGAACTGTTCCATCTTTGACTCAGTTCAATTTTCTTATTAAAATTTACCCTTTCATCTTAGAAATAAAGTTTGCCAAATTGGTCTCATTTTTACATAAGTAAAGTTCAGCATGTAGTTTCTAGAGAAATTCAGATAAAGCATAGTATCATAAATCATAGGATTTAGTAGTTTCCTTTTGTGGGATTTTCATTAAAATATAAGTTATTTGAAGGCTGTCTGTGTTTGCTCATTGCTGTATTCCAGTGCTTGAGTTCAGTCCATATTTGTTGAATGTGTGATGACTTTACACAGCAGCAGAAGGGGCAGATGATACTTTAGCTAGAATGCTTTTCTATTTGGATTACTATTCCTTACTGTTTTGGGATCTTTGGCTGGCCAGCTTAATTCTTGGGCATTCTATCCAATGTCTAAGACCTTGCTGTTCTCTATTAGCTCCTCATTGTGATCAGTATCTTACCTTGTGCTGTTTCCAAAGATTATTCTTCTAACCAGTGTTACTAATTCCCCTACAAAGTGATTGAGATATGTTATATAGATGTGGGCTGTGTGTAATTTAAAAGCTTAAAAATTTTATTAGTGAACTTAAAAAGGACATGAAACTACCAAAACTTTTATTTATCAATAGGGAACTTAGGGAAAAGAAAGTTTATACCAAATGAAGTTGAACTTCATAAAGGTCTTTTCATGTATAAGAGATATGTATGTGTTTATTTCCTTCCTGTGAAGCTGCAGTTCTATGCATTGGGGATACAATGAGAAACTACAGAAAGCTCTTGACTTCTTGGCACTTGGGATTTAATGGTAGGAGAAAGAAAATGTCAGTGGAGTAATGGTTAAAAACTAAGGTAGAAGTGGAAATTCAGCAGGAAGAGTGACTTGTGTGATAGGGTTTTACAGTTAATTTTAGTGGGCATGTGAATTGATTGAAAGAGTCAGCCAACTACATTACCTGAGTGTATATACAGTACAGGGAACCAAATGTAAAGATCTTAAGCAGAAACATGTTCTCTTCTTCAACTTCTAAGGACTAATTAGGTCTAGTAGGTTTGCAATATGGTATAAAGGGGAGATCGCTCAGTGGGCAAAGCACTTGCTGAACAAG
>NC_045030.1:152868756-152887570 GCF_008632895.1 Mastomys coucha
CCAAGAATAATCCTGTTGTGTTCCACAGCAGTGAACAAGCAAGTCCTGGTTTCTAAAAAGGTGGAAGGTGAAGAATGACATCCTAGGTCATTATCTGACTTTCATAAGTGCCCTGTGGTGCATGTGTGTCTACTCCTACATATAGACATGCAAGAGTACATAACACATACAAAAGGATAAAAGTTTGTAGATGAGGTCAAATCATGAAGGATATTAAGACAGTTTTACAGTGAGTGGAATTAGGAACATTTGAGGTTCTAACCAAAGAAAAGTCATAATCTTTGAATTTTAAAAGGATTACCATGGGCCACAGGGTAGAAAATGGACTGTATGAATTACAGAAAAAAGCCACTGTTTTCATTGTATGGCTTATTTCACTTTAATAGTGATTTTAATTTTATCCATGTTGTGTCATATGTCAATGTTTCTTTCCTTAAAAAATATTTTTAAGACTGGAGTAGTCTTTAGGTATACTACATTGTATTTACCTGGTTTTATGTGGATATTTGTAGGTTTTCTACCTTTTGCTTTTTATAAGTGGTGCTATTAGGAACACAGGAGTGAGATATCCATTTTATTGTAGCCTTTTTATTCTACCGAATATAAGATAACATTTCATTGTGTTTTTATTTGTATTTCCCTAATGACTAATAATGAACATTTTTTCATGTGCTTATTGGCTGTATATATGTCTTATGTGGAGAAATTTTTGTTCAAATCCTTTGCCCATTTTATAATCAAGTTAATGTTTTTACTGCTAAGGTATGAGAATTTGGGGAATTTGTTTTTGTTTTGAGATAGGGTCTCATTATATAGCCTTGGCTGGCCTAGAACTCAACTATGCCTCTATACTAAAGAAATGTGTTTACCTTCGGCTCTTAAGTGCTTGAGGCGCCACACCTAGATAAAAGTTCTTTACTATTCTCCAGGTCAGTGAGCTGGTTCAGTGGGTAAATGTACTTGCACCAAACCTGATAGTCTGAGTTTAATTCCTGGAACCCACAAGGTAGAAGGAAAATCCTGATTCTAGCATATTTTCTCTAGAATTCCATATGTGTCATTTGGCTCACATATAATAAATAAAATATAATAACATGTTAAGAGTTCTTTATGTATTCTAGATACTACAGGCTGAGTTGTTACTCACTGGAGATTTTTGTGACCAGAGTTAATTCAGATTTTAGATTATTTGGAATACTTCCATATATATAATGAGCTATTGGGAAGATGGGCCTGTACAGAAGAAGATTTTATAAAATATTTTAATGTATCTGTTTTAACTGACTTGTATGATCAGGTGCATAATTTTTCTTTAATTTTTTAAAAAAAATTTTTTAGAATTTTTCTTTATATTTGTGCTTAGAAGACTTTAGATTTTGGAACATTTCACATTTCAGATTTTCATATTAGGGATGCTTAACCTCTATTCCTTTAATTGATATGTTTTGTAAAGCAGATTTTAAAAACCTAAGGCATTTGTAATTTTGCTAGATAGAAATGATCACTTTTAATATTTAATCTGTTTCTTGACCTTTATCTTTTTTTATAGGCATCTATGTGTACTTTTTAAGTACTGAAATTATCTTCAATGCATAGTATTACAATTGTACCTTGCTGTTTTGACTTAATATCACATCACAAACATTTTGATAGGGCAATAGGTTTTTGAACATTTCATAAACCCTGAAATCTTAGTTTGTATCAGGTTCTGGGGCCACAAAGCAACTATAGCGGGATTCAAAGCATATTCCATTAAAACACAGGTATAAGTAGTAGCTACACATAGACATAGGGATTAGGACCTCTAAATGCTGTATGTGTCATACATAGTAGGGTTATCTATTCTACCTCAGAGGAGTTTAGGAAAATTTTTGGACAAGGTACAAATGGAGCCAAACTTTGACGTTAATCTAAATGGAAGGAAATGACCACAGGAGGAATTGCAGGTACAAAGTTGTGGAAGCAGGAAAGATCATGGTATGTGCTGGGAACTATATATATGCAGTTAACTATCTAAAGTTCAATATATGTGTTGGGGAGATTGGAGGAAAGCAAGTAGTAAAGCCATAAAGAGCTAGGGCAAGAAGGACATGGGAAACCATTGGGAATATGAATTTTATCTCGTACAAAATGCATGGAAAGGACAGAAGCATGGTAGTTGGCTGACGATGGAATAGGGCCTGCAAAAGACTAGAAAAAATCTTAATAGCATTGTGGGGAGGTGTGGGATATGACAAGGAAAGAATTGCCAAGGGCTGTAGAAATCCAGGATCTTTCTCCCCAGCAGACCCTAATTGTCAGAGTCTTTTGTTCTCATTGTCAGGAACTGGGAGCTTGTCCTTTGAAGTATCAGAGCCCACAACTTGGCCAGTGTGGTGACCATGTTTTACCTTCCCTATTATAAATGGGATGGGTCAGGAGCCACTGATACTTCTGCCAAGTAGAATCTCGGGAATTAGGTGGTGATGCTTGCTTGAGGGGAAAAACGTCCATGTATCAGCCAGGAATCCTGTCCTTGAACATCAGATTGAGACCCCCAGTACAAAGAATATTTGTTGAAAATATCAGTCTTAATGACTATCCTTTATCATTTTAGTAGTGACAGAGTGAGGTTTTACTGTTGTGCTGTATGTCTTAAGGTTCTTTTCCTCTTTAACTGATTAAAGTAACAAGATTCTTTTTTCCTTTTATTAGGAATCATCAGTCTTCCAGCTTTTCAAAGGTGAAGACTATTCGTGCTGATGGATTTCAAAAGCCTCCACATTTTATAAATTCAAATTTTAGAAAATTTATTCAGAAACCTTACATAGTAAGATTGGAGTTTCAAGTTTTTCATTTTTGTATATTCTTTATAAATATATCTATACTTTTCAAAGTGCTTGTAACTTCATTATGTGTTATAAGAGCATCGAGGCTTAAAGATTTTATGACAGAAGATAGCTCATCTCTTGATTTAGTTGAAGTTCAATTTATTATAGTACTAATTTTCTTAATATGTTTTGGTAACTTAATTAAAATATAATTCATATACTTTAAAGTTCATTCATTTCAGGTATATAATTTGGTGAGTTTTAGTAATTCTCCAAGATGTGTTGTAGTCATCACCATAGTCCAGTTGTTGGACTTGAGACAGGATTTCACTTCGTTGCTCAGGCTAAGCAGGGGAACTCACCATATATCCCAGGTTAGCCTCAAATTTGTAGCCCTCCTGCCTTCACCTTCTATGTGCTGAGATTACAGGCATGTGGCACCATGTCTGAATAGGATATTGTCATTACCCAGTAAAGGTCCTTTGCCTGTTTAATTATTCCATGTCCCCACTGCCCACCAAACCACTAATTGCTCTGTTTTAAAGATTTGCTTATAGAATGGATCATGATATAATAGCCAGTCAACAGCTCTTCTGTAAGTGATGACTAAGTGATGGAAGCCAAAGTTAGTTTGTTACCTAATTCTAGAAGTAATATCCCATTACTTTACCATATGGTTATTACAAGAAGCAAGCTACTAGATCATACCCACAATCAAAGAGAAGGATCATTGATGGAGATAATTAGGAGCCATGTCAGCAGCTGCCTAGTTCAATCCTCCCTCTGGCCAGACTCCACAGAAATGGATTAAGTAGAAGGTAATAAGATTATTGGTTTTAGAAATAGGAAACTGGAGAATGGGTACCATCTTAATTGTTTCTGCTAGAGGATTTGGGTTCTCTGTAGTTAGAGTGCTAATATAGCTATTTTTTTCTTCTTTTTGAGCCTTCCCAAGCTATTGTAAGAATATTACCTTTGATCAGTTAAAGTCGATGTGTTGGGCTAACGTGCCTACTGGCAGTGTGGAAAGTAGGTGTTTTTCTTGGGCAGTAGAAACCCTTTACCAAGTCTTGCTGGCAATGGGTTTCTTTCCAAGATGCATACATGAGTAAAATGCTAGCTTTATAGTCCACTTTCTAAAAGTCAACCATGGTGTTATACAGAGTGTTTTTTTTTTACACTTCTCACAGGCATGAATGAAACAGGCCCCTCACAAACTAGCATGGGTCATATGAGAGAAGAAGTATGTAAGCTCCATGCTCCCTGGTTTGGGGTCTTAATCTTCAAAAATATATCTTAAATGGTGAGACTAGTTTTTAAAGTAACCCTTAAGGTATATTAACCCATATTAATACTTTTTGTTCAGAACTATACTATGCAGAGAAAAGATGCAATTACTCAGAGGATATTTAGAGTTGAGGAAAATCATCAAAACAGAAGAGGCTCTGAAGGATCTTTTAAGGTATTGAGTGTTGTTTTTTATTTATGTCTGACTATGGGCTTATATATTAGAAATAATGTGTTGGTACATTAAAAATTATTTTTGTAATCTTTTAAATAATTATGAACTAGCGTTTTTAGTTTCTATACTTCTAGAATTTATATTTAATAGTTACCGGTTTAATACTGACATGTTTCATCAGGATTTGACTTTGAATTTCATTTTTACTAGTGGAACCCTGTTTTTAAATAATAATGCAGTTGCTTCTAGAAATTACAAAGGATTTAAGACTTAGTAGAGCAGAGGTAGATTCCATCTATAAACACGTGGCTGGGTCACTTCTCAAACTGTTCTAGGTGGTTGCTTGAAAATGCACCTAGCCACAAGAAGTATATGGGAGGAGAGAATGAGGAAGGTTTATAGAATTGTTTGGAAAGGTGTACATAAGATTTGTTTATGTCTGACAAAAGATTCCTCCTTTCTCCTACCTCCAGCACAAAATGACAAGATCAAAACCATAAATATGTACACTCCTTTTATGCATCCTATAGGACAGAATCTAGTTTTCCTCATTCATACAATTAATATTTGATATTTTATGGTAAGAAAAGATGAAGGAACTGGCAGGAATAAATTTTTTTAAGCATCTGTGAGTATATGTACATATGTATGATGTTGTTGTAAGTATTTAATCTCATATCTGTTTTTTTCTATCCTGACTTTGAACATTCTGTCTATGTCTCTTCTCCCCAGCTATAGACTGTCAACGTCTTTATTTAACCAATGGGGGTAACTTGAGGAACAAGGTTACAAACCATCATTTATCATTTGTGTAAATGCAGATTCTCTCCTTCTTGGGGGCAACCAGGCCTTGAGGGCCAGTATTTAGCATTACAGTACAAGCAAAAACAAACAAACAAAAAACAACCCAAACCTCAGCAGTGTGGGCACCCATTGAGACCATCTTTTCCCCATCACTGGTACTTGTGGTCAGTGTGAATTAGAAAAATAAATTTAGCTACTTAGAACATTTGAAGATTTTTTTCAATGTGATGCATGTCAAGAATTCATTTCAAGTTCTTTTTATCTTCTTTCCATGTGTATGTGTTTGCTTATGAAGATAAAGCATGTATGTGCACATATATGTGGAGACCAGACATAGATACTGGATGTCTTCCTCAGTTGTTCTCTACCTTCCTTTTCTTTTATTGATAATTTTTTCTTTGGCAACTTCATATATGTGTTAAAATACATTCTGGTCATTAGAACTTGGTGGGTTCATCAGTGGCAATACATCTAGATATTATGCCTCCCCTGTTTCCAGAATCTGTTAGTTTCAATAGCTATACGGTGTGTGATAGGGCCTTAAGGTCCCTTTCCCACCTGCAGCTCACTAGTAGATGTGCTAATTCATGATTGCCTTATTCCCCCAGAAGCTTCAAGAGTACCATATAGCATTGTGAAAATTATCCAGCAGGAAGCACTCAGCTCAGTTCCACTTTGCTTTCTCTGTATCTTGCACCCAAGGTACATGAAGTCTTTAGCAATGAGGCTTTATCAACTACTTCTTTAGACAACCAAGATGAATGGTAATATCTCTGTATTATTTTGGGGCCTCTGGAACATTCCTGATGGAGCCTTAACAACTATGGGTGTATCCTACACCTGGCACTAGGTGTTTTTTTTAGTGACCCTTACCTAACTTGCTTTTCTCTTGCTGTGAAAAAGCACTGACTGAAATCACTTTTGGGGAGGAAAGAAGGTTTACAGGTTACAGTCTTTGAGGGCAGCCAAAATAGGAACCTTGGAGGCAGGAACTAAAACAGACAAAGGAGGAATGTCACTTACTAGCTTGCTTTCCATAGCTTTCTGAGCTTTCTTTCTTTCTTTTTTTTTTTTTTTAAGATTTTTAAAATTTTATTTATATGAGTACACTGTAGCTGCCTTCAGACACACCAGAAGAAGGCATCAGATCTCATTATGGATGGTTGTGAGCCACCATGTGGTTGCTGGGAATTGAACTCAGGACCTTTGGAAGAGCAGTCAGTGCTCTTAACCACTGAGCCATCTCTCCAGGCCCCTGAGCTTGCTTTCTTAAACAGTCTAGGACCACCTGCCCAGGGATGGCATTGTACAGTGAGATAGACCCTCCCACATCAAACTTTAATTAAGAAAATTCCCACTGACTTGCCATAGTCTCATCTGATAGATATAGTTCTTCAATTAAGGTTCCATCTTTTCAGATGACCTCAGTCTGTGCCAGGTAGACAAAAAAAACCCACGAGTACACATTTGACCCTTTGTCAACTCTTCACACAAACAAATCAATCACTATCAAACTAGGATCTTTCCTCTTTCTTATCTTTAAGATCTCATGTTAATAGCACAATGTAAAATACACTCAAGTTTAAAAGTCCTTTAAGTCTAAAAATTTCAAGTTGTCTTTGAAAATCTAGCCTCTTAACTATAGGACTCCAAAAGTGAATAAAAAGTATAAAAAGCTCACTGGCCAGCATCTGGACCTCGTCACTGCCAACAGAACTATTACTTCTAGGACTGGCATTGTTCAGCCTTGTGAAGTATCTGTCTTCAAACTCTGTCTTATATATGTTAATTGGGTTACTACATAGTAGGTGTTCAGGTGGCTTTTTCATACCCTCATTTTCCCTATCACCTCAATTCTCACCCTCTCCCTGTTTGAAGTTTATTTTTAGTATTCCCCCTCTCCACTCTCATTTATCCTGTGTTCTGCTGTCTCTGTTCCCTTAAGGCAACATTACCCACTATCTACTTTCTAGTTTCCTGGATTCCATAGGTATTCCAAGTTAAACACCTAAAACTAAAGAGTTGAGGCCAGGATCTGCACATAGGAGAGATCATGTGCTGTTAGTCTTTCTGGCTCTGGTTTACCTTGAATATACTTTTCTAGTTTCATCCATTTCCCTGCATATTCCATTTTCACTCTCTTCATAGCTAAATAAAATGCCATTGTATGTTCATACCACATTTTCATTATCCATTCATTAGTTAATGGATATCTAGGCTGGTTCTGTTTCCTAGCTAATATGAATAGAGCTACTATGATAATGGGTGTGCAAATGTTTCTGTAGTGAGATATGATTTTTTGGAGTGGTATGACTAGGTCATATGGTAGTCTGTTTCTAAATTTTTTGAGAAAAATCTAGACTGATATACCATTTACATGCCCATTAGTGGTTCTCTTTACCTACAACCATACTAGTATTTGTTGTCCTTTGTATATTTGATTGATAGCCCATCTTAGTGGAGTGAGGTGAAGTCTTAAAAATAGTATTTTTAAAATTTTTATGTGTCTGGACACTTTTCCTGCATGTATGTCAATAGACCATGTGCATACAGTGCTTATGGAAGCCAGAAGATGGTATCAAATTCCCTGGAACTAGAGTTATAGACAGTTGTGAGCTGTTGTATGGATGCTGGGAATCAAACTTGTTTTCTGAAAGAACAGCCAGTGCTCTTAACTCTTAATGCATCTTTCTAGTCCTTAAAATAGTTTTAATTTTAAATTACATTTCACTGATGACTAAGTATGTTGACCAGTTTTTAAAGTGTTTTCTAGCCATTCCTGTTTCTGTTTTTTTAAATTTTTAAAAATTTTTTATTTTATTATTTATTTTATATATATGAGCACACTGTAGCTGTCTTCAAACACACTAGAAGAGGGCATCAGATCCCATTACAGATGGCTGTGAACCACCATGTGGTTGCTGGGAATTGAACTCAGGACCTCTGGAAGAGCAGTCAGAGCTCTTAACTGCTGAGCCATCTCTCCAGCCCCCTGTTTCTTCTTTTGAGAAGTCTCTGTTCAGTCCCTTAGCCCATTTGGGATGTTTGTTTTCATGGAGTTTAGATTTTTAAGTCCCTTATATATTCTAGTTAATAACCCTGTATCAGATATGTAGCTGACAGATATTTTCTCTTATTCTATGTGCAGTCTCTTCATTCAGTTAATGGTTTCTCATGCTATATAGAAGCTTTTTTAGTTCCATGAGATACTATTTATCAATTGTTGGCCTTATTTCCTGTACTTTTGGAATTCTATTTAGAAAACCTGTATACCTATATGTTGAAAATCCTTATGGCTATATGTTAAAGTATAATCTTTACTATTTTATTGAGCAGATTCAGGGTTCTGGGTTTATACGGTTTGTAATCCATTGTAGTTGACTTTTGTACAGGCTGAGATATAGTATAGGGCTAAGTGCCTGCATCAAAAAAATCGAGAGATCACAAATAATGCATCTTAAGGCCTTGGGGGAAAGCAGAACAAACTGAACAAAGTAGTTGAAGAGAAGAAGTAACTAAGATCAGGGTGGAAATAATGAAACAAAACCAAACAAAAAATGCAAAGAATCAGTGAAACAAAGAACTTGTTTCTTTGAAAAAATAAACAAGATTGATAAATCCTTAACCAGATTAACTCAAAGGAAGAGAATGCTCAGATTAATAAAACTAGTTATGAAAAGTGAGATATGATAATAGTTATCAATAAAATAAAAACTATAAGGGCATACCTTAAAAGTCTATATTTTATTAAAGGAATGGATGAATTTCTAGATGCATATAATCTACCGAATTTGGATCATGATGAAATAAATAAGTTAAAAAGACAAACTAATGAGATTGATACAATACAATTTCTCACAACCAAAACTCTCCAGTGGCAGATTATTTAATTGAAGAATTCTATTAGACCTTCAAAAAACTACTACCAATACATTCAAATTATTTTATAAAGTAGAAAAGAACCAGGGTGCTTCTAAGCTCTTTGTACAAAGCTGATATTGTGCTGATACCAAAGTGGACAAAGTCAATGACAACCAAGGAAGGAAAAAAGAAGGCCCAGTTTATCTGATGGACATAAATGTAAAAATTCTCAATACTTGCATGTTGAATTCTGTCTTAAGTAAAAAATGTACTTGTTATGGTCATGTTGCTTTCATTCCAGGGATACTGGGATAGTTCAATAACTGTAATTCACTGCATAAACAAATACAATGGTAGAAAGCACATGATCATCTCAATAGATGTTAGAATGGTCTTAGGGAAAATCTAAAACCCCTTCATAATAAAAATCATGGGGATGGGGGGCTATGTTGCTAGATAAATAGTCTAGCAAAGATCACTCATTCATCTTGGAGATGACTCATTTGTTTTCCAGTACCTAGTAGTTTACCACTATCCATAACTCCAGTTACAGAGAATTCAATGCACTGTTTTGGCCTCTGAGTGTACTGTATACATGTAATGCATATACATACTGGTAAACATAACATAAATAAATCTAAAAAAAAAAAGTAATGAAGAGATTTGAGATAAAAGGAGTATACCTCATCATGATAAAGGCATTATGTCTCAGACTTAGCCAGCGTCATACTAAATGGAAAAAACTCAAAGCATTCCCACTAAGAATTGAACAAAGCAAGAGTGTCCACTCTTTACTGATACTCTTTATAATGCATGAAATCTTTGCTAGAACAATAAGACAAGAAAATGAAATAAAAGATACAAGTAAGAAAAGTCAAAGTATTTCTTTTTGTAAATGATATGATTAGAAACCCTGGATAACTCTCAGAACTGAGAAAATACTTTGGTAAGGTGGCAGAAGATAAAATTAATTTGCAAAAGTTAGTAATTTGCAATAAGTTATTGCCTTATATACCAATGACAAGTATACTGAAAAAAGAAATCAGTAAATCTGATTCAGAGCAGCCACACAAAAAATACCTGACAATAAACTTAACCAAGGAAATAGAAGACTTCACTGTGAAAACATTAAGACAATGAAGGAAAAAGGTGAGGAAGATACTAGAGGATGAAAAGAGCTCATATGCTCATGGATCAGGTTCAGTATTGTAAAATTGGCAGTTCTTCCAAAGGCAGTCTACAGATTCTAGGGACATTCTGCATGAATGTGGAAAAAAAATCTTAAAATGTATCTAGAGGCACAAAAGACATAAGGATAACCAAAACAATTACGAACAACAGGATAGTGTAGGATATATCAACATATATAATTTCAGGCTATACTACAGAGACTGAAAATTGTAATAAAGCATGATACTTGTAAAAAAAATAGACACAGGTCAATGGAACAGAGGACCTGGATATAAGTTCATGCTACCTGAATTTTTATTAAGATACCAAAAATAAATACTGGAGAAACATAGGATCTTCCAACAAATGGTTCTGGGAAACTTAAGCATCAACATGTAGAAGAATACAACTAAATTCACCTTGTTTTTTGAGACAGTGTCTCATTGAACCAGGAGCTCAACAATTTGGACAGGCTGGCTTGCCAGTGAACTCTGAGGGTCTGCTTATCCCAACAGCTATCATCATTGGTATAGTCAGGTAGTAGAAATCTAAATTCAGGTCCTCATTCTTGCTTAGCAGGCACTTTACTGACTGAGCCATCTTCCTAGCTCCATTATTAGCAATTAAAAAGAACTATTTTTGGGGCTGGAGAGATGGCTAATGGTAGCGCACAACCATCTGTAACGAGATCTGACACCCCCTTCTGGAGTGTCCAAAGACAGCTACAGTGTACTTATATATAATAAATAAATCTTTTTTTTTTTTAAAGAACTATTTTCTATATAGCAAAATTTTAAAAAATAATACAAGAGAAATATACTTTAGTGTAGGTATTAATACCTTTTTAAAATATACATTGTGCCTAGAATCAAGGGCTGTTGTGAATACTGTTCTCCTGCCTGTTATACAATAGATTTGGAAACTGTATTTTTAACATTTGATTTTCTTTGGATCCTTTACAGAACTTTTTGGGTGGCAGATTCCAGTCACATTATAAATCACACCTGGTACAGAAGAGCTTGTATATTCAGGCTAAATATCAGCGTTTACGGTTTGCTGGACCAAGAGGATTTATTACCAATAGATTCAGAAATAAACTTCTGAGGAAAAAAAAGGTTAGTTTGACAATACTTTTAAAAATATTGAATAACTTTAAATGATTGCTAGATAATTGGATTTTTCATCTAGTTTAAGAAACAACCTAGATTTAAAAAATGATCTTATTGTATGATAGTTGAATAAAAACTTCAAGAGTAATGTTGATAGAATAATAAAACTATTTAAGCTTATTTTTTTTTGCCATTTCACCTGAAACAATTTGAAAATTCCAGTTTGTTGTATAACAAAACTTTTCCTTGGGAGACAGTTTACACACACACACACACACACACACACACACACACACAAAACCCACACACAACCCACACACCCTACCCACCCCAGATAAGGAACCATGACAGAACAAAATACAGATACCCTAAAGTTTCACGTAGGGAGCCAGTGAATTTTATTGGGATTACTTATGGGATTGGAAATGACTCTCAAATACAGCTGCATCACCAAAACTTACCCAGCATGGGTGACAGCTCACAAGGCTGGGAACGTGGAGCACTGCAGGTAGGTCAACAGGTTGGAGAATACTTTTTCAGATGTCTAAGTTGGTGAAAATCTTCAGGCAGATAGGCTGGTTTAGTCCAGTTAGCTGATATGGCCTCAGAATCTTCTTTGAAGCTCTTCTCTGAGAGTCTTTGAGGCTTACCTTGTCTGAGTCATAGCAGCTCAGTTCCCATCTAAGAGTCATTTTTGCAACTTAGCTTTCTTCCATTTGAGAGGGACTTATTGTTTACTCTGGCAGGAAGAGGCCTGGTAAATCTGGTCAGTTTCGGGGACTTGCATTGTTTACTTCCTGCTCAAGGAGCTTCCCTGAAGGATGGAATATCTCGACCTCAGAGAAAACTGTAATACAGCATAGCTCTTTGAACTTTGTATTTTAACATTTTTATTGTGTAGTTAATCTTTAAAATGAACATTTAAGTAAAGGCTCTGAATGACCTATAACAGTTTTGCAGTTAGAAGCCAGACCAATATGGGTCTCTGACTGTTTTTCTTTTGCCTTTCACGGTTATTCTGACACTTTAGATGTCATCCAAGTACACTGGCCTTTGAAAAGTCAGTATCAAAACTTGGCATTATGGCATGTAAATATAATTTCAGAATGTGGAATGTAGAGGCAGGAGAATTACCACAAGTTGATGCCAAAAGCTTGGTGCTTACTACTTTTTATTGTTGTTGTTGTTTTGGTTTTTTTTGTTTGTTTGTTTGTTTGTTTCAAGACAAGGTGTCCTGGAACTCACTCTGTAGGCCAGGCTGGCCTCAAACTCAGAAATCTGCCTGCCTCTGCCTCCCAAGTGCTGGGATTAAAGGCGTGCGTGTACCACCACTGCCAAGCTACTACTTTTCATTGTCTAATATTCTTTTACTTAGGCATATTCTTCTGGACTCTACTTCTGTTTTTATTTTATTTTTTAAGATTTATTTTTTATTATAAATGCGTATAGGGTAGCTGTCTTCAGACTCACCAGAAGAGGGCGTCAGATTTCATTATGGGTGGTTGTGAGAGCCACCATGTGGTTGCTGGGATTTGAACTCATGACCTTCCGAAGAGCAGTCAGTGCTCTTACCCACTGAGCCATCTTACCAGCCCTCTACTTTTGTTAAAATAAAGCATTTTAATTGATTAATTTGTTCTTTGACAATTTCATACATTATGTAATATATTCTTTTCTTCACTCTCTCTTGGCTCCTTCCTTCCTTTGCCATCTTCTCTCTTCTTTCCCATGTGTCTCTTTTCTCACATACCTTTGTTTTGTTTGGTTGGTTTTATGTGTGTGTATATTTGTGTGTTGATTTTTAACTAAGATTATCTCTGTGGCCACAGCCTTGTAACTGTCCATTGGAGCCTCGTGGGTTCATGTCATTTAGCAGACAACTGAAGGTAATGATCTCTTCCCCAGAACCCATCAGTTGCCAGTAGTTCAACTGGGAGGGTGTCTTAGTTACTTTTCTTTTGCTGTGACAAATTACCATGACCAAGACAACTTACAGAAGAAAGAAATTATTTGGAGCATACAGTTTCAGAGGGTTAGAGTTCATAGCCATCATGGCAAGGAACATGATAGTAAGTAGGCATCATGACACTTGGGTAGTAGTACCTAAGGGCTGATAATTGTTCCAACAATGCCATTACCACCTAATCCTTCCCATATAGTTCCACCAACCTGTGGAAGCAACTTATATAGGAACTTGTAGGGGCCATACTCATTCAAACCACCACAAAGAGGTAGGGTCCTATAAGCCGTCCTCTGATCCATGATTGGCTATTGACAGTCCCTGGTCTTCTGCAGAGCTCAGTGCAAACAGCTGTAGCTGCCGTGAGATCATTTTGCCATGGCTTTATCTTGTCCTGGAGGTAGCATTTGCAGCCCTCCTCCCTGTTACCTTGCTCTGGCATTCTTTCCACACTCTCTTTTCTAGTGTTGCTTATGCCTTAGAGGGGTTGGCATAAATGAATGTCCTGTTTTTGAATACTCACCCATCATTAATTTGAATCATCTTTTTATCATTTTCTGTGCAGAAAAATGTCTCTGATCAAAGCCGGGGGTATCATCTATAAGTATAAGCACATATAGACTTCAGTTTAGTACCATGTTAATTTTAACTAGACAGTAGTTAAGCCCTGTCCCAGGACTTAGGACCTTCCCAGCCATAGCTTTTTGACAGGGTTTACAGTACTAGACTTGTATTCTGGCCTATGGCGTGGGCTTCAAATCCAGCCCAGGAGCACTTATTTTATCTTATAACAATTGTACTCCTATTGTACCAGTGGACACATATTGCCTGGCCAATTTACATTGTAGCATACTGAATCCAAAGCTGGTAAGACCATTGATGCCTTTACTGCCCTCACAGCCAGTATAGCAGGATCTGGCACTATGAAATCTAGCTATCAGGGAGAAAAAAACATTCAGCTCAATTGCAGCTTGCTTTCTGTATGTCTGGTAACCAAGGTGTTTAGCAATAAGATCTTGTCATCTAGTTCTGGTAGGCAACCAAGAGGAATGGTAATAGCTTGTATTCTTGTCAGAGTCTCTGAGGCCTCTCTGGCCAACAATCAGTAAATTCCATACCTGGCACTGTGATTTTTGTTTGATACGCAGTGACTTCTAGGAGCAGTATTATAACGCTATGCAAAATACCCTTCCACTGTTAACATTTTTAATTGGCTTACAAAGCAATAGATTTCCTTTTTTTATATAAACTGAACTCTAATTCTTTTTTCTTAGTGTTATATGTGTGTTGATTTTGTCTCGTTCAGTCTGGCTACTGATTGTACCTGCGAGCAATATTGAGATAGGCTTTTATAGTTTTAGACAAAGTCCAGCTCTTGAGTGTAGCATGAAATTAGATACCCTACTATTATATAGCATGCTCCATAACATTTGGGCTCCATTTTCTTAACCTTTGGTTTGAACTAAGAACTTTAGGCTATCCTTCTAGCATGTGGTACTTTGAAACTACATCCCATGTGGGAAAATTGATTACTGGTCTATTTTACCTCAGTCTTTATGCCCTAAAAAGAATGAAGTCTAGAACCATTTGTTTCTGTTAATATTGACTCCCATTTTCCTTAAATTAAAGACGCTTTTGCTTAAATGGGGCTACTGAGTACAAAGTACCATTCATATCATTTTGTGTGGTTGTGGGCTTGTGATATTGGAGATAAAACTCTGGGACTTACATATGCTGAGCAAGTACTCTACCATTGAGCCACACCTGCAGCCTGGAATTACATCATTTGATGTCCCAAGTTTTGGCATCTGAAGGAACTTCAAAGTTCTGTCCTAGAAAGATACCTCAATCTGAGTAACATCTTGTGCTGGTTTGAATGAAAGTGACCCCCATGGGCTTTGAAGTTTCAAAACCCCACACCAGCCAGGCACAATGTCTTTCTTTCTGTCTGCTGCCTGTTCATCAGGATGTAAAGCTCTCAGCTCTCGCTCTAACATGTCTGTCTGCTTCCCACCCATGATGATAATGAGCTAACCATTTAAAACTGTAAGCAAGCCCCAATTGCTTACTTTTATGCTTTCTTTTATAAGAATTGACTTGGTCTTGGTATCTCTTTGGAGCAATAGAACAGTAGTTAAGACATATCTCACATTTTAGCTTTGTGCAGTGTTGGAAAAGCCATTCTTTTAGCAGTTAGTAGATTACCACATGGATTAGTGAATTGATGTGTGATTAAATAGGATAGGTACCATAAAATTAGAGCTAGAATTACTTATTACCATATACCTGGTCTGTGAGGAGTATTTTTTAATTAATTATGTTATTTATTTACATCCCAATGTTTCCTCCCTCCCAGTCCATCCTACCAGAGTTCTTTCCCCCATCCTACATCCCTCCATCCCCCATCTCTGAGAGAGTGCCCTCCCATATTCCCTACCCTGGGGCATCACATGTCTACGTGATTAGGTTCATCTTCTCCCACTAATGGCAAACAAGGTAGCCCTCTGCTACATGTGTGCCAGTGGCCTCGGACCAGTCCATGTATGCTCTTTGGTTAATGGCTCAGTCTTTGGGATCTTCCAGGAGTCCTTGTTAGTTGACACTGTTGTTCTTCCTATGAGGTTGCCATCCCCTTTAGTTCCTTCAATCCTTCCCCTAGCTCTCCCACAGGGGTCCCTGACCTCTGTCCAATGCTTGGCTGTTAGTATCTGCATCTCTCTCAGCTGATGGTAGAACATCCCCACAGACAGACATGCTAGGCTCCTGTCTATAAGCACAGCATAGCATCAGTAATAGTGTTGGGGATTGGTGCCCAACCATGGGATGGATCCCAAGTTGGGACAGTCACTGGTAGGCTATACCTTCAGTCTCTGCTCCATTTTTGTCCCTGTATTTCTTTTAAACAGGAGCAATAGTGGGTCGAAAGTTTTATACATGGGTTGGTGTCCCCATTCCTCCACTGGGGGTCCTGTCTGACTACTGGAGGTGGTCTCTTCAGGTTCTATATCCCCACAGTTGGGCATTTTGGCTAAGGTCACCTACATTGAGTCCTGGGAGCTTCCCCCTTCTGAGTTATCTGGAACTTTCTAGAGGCTTCCCCAACCCTCATCCCTGGCAGATGAATATTTCCATTCATTCTACTGGGACTCTCTCCTATCTCCCTCCACCATAATGTGCTCCTGCCCCTCTTTTCTCCTCTCCCTCCATTCTTCCACCCAGGTCCCTCCTTCCTTCTGCCTCCCATGATTATTCTGTTTCCCCTTCTAATGGGATTTAAGCATCCTCACTTGAGCTTTCTTGTTTAACTTCTTACAGTCTGTGGGTGTATCATAGGTATTCTGAACTTTTTGGTTAATATCCACTTATCAGTGAGTATATACCATGTATGTCCTTCTGGGTCTGAGTTACCTTACTCAGGATGATATTTTCTAGTTCCATCTACTTGCCTGCAAATTTCATGATGTCCTTGTTTTTAATAGCTGAGTCGTATTCCATTATGTAAATGAACCATGTTTTCTGTATCCATTACCCTGTTGAGGGACATCTGGGTTGTTTCCAGCTTCTGACTATTACAAATAAAGCTGCTATGAACATGGTGGGGCACATGTCCTTGTGATATGGTGGAACATCTTTTTTGGGTATATACCCAGGAGTGTTATACCTGGGCCTTGAGGTAAAACTGTTTACAGTTTTCTGAGGAACTGCCAGATTGAATTTCAGGGTGGTTGTACAAGTTTACATTCCCACCAGCAAAAGAGGGGTGTTCCCCTTTCTCCATATCCTCGCCCGTGTCTGCTGTCACCTGAGTTTTTGTTCTTAGCCATTCTGATTGGGGTAAGGTGGAATTTCAGGGTTGTTTTGATTTGTATTTCCCTGATGACTAAAAATGTTGAATATTTCTTTAAGTGCTTCTCAGCCATTCGAGATTCCTCTAGAGAATTCTGTTTAGCTCTGTACCCTATTTTTTAATTGAGTTATTTGTTTTGTTGGAGTCTATTTTCTTGAGTTCTTTATATATTTTGGATACTAGCCCTCTGTTGGATATAGGGTTAGTGAAGATCTTTCCCCAGTCTGTAGGTTGCCATTTTGTCCTCTTGATGGTGTCCTTTGCATTCCAGAAGATTTTCAGTTTCATTAGGTTCCATTTATCAATTGTTGATCTTGGAGGCTGAGCCATTGGTGTTCTGTTCAGGAAATTTTCTCCTGTGTCAAGGCATTCAAGGCTATTTCCTACTTTCTTTTCTATTAGATTCAGTGTATCTGGTTTTATGTGGAGGTCCTTGATCCACTTGGACTTGAGCTTTGTGTAGGGAGATAAGAATGGATCAATTTGCATTCTTCTACATGTATGTCACCAATCAAACCAGCACCATTTGTTGAAGATGCTTTTCTTTTTCCACTGTACAGTTTAGGCTTCTTTGTCAAAAATCAAGTTTGTGTAAGTTTGTGGGTTTATTTCTAGGTCTTTGATTCTATTCCATTGATCAACCTGTCTATCTCTGTACCAATACCATGTGGTTTTTATCACTTTTGCTCTTTAGTACAGCTTCAGGTCAGGCATAGTGATTCCACCAGAAGTTCTTTTATTGCTCAGAATTGTTTTGGCTATCCTTAGTTTTTTGTTTTTCCATATAAAGGTGAGAATTGCTCTTTCAAGGTCTGTAAAAAATTGTGTTGGAATTTTGATGAGAATTGCATTGAATCTGTAAATTCCTTTTGGTAAGATGGCCATTTTCACTATATTAATCCAACAAATAGAGCATGGGAGATCTTTCCCTCTTCTGATTTCTTATTAGATTTCTTTCTTCAGGGACTTGAAGTTCTTATCATATAGAACTCTCGTTTGCTTGGTTAGAGTTACACCAAGATAATTTATATTATTTGTAGGTATAGGAACAAGTGTGGTTTCTCCAATTTCTTTCTCAACCCATTTATCATTCATATAAAGGAGGGCTACTAATTTCTTTGAGTTAATTTTATATCCAGCCACTTTGCTGAAGTTGTTTATTAGCTGTAGATATTCTCTGGTAGAATTTTGGGGATCATTTATATATTCTGTTATATCATCTGCAAATAGTGATATTTTGACTTCTTTCTTTCCAATTTGTATCCCCTTTACCTCATTTTGTTGTCTTATTGCTCTGACTAGAACTTCAAGTACAATATTGAATAGGTAGGGAGAGAGTGGGCAGCCTTGTCTGGTCCCTGATTTTAGTGGGATTGCTTCAAGTTTCTCTCCATTTAATGTGATATTGGCTAACGGTTTGCTGTATATTATTTTTATTGTGTTTAGGTATGTGCCTTGAATACCGGATCTCTCCAAGACTTTTATCATGAAGGGGCGTTGGATTTTTTTCAAAGGCTTTTTTAGCATCTAATGAGATATTATTTTTCCTTTGAGTTTGCTTATATAGTGGATTACATTTATGGATTTTCATATACTGAACCATCCCTACATCCCTGAGATGAATGATTGTTTTGATGTGTTCTTGTATTTGGCTTGTGAGAGTCTGATTGACCATTTTTGCATTGATATTCATAAGAGAAATCAATCAGAAGTTCTCTTTCTTCGTTGAGTTTTTGGTTTTGTTATCAGGGTGTCTGTGGCTTCATAGAATTAGTTTGTCAGTGTTCCTTC
>NC_045030.1:152890150-152891012 GCF_008632895.1 Mastomys coucha
GATTTTGCTCATTTTCTTCACCTGTTTGATTGTGTTTTTCTGTAGTTCTTTAAGGGATTTTTTTGTTTCCTCTTGAAGGGCTTCTAGTTGTTTACCTGTGTTCTCTTGTGTTTCTTTGAGGGTGCTATTTATGTCTTTCTTAAAGTCCTGTACCATCATCATGAGAAGTGATTTTATATCTGAATCTTGCTTTTCCGGTGTAATGATGTGTCCAGGACTTGCAATGGTGGGAGAATTGGGTTCTGATGATGCCAAGTGGCCTTGGTTTGTGTTGTTTATTTTCTTACACTTGCCCCCCCCCGCCACCATCTGATTATCTCTAGTGCTACCTGCCCTTGCTAAATCTGACTGGAGCCGGTTCTTCCTGTGATCCTGGTTGTGTCAGAACTCCTCAGAGTCAAGCTGTCTCTGCGATCCTGTGATCCTGGGCTTGTTAGATCACCTGGGAGTGGGGCTTCCTCTGTGAGTTGTGGGACTGGCTGCAGAGCTTGCACCCATGGTCTACTCTGGACACCAGCCCAGACAGACCAGAAGGAACCCGAGTCACTGGGCTGGTGGAATTCCTATGTGCCTGGTCCTGCTGGTCCCAGTTACTCCCAGTGTTGGGACAGATGTTGGTTCCTCCTTACCTCTGATCCTGGGTGTGTCAGAGCACCTGGGAGTAGAGCTTCCTCTGGGTGTTATGAGACTGGCTACAGAGCTCGCGCCCAAGGTCTGCTCTGGACACCAGCCCAGACAGACTGGGCCTATATTTCTTTAAGGGTTTTATATGTCTCCCCTTTATAAGGGCTTCTACCTGTTTGACTGTGTTTTCCTGTATTTCTTTTTTTTTTAAAAAAAAAGATTTATTTATTAGTATAAA
>NC_045030.1:152892003-152896262 GCF_008632895.1 Mastomys coucha
TGGCTGTCCTGGAACTCACTCTGTAGACCAGGCTGGCCTCAAACTCAGAAATCTGCCTGCCTCTGCTGAGATTAAAGGCATGCACCACCACTATCTAGCACAAGAAGTATTTTTAAATAAACTTTATTATTTAAAAACTTGCAAGTAAATAAGAACTCCCACAGTTAATGAACTTATATAAAGTTAGAAATCCATTTAAAACGGAAGTTCTGAAACTTTTCTCCAGGGTTGCCTCCATTTGGGATTTCTTCATTGTTTAAAGCATTACATTAAATTTTACATTTTCAGTATTGAATATATTTTATATACTTACCCACCACCAAAATCAAAAAATTCATGACAGAGATAGAAATATTAGCTTTATATTCTCTTCTGTAACTTATATTCATTGCCTGCATTCACTTCTTCTCTCCCTTATATATTTTAGCCTTTCATGTTTTTTTCTTCATGTTGTACTGTACCCATATATACATGCGTTTACTTATATACATATATTATTGGCTAGATCTTGCATATGAGAGAGAATGTGTTATTTTATGTATTCTTTAGATTGTGTAACCTTGTACTTCAGATAGGGTCTAGTATCCAGAATTAACAAAGAATTTCAGAAATAAAATACCAAGGCAATTAAACTGCCAGTCAACAAATGGGCAGTTAACTGAATAGGCAGTTTTCAAGCAAATACATACAAGTGGTCAATTACTATTTTTAAAGGTGTACATTGTCCCTAGCCATCAGGGAGATGCAAACTGAAACCACTTAAAGATATTGCTTCACCATAATCAGATTGGTTGCCATTAACAAATCTGACAATGGATGTTAGAGAAAGAGGGAAATACATATTTACTGTTTGTAGGAGTACAGATTAATATGGTACTATGGAAATCAGTTACCTCAAAAACTTAAAAATAGAACTACCATATGATCCAGCTTTCTCACTCTTGGGCATATACTCAGAGAACTCCATATCCTACCATAAAGATATTTACACACATGCTTATGTTTCTTACTGCTTTATTCACAACAGCTAAGAATTGGAATCAATCTAGTTGTCAGTGAGCGGATGAATGGATAATGAAAATTTGGTATATATGACAATAGATACTATTTACCTCTAAAGAAAAAGGAAGTTGAAAATTTGCAGGATAGCAGATGGATTTAGGATTTCTACAATTTATGAATCCTGGATATTAGCCTGTTGTCTGAAGTATAGCTAGTAAAGATTGTCTCCCATTCTGTGTGTGCTCTTAGCTCTGCTTGTTTTCTTTGCTATACAGAAACTTTTTCTTTTCATGTAATCATATTATTTTGATTTTAGGGTTAGTTCTGTGCTCTTGCTGTTTTATTTTAAAAGTTCTTGTCTACCCCAATATCTTGAAGGGCAGCCCCTGTGTTTTCTTCAAAAGCTTTCAGTATTTCAGGTTTTAAATGTAGGGCTTTGATCTGTTCTGAACTGATTTTTTTAAAGGGCGAGAGATAGATCTAAATCTAGTTTTGCTCTTCTTTGGCTAGAAATTCAGTTTTGCTGCCACTTTTCTTGAATAAACTCCTTTTTCTATTGTATGTTTCTTCCTCCTTTGTCAAAAAATAAATGGAAATGGCTTTGGCATTTTATTTTCTTGTCCTCTCTTCTATTCTGTTGGTTTTCCTGTCTATTTTTATATAAGTACCAAGCGGCATTTCTGACTACAGCTCTATAGTATAATTTGAGGTTGGTACTGCACTACCTCCAGAATTGTTCTTTCTCCTTGGGATTACTTTGCTGTCTATGGTCCTTTGTAGGTGTGTATGAATTCTTGTCTCTCTTTTTTTTAAACCTGTTAAGTATGTCATGGGAATTTTGTGTTTCCTATCTTAAGTACAGTCTGGTTTCTGTGCTATAAGATACATACTACTGGTTTCCTGCCTTCATTACAAAGCAATCTTGGAAAGTAATAAGGGTTGATACTAGATATGCTCTTAATACATCCTTTTCAGCTGCCTAGCATCATAATAATGACTTCCCTAAAACTGCATTTGATCCTCAGCTTCCCACAAAATGTTAAGATTCCAAAGCAGAAATAAAAAGGTAGAGAACTGAAATTACTACATATCCACAACAGGCTTTTGTTAAATTTTGTATTTGTATTGGAAGATGAAGGATATATGTTCATTGCTTCCTGGAAGAAGGCTTGTATTTTAATGTCCTAGTACTCAGATGTATCTCCCATAACAGCTTCTACTTCTCACAGAAAGTTTTTAGAAAGCTTGATGGACAGCTGCCATGGTGGCTTAGGTGTGTAATCTCAGGCAAATATGAAAGGTCATGTATTGAAGGCAAGCTTGGGATATATGGTAAGTTCTAGAAGCATCAGGGAGATAGAGTAAGAACCTGTCTCAAAAAAAAAAAACCCTTTTTATGTTCTAATTATATATCACAATAGGACCCAGACCTAGTAAATACAGGGTCAAAAGAGGGAAAAGATGCAATTATATTTTAATTTCAAGAAATAAAAAAATATAAGTGGTAAGAAGATAGCCACTGAAAACACATCAGCAGCTGTGTATTTGGTCAGGAAGGCACAAAGTTCCTTAGAACCATCCATCCTTCAGTAGTCTTTCAGTCTTATGTGTTATGTACCTATTAAAACTGACCATAATAGAAAAGGCAGAAAAAACATATGGAAAAAAATTAAAGACTGGGATTTGTGGCCTTGGGGATTGCAAGGAAGTTTAAAAGTCATGTAGCACAAAGACAAAGAACCAAGATCAGATTAATCAGCAAGAATTTACTAAGTGCCTGCCAAGCCTGAGTTGCAGCATACCAACATAAAAAGAAAATGTTATCTGTGTGCATTATCACTTTTGAGTCTTTGTGACCTAGAGACTCTAACTTCTCTGTTATTTTTTGTTGTTGTTGTTGTTGTTGAGTATTTTCTCTTTTCTACTTTAAAAAAACATTTTTTGAGGCAATATTCTACCATATAGCTCAGTTTGGCCTTCAGTTCATGACCATCCAACCTCAGCTACCCAAGTATTAGGATCATGACATGTACACTGAGTTTTTTTATACATTCTTCAAGAAGGTAAGCATTTCTAACAAGATACAGTGGTGGACACCTATAATTCCAGCACTTAAGAGGTGTTCAGCACTCAAACAGAAAATTTGCAAGTTTGAGGTCAGCCTGGGCTACATAGTAAGTTCGAATCTAACTTGGGCTGCATATTGAAACCATGTTTCAAAAAAAAGGGGAGGTGCACACCTTTAATCCCAGCAGTTGGGAGGCAGAGGCAGGTGGATTTCTGAGTTTGAGGACAGCCAGGGCTACACAAAGAAACCCTGTCTACAAAAACAAAAAGAAGGGGAGGGAATTTCCTAGTGTATTGTTAGTTATCCTATTTGATGGCCTTCCCCCTTTCCCAAGATTTTACCATTACTTCCTTTGATGGCTGGTCCTGATAACTCCTCAGATTCTAGATGTTTAGCTGTGCCACAAATGGTTGTCCTAAATCAACTCAAATTCAGTTAGACCTGTATTGAACCATGCTGCGGTATGAATATAACTTTAAACTATGATGCTGAGTGAATATTGAAGAGGGGTCCTGAGATTATTGGTAATGGGTATATGGTTACTTTTTAAAGAGAAAAAACTATTGTCATGGTTGCTTGACCAGTGCTGTCAGTATACTTAACAGCCATTGAATTGTGGTTTTGTTTTTAAGGTTTTTTAACTTTATTTTATGTATATAGTTGTTTTTCCTGCATGCATGTCTGTACATCACATGTGTGTCTAGTGCCTGAGGAGGTCAGAGGAGTGCATCAGATCTCCTAGAACTGGAGTTATAGATAATTGTAAGCTGCCATGTTGGTGGTAAGAATGGAATTCTGGTTCTCTGGAAGCACAGCCAGTGCTCTTATCCACTAATTGCTCTCTCCAGTCCCACAGCTGTAGAATTGTACACTTTAAATAGGTGAACTGCTTAGAATGGGAGCTAAGTAAAGTTTTATTTTAAATACATGTCTTACTTTTTTTCAGTTGCAGTGACAAAAACCATGACCAGAAAGAAGCAACTTGGGGAAAGAAGGGTTCACCTACTTGTCCTGATCATAGTCCATCATTGAGGGAAGCCAGAGCAGGCACTTGGAGGCAGACCATGGAGAAACACTGCTTACTTACTGGTCTGCTTCCTGACGCTGTTCAGTTTGCTTTCTTAATATGACCCATGACCACCTGCCCAGTCAATCAAGAAAATGCCCCCACAGACTTGTCTATGTGCCA
>NC_045030.1:152896764-152908469 GCF_008632895.1 Mastomys coucha
AGAGAGAGAGAGCACACGTGTTTATGTAAATATATAAACCAGGCTAGCATGGAACTCACTATATAGATGATACTGTACTGAAACTCACAAAAGATGGATCTTCTTGCCTCTGCTTGCTAAATGTTAGGATTAAAGGAGTATACCATTGCAACCTGGCAAAACCAATTTTTTGTTGGTCTTGAGACAAGGTCTTACTACATGGTACTGGCTAGTCTATGTAGATCAGGCTTGCCTTGAATTCACACAGATCCATGTGGGTCTGCCTCCAGAGTACTAGGATTAAAGGCCAACATGCCCCATTCTTGGCTCACTTTCTTGACACCATCACTCATAATTCAGAGTGCTCCATGCTGTGGGCGCCTCCCCCAGGTAAAACAAAATAATAGGTTCAAGGAGCCTATAGAGATGGCTCAGCAAGAGTGTAAGTGTGCATATCTGAGTTTCAATCCCCATGGTCTCCATAAATCCAGAAAAAAGCAGTGTGCATCTGCAATTCTAGCATCCACCAAGATAGGGGAGAAGTGAGAATCCCTGGAAGCTTGCAGGGTACTTGTGACCAGTACTGAACAATAAGATCCTGTCTCTCCACTGTATTATGTTCGAGTGACCTAAGGTGCTGTGTAATTAAAGCTCATGACTTTGAAGGAGCATGGTAAAAGTAAAAGGGAGAACTTAGAAGGGGGAAAGAGAAGGGAGAAATGATGTCATTATAATCTCAAAACTTTTTAAAAAGATAAGAAATAGATTCAAGGTAAAACAGCTTTGTGTGGAGTAAAGGAAGGTAGTGGTTTAGGACAGCCACTTGGATAGCAATGGGTAGCAGGGTCCCAGGGAATTAAGATGAAACACAATAACACTAGCAAGACAGCATTTGCAGTGATCCTGTGTTGTTAAGAAAACCTAGATAAGGTGGGCAGTGGTGGCACACATGCCTTTCATCCCAGTACAACTGGGGAAACAAAGGCAGAGAGATCTCTGAGTAAGAGTCAGGCCTACCCAGAGAAACCCTGTTTTGTTTCTTTATTTGTTTTGGTTTTTCAAGACAGGGTTTCTCTGTATAGCCCTAGCTGTCCTGGAACTCACTCTGTAGACCAGGTTGGCCTCAAACTCAGAAATCCGCCTGCCTCTGCCTCACAAGTGCTGGGATGAAAGGCATGTGCCACCACTGCCAGGCTGAGAAACCCTGTTTTCAAAAAAACAAAAAAACCTATATATAACATAGTTCAGTATTACACTTAAAAATATCTTTCAAATCAGTGGAAGAATAGGAGATCAGTTGGAGAAATGATAAGAAACTATGTCAAGCTATACAGAGAAACCCTGTCACCAAAAAAAAAATTATGTCAAGATGAAAGTAGTTTAAAAATTGCATGCTTCTGTGTATAGTAGAGGATTGCAAAGTCGATCAATGGGAGGAGAGTCCCTTGGCCCTGTGAAGGTTCTGTACCCCAGTGTAGGTGAATGCCAGGACCAATAAGTAGGAGAGGGTAGGGTGGCAGACATGGGGAGGGGGGAGGCAACAGGGGTTTGTTCTTGTTGTTTTTGTTTGTTTGTTTGTTTGTTTGTTTTTTGGAGGGGAAACTGGGAAAGGAGAAACCATATGACATATAAATAAAGAAAATATCTAATTAAAAAAAGAAAGTAATAGATAAAATATCAAACTAATAGTAAAAAAAAAACCAAAAAACAAAAATTGCATGCTTCTATAAGATTTTCAGTGGAAATATTTTTTAGAATTATTACACTTAGAAATTTTTTTCCAACATGTTGGTGACATGTTAATTGAAGTTACTTATATGGTTTTATATTGTACAATTAATAATAAAATACAGTGCCACCTACCAGTTTTAGATAAGTAATGTTGAAAATGTATATGCATGTGTTTGTTAAGCAAGATAGAAGAAATAAGATTTTTTTGACCAGCATTGTTTTTATTTGGAATTAAACAATTAAAAAATCCAATATTAATGCTAAAAATAAATACACTTTTGCATTTCTTTCAGTTTTAATGTAAGAGCCTAGTTAAAAGGTAAGGATATATTTGCATAAATTTTTATTTTCAGTGTCTCTGAAATAACATGCCATTCTACCATTTTTAATTTTATTATTTGTATAGTTTTATATCAAGTTTGTAGTTGGTAATTTAGTGGTTTTGTACCATACCACAATATAAAGCCCGCATCTGTTACTTTTATCATAATCTTCCTGTTCTTGTGAGTTTTTTTTCTCATAATTATTGAAGCCTTATGTCTTTATGTTGACAACCATCTGAAAGTGAGGAAAGTTTTTCAAAAGCTTTCTTTGCAATTATTAGACATTATAAGAATTCATATAGTTTTGGAGTGAGAAGTCATGGATGTGATGGAAAAAAGTAATATGCTAGCTTGTACATGGGTATCTGTGTTGTGTCAGGCCTGGAGAGGTAAAGTTTGAGGCCAGAGTGCTTTCTTTCTGAAAATCTCCCAAGGAGCACAGTGCAGCTTTCTCCATGTGCTAATAATGCTAGTGCCCCCTAGTGGGGTTTCTTGTCCTGCTTATTTACTGTTTTTTGGCTGTTTTGATGTTCAGGGTTATACATTTGTGTGAATTGTGAGGTGCAAGTTAGCACTATACAGATTAATTTGAGAACTGCACTGTAGCCCAAACTCTAGTTCAGATGTTGAAAACTGACTCTTCTGTCGAAACCCATATTTGTCTTGTTTTCTCTTGATAGGAATACCCAATATTGCCAAGACAAACAACCTGGAATTGTTGCAGATGGAGCCAACTCTATATGAGGACTTAACTGAGCATCTCATTTTTGTCAGGAATTGGAATTGACACTAAGACACTAATACTGTAACTTTCTTGATAAAATATCTTTATTTTTCAGTAGTGGAATGCTGCAACTTTTTTATACTCAACAATCACTGCTAATCACAGTATTCAATTTCAAAAGTTGTATTTAACTACAAGCTCTTTTGCAAAAACTCTCAGCAGAAGCATTTGAGGGGCACTCTTTGTTGATGCATCTTTCAGCATGCTTTCACTGAGAGAATTTAATTAAGTCACATGTAAACATTTATATGTTGAAAGCTTTGTGTTATAAGAAAAGGTATCAGAATTACTTAGTGTCTGTACATGAAAGAACTTTAAACAGTGGCCTTACAATAGCAAATTTTATACTGGCTTTTCTTTTTCTGATAACATTTTGGCTTCTAACTTGAAGTTTTCTGAAGTTTCTGAAGATCAAGGCCTGTGTGTGTCATACATTTCATAATACAATGTAAGAAGCCTAAAGAAGAGGTGCATCTTCTCCATCGAGCCATATATGTATCTTGGGTTTTCCCATGACCATTTGCTCTTTTCTAGTTTCAAATGCTATTGTGGAAAATATGTAAGGATTTTATAATCTCTATTCCATCATCTTTTCCCTCAGGGCAAGCTTGTGCATATTATATTTTTAAAGGCTTTTAAAATCTGACAGACAAAATTGCATATTTGAACATTGTACTTTACTATTACGGTATTACACATTTTGCAGACACATCTTACAGACAGCATATCTTTTGTTCAGTTGATAGGTATTGCATACCTACTATGTGTAAGATGGGACCCATGGGATTGTAAATACAGTCTGTAGGTCCAAAAACTTACTTCTTTCTTTTCTTTATTCTGCTTAAAAGTACATATACATTCCCAGTCAAATTTTTGTGACATGTTTATTTGTAAGAAAATAAAATATTGTTCTTTCTGCTTAAAGCTGTTACCTGGCAGTTGGTGAGAGCATTCTTTTAATTTTTCATGAGACTGACAACCCTGAGTAACACCTGTTGATACTGAATACTAGGAAACACAGTGATATGTATTTTCCCCATTTGTTCTTTTTTAAATGTTTTGTTTTTCACACAAGAACCACTCTTCCTTAAATGGGTCAGTGATGAGGGAAGTCAGAGCCTTGATTCAGTGCTAATTGGGTAATACATAGATGGTGCCCACAGATGACTTTGTATTGTATGCTACCTCTAGAAGTCAGTTTTGCCAACCCTACTAAATGTGAGGCTTAGGGCAAGGGAGAATTTTATGTATGCAGTAGTACAGTAAGTTTGTGTTGTTTGGATATTTTTAAAAACCTACTTTTAATTTTTTTGAATCAGGGCCTCATGTAGCCCAGGCTAATATGGAACTTTTATATAGCCGAGGATGACCATAATGACCTCTGGAGTGTTGGGCTTACAGGCAGGTTTTCACTATGCATGGAAGGCAAGAATTCTGCCAGCTGAACCACATCTTCAGTCCATGAAGCTTAATTTTATTATTTTATTTGTATAGTTTTTGCTTAAAAAAGAAAAAAAAAAAAAGCCAGGCAGTGGTGGTGCATGCCTTTAATCTCAGCACTTGAGAGGCAAAGGCAGGCAGATTTGTGAGTTCGAGGGCAATCTGGTCTACAGAGTGAGTTCCAGGATAGCCAAAGCTATACAGAAAAACAAACAAAAAAAGGGTGGTTTTGCCTGCATGTGTATCATACAATACCTACAAAGGCCAGAAGATGTAGGCCCTGGAACTGGAGTTATAGATAGTTAGATGCCACTGGATCCTGGAAATTGAACCAAGGTCCTCAGATAGACCAGCTTGTGGTGGCCATCTGCCCAGCCCCTATTTTTAAAATAATTGATTTCATTTGTTCCCATATTCTAGTAGATAGTCGTAAAATGGTAGTAGTTAGTCATTTGATTGGCCTCTCTCTCTCTCTCTCTTTCTCTCTCTCTCTCTCTCTCTTTCTCTCTCTCTCTCTCTTTCTCTCTCTCTCTCTCTCTCTTTCTCTCTCTCTCTCTCTCTTTGTGTGTGTGTGTGTTATTGATGAACAAGAAAAAGGATGAAATGTGGGCAGTGTCTGTAGTTTCTGCAGTCTCATAAGGAAAATGGCCATTGAACATAGAAATGAAGCTTGGTAAACAGCTTGACTATAGATACTTTTATTTACCTAAGGGTAAGATTGGTTTGTTTGTTTGTTTGTTTTTTGAGACAGGGTTTCTCTGTGTAGCCCTGGTTGTCCTAGTACTCACTCTGTAGGCCAGGCTGGCCTCAAACTCAGAAATCTGCCTGCCTCTGCCTCCCAAGTGCTGGGATTAAAGGCGTGCGCCATCACTGCCCAGCTAAGGGTAAGATTATTAATTTAATATTTCATTTCACAACTGATTCCCCATTTAGGCATATTTGTCTAAATTTTTGACAGTATCTCAAAAGTCAAAGCTTTTTATCTGGCACAATATATACTTAGACATTATTGCTATAAGATTGATAGCCTAAAAAGAAATACTTGTTTTATAACTTAAACTACACACCAAGTATTGTGGTTCATACCTGTAATCCCAGCCCTTGGTAGTCTGAGGTAGAAGGGCAGAAGGTTTGCCGGAAGTTTGAAGTCTGCCTGACTTACATAGGGAGTTCAGGTCAGCCTGAGCTACTGTATAAAGATACTGTCTCAGAAATTCATAAAATATAAAAATAAGCCCAGGCAAATTAAAAAGTATAATCATTACAGCATAACACAGACCATGTCCATTATCTTCACCATAATCCTCAGCATCTAACATCCTAATTAACTGTAGAAACTCATTTAATATTAAATGAGGCATCAGTAAATAGTAGAATTTACATATGTAATTTTCATTTGGAAATTTAACAAGACTGCTTTCAGTAGCTTCACAAAGGATCTAAATTCTTAAATGCTTAAGAGGAGAACTTTACTTTTATCTTGTCATGTGTGAGTACAAGTGTTCTCTTTTCATTATACATGTAGATGATCTCTGGTGTTGGTCCTTGCCTTCTACCTTGTTTGAACAGGATTTCTTGTTTGTTGCTGCATATGCCAGGCTCACTGGCCTGCAAGCTTCTAGGGGAGCTTCCCGTCTCCATCTCCTATCTTGCTATAGGAACATTGGGATTATAGACATGTGCTACTTTGTATAGCTCTATTTGGGTTCTGGGTATCTGAACCCAGATCCTAATGCTTGTATTGCAAGTGCTTTTACTCATTGAACCATTGTTCCACCTCAGAAAACTTTTAACTGAGTCCCATACCATTGCTTCCTTTCAGTTCCTCCCATGTGCTAGCCTTGTCACTGGTACTATGGTGACAATAGTAACATCATCCCTGCTCTAAAGAATCTCAGACCACTAGAGAGAGGGAAAGATTTATAAAGATAAAGAATTTGTAAGTAGAATATTAACACAGTCACAAAAGATTGAACAGTTCCTTCAGAGTTCTTGCCTATTGACCAGACATATCTATCCTCTTGGTGGGTTTTCTGGCTTTAAAAATTGATGTTTGGTCAGGCAGCGGTGGCGCACACCTATAATCCCAGCACTTGGGAGGCAGAGGCAGGGAGATTTCTGAGCTCGAGGCCAGCCTGGTCTACAGAGTGAGTTCCAGGACAGCCAGAGCTATACAGAGAAATCCTGTCTCGAAAAAATAAAAGATAAAAAAATAAAATAAAAATTGATGTTTGTTAATAAGTAAAATGTATCCAGGTTCCATCTGTATTTCCTTTTTTGTTTGTTTTAAGGAAGAGTTTTATTCTGTGATCCAAGTGCTGAAATCAAAGGTCTGTGCCTCCCACTGTGCCATCACCAAAAGCAACATGGAAAGAGTTTATTTCACTCACAGTTCCATTTAACAGTTTATCATCAAAAGCAGTGAGGTCAGGAACCTAGAGGCTGGAGCTGATTCAGAGGCTGTAGAGATGTGCTGCTTACTGGCTTGCTTCCCATGGTTTGTTCACTCTGCTTTCTTATAGAACTAAGGACCACCAGCCCAGGGATTGTTCCATTCACAATGGGCTTGGCCCTCCTCCATCAATCATTAATTAAGAAAATACCCTCTAGCCTTGCCTTCAGCTGCTTCTTTTTTAAAAAAGATTTATTTATTATTATATGTAAGTACACTGTAGCTGTCTTCAGACACACCAGAAGAGGGCATCAGATCTCATTACAGATGGTTGTGAGCCACCATGTGGTTGCTGGGATTTGAACTCAGGACCTCTGCAAGAGCAGTCAGTGCTCTTAACTGCTGAGCCGTCTCTCCAGCCCCTGCAGCTGGAACTTTACTCTTTTTTTTTTAAAGATTTATTTATTATTTATTTACTACAAGTATGCTGTAGCTGTCTTCAGACAGCACCAGAAGAGGGCATCAGATCTCATTAGGGTGGTTGTGAGCCACCATGTGGTTGCTGGGACCTTTGGAAGAGCAATTGATGTTCTTACCTGCTGAGCCATCTCACCAGCCCCTTCAGCTGCTTCTTATTGAGGCTTTTTCTTTTTTTCTTTTTTTTCTTTTTTTGTTGTTGTTTGAGACAGGGTTTCTCTGTGTAGCCCTGGCTGTCCTGGAACTCACTCTGTAGACCAGGCTGGCCTCGAACTCAGAAATCTGCCTACCCCTGCCTCCCAAGAGCCAGGATCAAAGGTGTGCACCACCACTGCCCAGCATTTTCTAATTGAGGAACCCTCTCTAACTTGTACCAAGTTGGCATAAAACTAGCCAGGACAGTTAATGAACTCCATTTCTGTTGTTGCTGTTTGCTTGATGATGCCTGAGGTCTAACCCTCGGAATCTCACTGTTTTGGTGTTGAAAACTTGGAGCAAAAATCCAAGAGGTTATAAGGTAAAAAAAAAAAAAAATTGTAGCTGGGCCAAACTTGCAGTCTTATAAAATGCAGTTACTTTTATGTTCATGGGGAAAGTACATGTTGTGGGTTTATAATCAGGCAGTTCCTAGAACATACTACGAAACATTTCATGGTCAGCCAATTCTCAGAACATACTATGAAACAATTTATGACATGTAAATGACAAAGTTACAGAGGAAGAACAAGTCAAAAAACTGGGACGTGATGATAGAAAAACACCATAGGGAATATTATAGAAAGAAATCAAATTCTAACATGTTTAACTAGGAAACAGGAAAAATTGAGTCAGCTGACTTAGCAACACTTGCTAGGCAGATGTTTTATCATTGAGCTACATCTGCAGTACTTGGAAATCTTTTTAGAGAAAGGTGGGGATGCTTTGAGGCACAAACAAAGGTAAAGCTAAGTCAGAAAGACTGTCTGCACTAGATAGCAACAGCTAAGCACATAATGTCTAGCAGCCACCAGACAAGGAAGGAAGGATGGAGAGGATAGGAATCCAGCTATGTGTTGCATGTCAGGATGCATGACTTCAAACCCTTCCAGAAATGGATGGCAGCACTACGTAGAGGAAAGTGAAGGTGAAACCCCTGTGCTACCCCCAGGACTCCAGCAAAAAGTGATTTTTTACCCAAGACTAGATATTCCCAAGGTGTAGGAAGCCTGGGGAAGTTAGAGTCACAGGAAGAAGGAACACCTTTGGCTGGTCCAGCAAGCCTGATTGTAGGCATTCAGTAAGCACCTAGAGGAAAGGGAATTCCAGGTTGCCCCACAGTCTTTCAGCAAAACATGATTTAAAACTCTGAACACATGAAGATAGAACTTAGACACCAGGAAACATGGAGGGAAATGGATAGAACTAAAACTATCTTCCATGGTCAGCTGTCATGTCAAGTTATAATATCCTAAGGTTGGAATCCAGAAGACATTAACTATACAGCCCAGTGGTGGAATGCTTGGGTAGCATCAGTGAAACCCTGTGATAGTTTAAATAAGAAAGTTCTCAAAGACTCATGATATTTGAATGTTTAGTTACCAGAGAGAGGCACTATTTGAGAAGGGCTGGGAGGTGTGGCTTTGATGGAGTCAATGTGTGCTTGTTAGAGGAACCATGGGATAGGGCTTTGCAGTTTCAAAAGCTCATGCCAGGCTGAGTCTCTTGTCCCCTGTGCAGTCGCCCCTTCCATGTTTCAGAATGTAGCTCTCAACTACTGCTTCAGCTCTTGTCTGTTGCTGTACTCTCTGCCATGAAGACTATGGAATAAATCTCTGCAAGTGTAAACAAGCCCCTCATTAAATGCTTGCTTTTATAAGAGTTGCCTTGGTCATGGTGCCTTCACAGCAATAGAACAGTGACTAAGATAGGCCCTAATAACCAATGTTAAGTTTTTCACAGCTTCTTGATTTTAGCACAATGCTTCTCAATGTGATACCAATGCTTGACAGCATTCAACATCAGCAGCTCCTTCTATTTCATTTTTGATTCCTTTTCTATTGCATTTAATTAAAATAAGAAATATAGTGAGTTATTGTTACTTTCCTAGGTATACATATGAATGCATAGAAGTCTGAAAACGTACTTACTCCTGGTTAACACCTGGTTACTTGACTGGTGGGATTTAGAGAGACTGTGCTTTTCTATTATCTGTCACATAACAAAAACCCTAGCACTTTTATGAAAGTCATCCTCTTAAAGTGGTAAGAACATTCCATCCTTCCCATCATTGAATGTCAGTCACTAAACACATGTCAACAAGTATTACCTTCATTTAAATTCTGTTTCACTTTAGCCCAATATGCTGTACTTCCTCCCACATTAGAAGTGGTGAACTTATTTATGTGTGATATTGGCATTTTAGTATAAATTATTACATGCCAAGTATGATATAATTATATAAAAGTTTTCATCTCACTGTTTCTTTTGTTTGTTGTTTTGGTATTTTGAGGCAAGGTTTCACTGTGTAGCTCTGGCTGGGCTGGAATTCACTGTAGAGCAGGCTGGCATCAAACACAGAACTTACCTGCTTCTGCCTCTTGAGTGCTGGCTTTAAAGGCATCACCACCATGCCCAGTTGCCTTTTTTTTTTTTTCAAAGAAAGACAAGCTAGTTGTGGGGGCCAAACAGGATCTAGGTCAAGGACAGCCAGGGCTACACATTATTTTTTAAAGACAAAACTCTTCTCTTACTCTATTATAAAATTATCATTAAAGGCTGTAGACCCAAAATTGAGTTTAGGTTTTACATGTCATTACACCTAAACCTATGTTATCTACTTATAACAACTTACCTTCAAGGCAACCAGGAAAGATGGTAACCAAATCCTATTAAGTCAACCCAATTTCACTTAGGTTCTAAACGGACCGTGACCCAGCAATGACTCTTAGACTTGTTCCTTGTACCTGCTAGCTTTGTTCATTGGAGCACCTTTCTGATTTTGGCTACCTAGGTTTAGAGTATCTCCCTTTCTCTCCCTCCCTCCTTCTCCCTCCTTTCTCTTTTGCTTTTGAGGCAGAGATTATATTTCATGTATATTTGATCTTTGCAGATGGTCATATTATGTATAAAACATGTCTAAGTTACTATGATATTTACTTGCATCCAATGTATAGAAAAAAGGATAGAATCCCATTTCCAGAAGGCTAAACATTATAAAATAAATCCTGCATTGTGATATTAAAATTTGGGAAGTTATTTTTCTGTGTATTAGGATATTTAAAAACAGGTCAAACTTTGCAGGTAATTTTCTTTCCTCTTATTTTTGTGAACTTGTATAACCCAGGCTAGCTGTGAACTTTCAGCAGTCCTGTCCCCTAAGTGACACGGGGATTATAGGCATAAGCCACCACCATACCTGGCCCTATAGATAATCTTCTAGAGGAAATTCTTGTCTCCGTTTCTAATATCTTGTAATAATACTTAATGTTTAGTAAAGAAGAAGGTGACCTCAATGTTAAGAGATGATTGTTGGTGACAGTTTGTGCAAGATACTGCAGGAAACACACAATACTGTTCACTTGACAGTTGTACAGGAAACAATTCTTAACAATTGTACAGGAGAAAAGAGTTTCCAAGATGTTCACTCAGAAAACAGAATTACTATGTGGCTAGGCAACTTCTGGCTATATATCCAAAAAGAAAACATGAGCTCAGATACTTGTGCACTAATGTTCATTGTGGCATTAATCAGAAGAGCCAAAAGGTGTAAACCAAATGGCATTGACAGAATGGCTAAAGAAAGGGTAGTGTATCTACACAGTGTAATCTGGATCATGCTGTAGAGTGAAAGTCGGGCTGATATACATGTGAACTCACAGAGACAATGACAGCCTGCATAGATTCAAACCAGACAAAATCCCAGGACAAAGAAGGGGATATGGACTAAAAGGGGTACCGTTAACCAAGAAGCTGTTTGCATTTGATACCTTGCAAAGAAAGAGAAGATCAGTTTTCTCCAATGGGCCACACTCCACACTCCAAGGCAGACCCCAGACCCAGATGGAGTTTACCAACATAAAATGGACTTCTTTGTTCACTTCGTTTTGTTGGGTTGTTCTTTTTGTTTTACTGACTTTAGCTTTTCTGTCTTGATTTTTATTTTTTTTTTGTTATTGTTTTGTTCTTTGAGAGATTTAGAACATGAGGATGGTTAGGTGAAGAGAATCTGGAAGGAGTTGGAGGATGGGAAATAATATCAAAATATATTGTATGAAAAAATTATTGACAGCGCTTTGCAAGGAAAAAGTTCTAATCCTGAACTCTACACACTCCATTTTTCAGGTAAAAAGTTCTGTTTGGAGCTGGAGAGATGTTTTAGTTGTTGAGGGCACTTGCTCCTCTTCCAGAGGACCTGGGATCAATTCCTAGCACCCACAGGGAGTTTCATAAACTGTAACTCCAATCTTAGGGGACCCAACAGCCTCTTTGGCTTCTGTGGCCACTGGGCACAGATACTAGTGATACAAGCAAAACACCCATGCACAAAAATAATTTTTAAAAATTTAAAAGTAGCTGGTCGGTGGTGATACACGCCTTTAAT
>NC_045030.1:152908641-152924680 GCF_008632895.1 Mastomys coucha
AGTTTATTATGCTAAGTGATATTCACTTTTTATATATTAAAGTGAGTTTGCTCAATATAATCCCTTATGTAACTAATAATTCAATCAAAATACAGAATATCACCTGCAAAAATTCCTTTGTCTTTATAGCTTTTCCACAAAGCCCCTATCAAATGACACGTTTTTAATATTTTCAACAGTTTTGATTTCACACATGATAATTATGCACATGAGTGGGGCTTGTAATATTTTCATATATATGTCTGACCTATACTGGTCAGACCCTTCTCACCCTCTGTTAAATCACTAGTTCTATATTTAGAAGTTTTATTTGAGGTAGGAAGTTGAGATAGGGTTTCTTTCTATAACAGTCCTGGCTGTCCTAGAACTGGCTCTGTAGACCAGGCTGGCCTTGAACTCTCAGACATCTACCTGCCTCTGCCTTGTGAGTGCTGGGATTAAAGGCAGATGTCACCAAGTCTGGCAATATTTTTAGTTTTAACATATGGGGGGGGAGGGAGTTGACTTTCTGTGTCTTGTGTCATGTAATATGGTATCCTGTTATTCAGCTTTTGCATATATACTATCTCATTTTTCTGTGGCTAAACAATGCCCCACTGTGTGTGTGTGTGTGTGTGTGTGTGTGTGTGTGTGTGTGTGTGTGTGTGTTTGTACATGCATGTGGAAGTTGGAGAACAACTTCCAAAGTCTATTCTCTCCATAGGATCCAATGAAAGAATTCAAGTCTTCAGGCTTGGACAGTATAAGACACCTCTATTGGCTCAGGACCTCCAAGAGAAAGTTCTCAGCACAAAGATTTATTTGCCCCAGAGAGGCAGAGGGCAGGGAATAAGAGACAAAGACAGGAGATACAGGAAGAAGGAAAAAGGAAAGGGGTATTTGTTCTAGAGGACAAAGGACTACCTCTGTATGGAGAGGAGACAGATCTGGCCCATAGGTAAATGGCAGTTTATAAAAGTAAAAGGGGAAACCCCATGTTAGAATGAGGTGTTTAATTTTAATTGGGCATGTTAATTAGGTGAGCCAAAGGGGTCTTTTGATTGCTGAACTTCAATATTTTGATAGCCTCAGGAGGAGAAAGTGGCCAAATAAGGGAATAGACCATGGAGATTACCTTTAGGAATGTAATCAAACAGTTTTTAGTGAGGCAGAGGGATTAAGGGAGAAGAGCAAGGCCTGCCAGAGCCATGTTTGCCATACTGGGCTGACCAAAGTCCCTTCAGAAGGCAAGTACTTTTACCTGCTGAGCCAGCTCACTGGTCCTCGAAGGGCATTTAGATTCCATATTGGAACCGCCAGCGGTGTAGCAAAGCATACAGTTGTGCTGACTTCATATCCTTTGAATCTATACCTAGAAGCAGTAGTTTCAGTTTTCTGAGGATACTCCATACTGGCTAGATTAATTTCCATTCCCAGCAACAAAGTCACAATGTATCTTGTTGCCACACACTTACCAGCATTACTTTTTTAATAGTCACTGTGGCTGTAATTATGTGTTACACTACTTGTTATAGCTTAATTTTGTATAGTTCCCTGAAAGCTATTGGTACTGAGCACTTTGCATAATTTATTGTTCAAAATGTGTCTTTTCAGATGGGTTGTCCAGTTTGGGGGTGACTACTGTAACCGAACTCAGAAACTCATGCTAAGCAAGTGCTCTATCACTAAGCTCCAACTCCAGCTTAGGCTCAGTTGGTGTCTTATACTTTTCTTACTTAACAATGTGCTTTCTCCCCAACTCTCACCCTTTCTGTTTTTGTGTATTGAGACAGTGTACTCCAGACTGTCCTGGAACTCATTCTGTAGAGCCAGGATGACCTCTGAGTTCAAGGTCATCCTTCTGAGTGCTGGGATGAAAGGTGTGTACACACCTGGATAACTATATTTTTTATATCCATAGTTGTGCCTTTTCTAGAATGTTGTATAAATAGGCTTATACAGCATCTGGCTGGTGTACCTCACATTTTGTTTTTTGTTTTGTTGTTTGTTTGTTTTTGAAACAGGGTTTCTCTGTATAGCCTTGGCTGTCCTGGTACTTGCTCTGTAGACTGAGCTAACCCACCTATCTCTGCCTCTGGAGTACTGGGATTAAAGGAGTGTGTCACCACTTTCCAGTTATATCTGATATCTTAAGATCATCTTTTTCTCAAGTTCTATGCATTAGCCTGCAAATTTCATGATGCCTTTGTTTTTATTTAGCTAAATAGTATTACAATGTGTAGCTGTACCACATATTCTTTATCCATTCTTCAGTTGAGGGACATCTAAATTGTTTCCAACTTCTGGCTATTATGAATGTAGTTGAACAAGTGTCCCTGTGATATAGTGGGGCATCTTTTGGGTATGTGCCCAGGAGTAAACTGGATCTTGAGGTAAAACTATTCCCAGTTTTCTCAGAAACTGCCAAATTGATTTCCAAAGCAATTGTAAAAGTTTGCACTCCTACCAGCAATAGAAGAGTGTAACCCAGAGCCAGAAAGACACATATGGTATATACTCACCTATGAGTGTACATTACCTATAAAATACAGGACAAGCATGTTACAATCTATGGACCTAAAGGAACTATGTAACAAGGAGGTCCCAAGGGAGGATCTCAGAAATCTTAGTCCAAGTGGAAACTAAATAGTCATCAGAGCTGGATGTAGAGAGGGAACTGGATAGAAAGTGGGTGGGGAGGAGGCAGCAGGAGGTGGGAGTGAGAATGGAAATTGGAAGGGGGTGCAACTATCTGGTGGCCTGGGATGGGTGAGAATGTGGAGAGTCTGTGGGGGTGACCCTAGCCGAGATTCCTACCAGAGGTAGATATAGAGATTGAAGTGGCCTGCTCTGTAGCTAGGCAGGACTTCCAGGGGAGGGAGGGAGACATCAATACACCCACAAAACTTTCAACCCAAAATTTGTCCTGCCTACGAGATGCACAGGGATAAAGATGGAGCAGAGACTGAAGGAACAGCCAACCAATGACTGGCCCAACTTGATATTCATCCCATGTGTAAGAGAGAGACACTAATAATGATACTCTGCTATGCTTGTAGACAGGAACCTAGAATAACCATCTCCTGAGAGGCTTCATCCAGCAGCAGATGGAGGCAGATGTAGGGACCCACAGCCAAATTTCAGGTGGAGTTCAGGAAATCTTACGAAAGACTGAGGGATAGAAGTGAGCAAGTCAGAGGGGTCAAGGACACCACAAGAAGACTCACAGAATCAACTAACCTGGGATCATGGGGGTTCACGGAGCCTGGGCCACCAACCAGGAGGAATGCAGGAGCTGGACCTAGAGCCCTGTTACACATTGTAGCAAATGCACAGCTTAGTCTTCATGTGGGTCCCCTAACAAGTGAAGCTGGGGCTGTCTCAGGCTGTGTTCCCTGCCATTGGATCCCCGTCCCCCTACCTGAACTGCCTGATTGGACATCAGTGGGAGAGGATGTGCCTAGTCCTGCTGGCTCTAGTGTCCCAGGGTGGGGTAGTACCCAAGGAGAACTACCCTTCTCTAGTCCAATAGGGGGAGGGACTTGTAAGAGCAGGACTGGGAGGAGAGGAGGGTTGGAGGCTGTGATTGAAATGTAAAGTAAATAAAAAGAAGATTTTAAAAGATTGACATTTTAAGATACATCTCTGAACCTCAAATTTCATTCTTTGGTTATGAAAGTCTTTGTTTATTTTTTATGAATACTTGCTAAACACACTAAAACTTAAGTGAATCTCACTGCTTTGCATCATTAAAGATCCCTTCCCTGCCCCATTGCTCCAAATCCATTCTTTGTTATTGCTAAGTAGTATTTATTGTCTAGATATGGCATCATTTAGTTGCCACCTTGTTACTTGATCATCAGTATCTGTTGCTTCCGTATTTTGGCAATCATGAATAAACTAAAGTCTACACTCCTGCCTGAATTTATTTCATATAAGTAAATGTCCAGGGGAGGGATTGTCAGATCATGTGATCACGTGGACAGTTTTGTAATAAAAATACCCATTTTCAATAGCTATTTTCCTGAGTAGTGTCAGCATTTTATATTCTCACCAACAATGCATGGGAGTTCTGGTTGCTCCACTTTGACATCTGCTTCACATCTGTTTTGTAACCAATCTGACAGATGTGTTTTCCAGAGGAATGATGTTGCTGCCTTCCCAGCAGAATGCATCAAGCAACTTGATACCCATTCGAGTGTGCCATACTCTAGTTTATCTTTTGCCTTGTGTTTGTTGTGCATGTGGGTGTAGATGTATATGTGTGGCTGCATATGTTTGCATGCTTTTGGAGGTCTGAGGTTGATGTTGGGATCTGTCCTTGATCACGCACTCTATTCACTGAGACATTTTCAAAAATGTTCTGTCTTTTGTACCTAGATTTGTTTTATGTGTATGAATTTATTTTACCTGAATGAATGCATGTGTACCACATGCCTGACCTGTGCCGAGTGAGGATAGAAAAAGGCACCAGAACCCCTGGAACTGGAGGAATAGATGGTTGTGCTTCCATGTAGGTGCTGGGAATCAAACTCAGGTCTTCAGCAAGAGCAATACGTGCTCTTAGCTGCTTAGAACTGGAGAGTTGGGGTGGTGAGATGGCTCAGCGGTTAGGAGCACTGACTGCTCTTCCAAAGGTCCTGAGTTCAAATCCCAGCAACCGCATGGTGGCTCACAACCACCTGTACAGCTATGGTGTACTCATATACATAAAATAAATAAATAAATCTTTAAAAAACAAAACAAAACCGGAGAGTCATCTCTGCAGTTGTCAAGGCAAGCTTTTCCAGTCAAACCCAGAGTTCACTGATACAGCTCGTCTTGCTAACCAACTTACCCTGGGGTCCCTCATCTCCATCTCCTGAGGTCAGAATAGAGGTTGATACCCATGACCAACCAGCATTTCTATGGGTGTCTGGTAATCTGAACTCATGCTCACATGACAAGCACTTTAACCTGCTGAGCCTTCGTCCATATACTTTTGCTTTCCTACCTTTGCACATATTTGCCCAGTTTCCATCATCTCAAAGGCTCTTTCTTTGCCTCTGCATTGTGGAGTGCCTAATCCCTGACTCTCTGGCCTCACTGGATTATTAGTCTCCCAGTATACTTAAATATACTCCTGTGGAAGACCCCACTCACTAACTAGGAACCACAGTCTATTCATTTCATCCTTCTCCTTTGCTGGAGTAGCTAAAAAATTACTGACAGTCTCCATTTTAGCCAAAATCTTCTAGTAGCTTCCTGGTACCAGTGGAAGATAAATTCAAATTCTAGCAGCTGACCTATGAACTATTTGAAGAGAAAGGCATGAAGGTGGACTGCTCTTGAGGGTTCCTATGTTCCCACTCTGATCTCCAAAGAACTCTCTCTTTTATGGTTAACCAAAGAGGGGCCAAAGCTTGCAGAAGTCCTCTGCCAAGTGCTATGTGAGAAGTTATCTTATTGGTCATCCCTAGTGAGCTTCCTCTTGATCCCGAGCTTTGCCTTTTTGATTCTCTTACCCAGCATCTCCCCTACTTGCCACTGGGCCAAGTTCTACCTATTTTCTCAGGTGGGCCTTTATGGCTTGGAAATATAAGTCAATTAGTTTTCATCTTTACTTAATTAGAAATGGATGACATCATATCTAACAATCTATCTATTCAAAGGTTTTCTTCAAGGACTGGAGCGATGGCTCAGTGGTTGGGAGTACTTGCTGCTCGTGCAGAGGACTCCACTTCAGTTTCCAGCACTCACATGGTGACTTATAAACAATCTGTAACTCCAGTTCCAGGGGACCCAACACCCTCTTCTGGTCTCCATAGGTACCATGCACTCAGTGTATTTATATACATGCAAGCAAGATGCTCAGGTACATAAAAAAATAAAAAAAATTTAAAAAGTTTAAATTTATCAATAGTTTCAAATGAGCATGCATATAATATTTGCCAGACTGTACTACAGTATCTCCCATACTCTCCCCTCACTTCCTCTCTTTCTCAGTCTGAGTGATGACATTAGAGAGGGATTCTTAGACCCTAACGCTCCCTGCTGCTTAGGCCTTGACATCTATAAATCGTTTCAGCAGTCTTATCTGGGAAACACATATGTATATATGCTTATATATTAACATGCATATGTATATGTTAGAAATTGTTAATTTATGTTGATACATCCCATCCATACCCATAAGATTCTTCTGGGATTCCTGTCTTAAATGATTGTTCATTTCACACAGAATCCCAACAACAGCCAATTCTTTCATCAGTCAATCATCCAATACATTTGTCAGTCAGCTTCTTGTCCTTGTAACAAAATGTTCTTAGATGATCTACTTTCAAGGAGAAAACCAGAACATGTTTTACAAGATGGATGATGCACATATCTAATCTGAGTACTTGGGGGGACTGAGGCAGGTGGATTGAAGCAAGCTCAAGGGTAATGTGGGTTAACAGAGCAAAACCTCATCTCAAAAACAAACGGGAAAAAGAGTGATTTTCCCCTCTTAGTCTTGGAGATTATAGTACCTCAATGTATTCCTGTAGGTTTCAGTCTAGGGTTGTTGCTTTGGAGACTGTAATGAGGCAGCTGGTCATGGCAGGAGCTGTGTCCCAAAACTATTTCCCCCAAGAGACAAGGAGCAGAGAGAAAAGGAAAGAGCCAGGGTCCTACTAGCGCCTTCTAGGTCACACTCCCAAACATTTTAAAGACTTCTCTGGAGACCCCAGTTAAGGCTTCCATCCCCTCCCAAGAGCACCTCGCTGAGGACCACACATCCTACACACAAACCATTGGGGTTAAAGTGCAACCGTAACATCTGTGAAATTGGGAGACTGAGGCAGGCCACAGTATACTGCCACAGCACCCAGCTTTTTCCATGAGTTCCCGTGGTCTGAACTGTAGTCTGCATGCTTCAGAGCAAGCATTTACCAGTTGATGCATCTCCTCAGAGCCTCAACTGGAGGCTCTTCTGACTTAAAAATATTAGGACAATGTCCTGGTTACAGGTACACTTATTGCATTAAAACATTTTGTGTTTCAACTTGTGTTTTCACTATAAAACTCTCTGAAAACAGGCTTTGTCCTAAAAAAAAAAAAAGTTATTTAGCGTTTAGCATGCATCTCACCAAAATGACTTCTGGGTCTCCCAACTACATCAGCAATTGGCTCTCCTGCTCCTATTTTGGCTGGTAGTCTTCTAAAGCTTTCTTGCCCCACCTAATGGACAAGAGAGGGACTGCGGGTTTTTTTTTTGTTTTTGTTTTTTGTTTTTGTTTTTGTTTTTAATGCTGCCTAGCAACCAGAGGGCCAGCATCATACATCAAGGTGGAATGACTTCATAGACCCTAGGATAAAATAAGAACAAGATCTGTGCATTTATGGCAATGGCTTTAACACACTTCTAAATCACGTTTCCAGGTGCATGAATTACTAATGGGAACTGACAGATGCTTTAGCAATGTCACTGTCTCATGCATAGTCTTTGATGTCAGCTGCTGTACTTAGTCTCTAGGTTTTTCAGATACTCATGCTTGCATGGGATATTAAACAACCTGGAGATAAGCTCTTCTTGCACTATAGGTCATGTATCTTTGATGGGGAAAGTTCTAAAAAGTGTGAGAAAATAGACATAATAATTTTAATTTCCCTTTGATGCCTACTACTTCTGACTACTCAGTAATAGCATTTAGCAATTTTGTCTCAATCCTTGTAAACTTTTGGCATGTGTGTGTCCACTTTGTTTGCACACACGTTTTCTTTCAATGTTTCATAACACATACAACTTGCATAAATTAATGGAACCTGTTAAATACATGCATATAGCATACAAAGATCACATGTACCTTTCTACTCTCACTACCATGGCTGTTGTGGTTTCAATAAGAACATCCCAAATAGGCTGATATATTTGAATGTTTGGTCATTGAGAAGTGGCACTATTTGAAAGGATTAGGAAGTGTGGCCTTGTTGGAAAAAGTGTGTCACTGAGGGTATGCCAGGCTCAGAGTCTCTCTCTGTCATTGTGCTTCTGTCTCTGTCTGTCTGTCTGTCTGTCTGTCTATCTGTCTGCCCGATTCTGTCTGGCTTCCTGCTTCCTGTGGATCTGGACATAGATCAGATCCTGCTCCAGCACCAAGCCTTCCTGCATGACACCATGCTCCCCACTATGATGATAATGGACTTACCTCTGAAACTGTAAGCCAGCCCTCAGTTAAATGCTTTCTTTTATGAGAGTTGCCTTTGTCATGGTGTCTTTCCACAGCAATAGAACAGTGATTAAGATACAGGATGACTTTTTAAAATTTGTATTAGTTTTTTTCCCTGCATGTATGTCTGTGTGAGGATGTTGGCTCCTTTGAAAATGGAGTTACAGATAGCTGTGAGCTGCCATGTGGTTGTTGAGAATTGAACCCAGGTCCTCTGGAAGAGCAACCACTGCTTTTAACTGATGAGCCATCTCTCCAGCCCCTTGACTTATTTTTCTAAAGAAGATAAGTGATACATATGTTACTTGTCTTTCTTTGAGCCTTTTTTTCTTCTTTTTTTAACATGACGTCCTACAATTCCATCCATTTTGTTTTACTTAACAGGGTTTCGTTCTTCCTTATGGCTACAACATATGCCATTGTCTGTATATTTGCCTGCATGAATGTCTGTGCACCATGTTTATGACTGGTGGCCATGGAGGCCAATATTGGATCGCTTAGCGCTGGAGTTATACATGATTGTAATCTGCATGGTAGGAATTGAATCCAGGTCCTCTGGAAGAGCAACCAGTGCTCTTAAACATGAAGCCATCTTTCCTGCCTCTAGTTTTAAATTCTGGAGCTAAGCTCCATACTGTCTTTTGTGGACTTATTTATATTTCCACCAATGACACCTTTTCCTCTACGTGCTTGCTAACATTTGTTTTTAAAGTTTTGGGTATTTGTTTTGTTTTGTTTTTTGCTATTTAAAATAATAGCCATTCTGATTGGAGTAAGATGATATCTCACTGTAGTTTTGATTTGCCTTTACCTAGTGGATAATGATATTAACCATTTTTCATGTATTTATTGTCCATTTGCATTTTTCTTTTAAAAGTTGAAAAGACTTGCCGGGCAGTGGTGGCACACACCTTTAATCTCAGCACTTGGAAGGCAGAGGCAGGCAGATTTCTGAGTTCGAGGCCAGCCTGGTCTACAGAGTGAGTTCCAGGACAGCCAGGGCTACACAGAGAAACCCTGTCTCAAAAAAAAATTTAAAAGACTTATTGATGTATGTGTTATACATATGAGCATTTTACCTTCATGTATGTTTGTGCATGACAACCCTTGGAGGTCAAAAGAGAGCATTGGATCCCTGGAACTGGAGCTACAAATAGTGAATCATTATGTGGGGGCTGGGAATTAAACCCAGGTCCTCTGGAAGAGCAGTAAGTTTTCTCAGCTGCTGAACTGTCTCTTTAGCTGTAGTATTTTTTTCTTTTAAAAAGTATTTATCTGGATCATTTGACCATTTTTTTATTGCTTAGTTGCCTGGGTTCTTCCTATATATATTTTATATTCTGGATATTATACCAGCTGTCAGATGAATGGCTATCAAAGACTTGCTCCCATTCTGTATAATTCTTATTGACCTGTTGATCTGTTCATTGTTTTGTTTGACATGCAAACCTAGTTAATTTCACATAATTCCATCTATCTCTTTGTAATTCCTGTGCTTTTTGAGCCCTATCACAGAATTCATATCTAAATCAGAATCTTAAAATGTTTTCGGGGCGGGTGAGATGGCTCAGTGGGTAAGAGCTCTGACTGCTCTTCTGAAAATCCTGAGTTCAAATCCCAGCAACCACATGGTGGCTCACAACCATCCGTAATGAGATCTGATGCCCTCTTCTGGTATGTCTGAGGACAGCAACAGCGTACTTACATATAATAAATAAATAAATAAATAAAAATAAAAAAAAATGTTTTCCCCTAATAATTTTGAAGTTTTTGTTTTTACATTAAGGTGATTAATCCATTTTTATTTCTGCCCAAGGAGAGAGACAGTGAAAAGTTTCAAACATCTATGTGTGGTTATCCTGTTTTTCTAGCATCTTTTGTGGAATAAGCTGCTCCCCCCGCCCAATGTCTAGTTTTGGTAGCTTTGTTGAGAATCAACAAAACCCAAAACAAAAGAAAGAAACAAGCATACACAGAGACCATGGGTACAAAATAGAGAACAGAATAGCTACTTTGCTGAATTCATTTATCAGTTGCTTTTTGTATGTGCAGTCTTTAGGTTTTACTGTGTATACAATCAAGTCATCAGGAAATAGTGTTCATTTGACTTTACCTTTTAAAAAGACTTATTTATATTTTGTGTGTGTGTGTCTTCTGCGCCACCTGCATACAATGACTGTGGAGGGCAGAAGAGGGCATCAGATCCCTGGAATGGAGTCACAGGAGGTTGTGAGCTGCCATATAGGTGCTGGCAATAGAACCTGGGTCCTCTGGAAGAGCAGTCAGTGTTCTTAACTACTGAACCATATGTCCATCCCTCTTCCCCATGTCTTATGCCTATGTATTTTATTTCATTTTCTTCCCTACTTGCTCTGGCTAAAATTTCTACACGATTGAATGACCACAGTGGGCAAGGACAGCCTTATTCCTGATCTCAAGGAAATACTTTCAGGTTCCTCCCATTCAATATGATGTTGGCTATTGATTTTTCGGTTTTTTTTTCTTTTTAAAATTTATTTTATGTGTATAAGTACACTGTAGCTGTACAGATGGCCGTGAGCCATCATGTGGCTGCTAAGAATTGAACTCAGGACGGCCCAGCTCACTCCAGCCCTGCTCGCTCTGGCGTAATACATTGTAGCTGTCTTCAGACATACCAGGAGAGGGCGTCAGATCTCATTACGGGTGGTTGTGAGCCACCATGTGGTTGCTGGGATCTGAACTCAGGACCTTCGGAAGAGCAGTCAGTGCTCTTACCCGCTGAGCCATCTTGCCAGCCCCAGCTATTGATTTAAATAGTTTAGAAGGAGTAATGGTTACAATTGAACAAATAAATATCTAAAGTGATTATAGGATTTTAAAGTGTATGCAACTTAACAATTGCAGCAAAGATCCTAAAAAAAAAATACACTTCATCAATCTAGCACATTGACTACTTGTGTTTGCCATCTCTCCTTTCCCAAACCTGCTAAGAGATAGTGAAGGAATATGTGGAGCTCCTCTGCCAATGACAAGAACAGGAAAGGAAACATCAAAGGCGCTGGATAGCCAAGGCTCATATATTTTGACTTGACACTTCTTCCACTATCCATCTCTGCAGGAGTTTGACACAAAGTTTGATACTAACAGTACCCAGGGCAAACTGGATGGCACCCAAGAATGGGGACAGAGGCTTCTATTCCAGGCTGTATCTGGCAAGACTAAGTTGGAAAAATAAAAACCACTCTAGGCGTTTGTGTATAAAAGTTTGGAAATAGAGTTAGACTTTTACATTGGGAGTTTTGCAGAGCCAGGCATAGTAAATGTCAGGGACACTACCATAAGGCCAGAGGCGTTAATTATGCCTGTACAGGAGCTGCATCAATTCTACAGAAGCTCCAGAAAGTGCTCACTAGTGATTCCAGTTTGCAGAGGCATTGAAAAGCCACTGCAAAGCTCAGATGCCCTCATATGCTCAATGTTGGGTTCTAGTCCTCCAGGAAACCACTGTTAGGCTGGAGTTTCTCCCATGCACACATCTGGGGATCTTTTCTCCAGGTCCCTTTGAGTGATTCTGAAGAAGGTGTATCTCATCTCATTATGTCCAGGACATGGGAGATGAGCAAGCCTTGGTCCTTACCATGCTGGGAACTGGATGGTCCTGGGTTAAATGACTGCATCTCCTACCTACAGTGCCCACATGGTTGGGCAGAGTCAGGGGAGCACCTGAGGGTTCAAACACTTAGTATAGGAAGGATGGCACCATGTCCTTGATCTGAGCCTTGAGCTTTGCAGAAGTTTGGTTGGTCAAGGGGTCCCTTTCAGAATGTGCTGCAGGCTCTAGTTTTATGACCTGCTAAGCTATTGGCTCTCCAGTCTTCTGTTTGAGGCCTACCCTTGAGTCCAGCGCCTTGATGTTTCCTTTCCTGTTCTTGTCATTGGCAGAGGAGCCCCACATATTCCTTCACTATCTCTTAGCAGGTTTGGGAAAGGAGAGGTGGCAAACACAAGTAGTCAATGTGCTAGATTGATGAAGTATATTTTTTAGGATCTTTGCTGCAATTGTTAAGTTGCATACACTTTAAAATCCTATAATCACTTTAGATATTCATTTGTTCAATTGTAACCATTACTCCTTCTAAACTATTAAAATAAGGAAACATACAATAGTAAAGATATGACACAAAATGTTTCTTTGAGACAGGGTCCAGGATGACCCTATGTGAGTGCAGGGTGGCCCCAAACTTTTGATGTAGTCCAGGATGACCCTTTAGTTCTTATCGTTCTACTTTCATCTGAACCTATTAAACCTAGGTCTTCATTCATTCTAGGCAAGCACTCTGACAATTGAGCTAGATTCCTAGTCCCAAGAGATGATAATCATTAAAAGCAGTCCTTTTCTTTCATTAAAATTATTCTCATTGAGGAAAATCAAAAACAATGCCAGACACTATCCCAAAACATTGTAAGGGTTTCTCTATTACAGTTCATTAGAGTCCTATGAGGTAGGTACTGGTATTTCCTTTTTCTGGATGAGGAACTTGAACCACAGAGAGAAATCTCCTAAGATTGCATGCCTAGGCCCCTGACTGCACTTTTATGCTTTTCTGGATCAAGAAACAAAGAGCACGGTTGTGGAAGTAGCTCAGTGGGTAATAGCGCTCATCCCCAAAGCCTGCTGACCTGAGATCACATCCCTAGTAGCCATGTAAGCCTTTTTATTTATTTATTTAGGTGGCCAGGAAAGGGCTAGTACTTATCTGAAGATTAGGTTACCTATGTTGCTTATTATGTATGGTTATGAAAAGCTGAGGCACATATACAACTCTTAAAATTTTAATTCTTCTTTAGAGAAATTTAAATTATTTTAAAAGCCAGATGTAGTTAGTGAGAGCTTTTGTAATCTGAACACTGCCTTAAGGGAGCTTAAGGATGAAGGCAGGAGCAGCTCCTGATGCTTAAAAAGGCAGCTTGCTTGTCTAACATAATTGTTAAGCTCAATCAAGGTAGAAAGGCAAGGGCTGACCTTCTGACTTCCACATACATATGACGGTATGTTTGTGCCTGCACTCACAGGAACAGGCACACATATATATTTATATACCAGAGAGAGACAGAGAGTCAGAGACAGAGACAGAGAGAGAGACAGACAGACAGAGACAGAGAGACACTGCAGAAGGGAAGTTGTTTCTGGGACCACTTGGTTGCAAGATGCCTGGTAACATTTGGGGAGTGGTTGTCTTTTCTAAGTTAAAAGAAAATGTGAGTGCCTGAGATAGCTAAGTATGGTATCTGTGTCTTTTGTAGTGTTATGCCATGAGCCTTTGATGTGCATCCAGATCACAAATGTATTCAGATCCATTGCCAAGCTAAATATCTATGAGGATGCACTGAAATTCTGTGTAAAGGCCATTAAGGTAGAACTCTCAACCATGACAAAACAAATAGGCTGTTTAGTTAGATTTCAGACAATTTCGTCATTTCTAATCCAATCAGACACAATTGACTTTCTGTTCCCTAGACTGCTCTCTTCTGGGAAGGAGCACTGATGGAGCATGACATTTAGCTTCTTTGAACTCTAGTCCTCTCAGTTGTTAAAGTAGAAATAACACTTGACTTATATTGATGTTAGAGATTAGCAGAAGAGGCTGAGGGAACATCACAAACCCTTCTTGTCCATTATCTTAAAATCATCCTCCTTGCTGCCCAGAGACATCGGAGCAGGCACCATGCCTCTGTTCCTAAGATATATAACACTGTAAATTTTGTCATATGGAACTTTTGCCCTTCTTTATTTGGGGTCAGGAAAGGTCTAGTAACTATATGATAGGTTACCTGTGTTCTTTATGGCTATGAAAGATATATATATATATGAAAAGATATGTATATATACATGTATGTAGTATACATATGCTATGTTTTTAATTATTTAAAATTTTTATGTGTGTATATGTTCATGTGTGTGCACACACATGCATATATGTGCAATGTGTGGAGGCTATAGATGTCTTCCATAATTACTATCTTTTTCAAAAATCATTTTTATTATTTTTAAATTTTGTTACTTTGAAAACTTTATATTGAGACAGGGTCTTTGGACCTGGAGCTCACCCATCTGGCTAGAATAGCTGGCCATCAAACTACAGGAATCTATTTATCTTTCTCACTACTCCACCCTTGCCACAGGGGTGGGATGCAGTATACAAACATTCAGCGCTGCTCTGGCCTTTTATGTAGGTGTCTTGGGACCTAAACTCAAGTCCTCTATCTTGTACTTTACTAACTGAATAAGACAAAATTTCATTTTAAGATTCTCTCTTGCAGCCTGGAATGGTGTTGTATGCCCATAATATCTATGTTGGGGAGACTTAGGCAGGAGGGTCAGGAGTTCAACAACATACTTATCTTGTTGCAAGTTGGAGGGTCAGTCTGGTTTATAAGAGGCTCTGCCTCAAAAACCAAACCAACCAACCAACCAACCAACCAACCAACCAACTAACCAGTCAGCCAGTGAAAGATTTCTTCTTGCTCAGGGTATTTTCTGGGTAGCAAAAAGCTAGGTATAGTCAAGCTGGGCACAAGGAAAAGGAATCTCAGATTAAGCATCATTTGCCAGCGTAGTGGTGACACCTGTAATCTCAGCACTTGGGAGGCTGAGGCAGAAAAATTATGAGTTTGAGGCAAGTCACGGCTGCATAGCGAGGCCATGTTGCAAAAAGCCTTTTGGCTTAGGTCAGCTCAGACTATAGATGGGCAGGGAACAGACTCCTGGAAACGACTTAACATTTCATTTAAGAGTATCACAGAATTGTTTAAGTGTATTAAAGTCAGAAATTTGAATTACTTACTAGAGTAAAGTTATAAAATACTGTATTGGCTGTCTTATGTCAACTTGACACACAAAAACTAGAGTTATCTGAAAGGAAGAAATTTTAATTGAGAAAAATGATCTGATTGTAAGGCATTCTCTTAACTAGTGATCACTGGAGGGGGTACAGACCATTTTAGGTGGAGCCATCCCTGGGCTGGTGGTCCTGAGGTCTATAAGAAACCAGACTAAACAAGCCATGGACAGCAAGCCAGTAAGCAACCCTCCTCCATGGTCTCTGCATCAGCTCCTGCCTCTAGGTTCCTGCCCTGATTGAGATCCTGTCCTGCCTTCTTTCAGTGATGAACATTGATGTGGAAACAAACTAAAATAAACCTTTTCCTCCACAACTTGTCTTTTGGTCATGATATTTAATCACAGCAATAGTAATCCTAAACTAAGACAAATACATTCTCAAAAATCTATTCCTGACAGGATTAATATTTCCCAACCAAATTTATGTGAAAAAGAAAAGGTTAATCTTACTGTCAGCTTGTGTGGATTCAGAATCACCTAGGAGACACAGTTCCAGACAAGTCTGTGAGGGGATTTCAGAGATGAAACTGATGAGGGAAGAACTTTTCTGAATGTGAGGACTGCCATCTTTTCTTTTTTTAAAAGATTTATTTATTTTATGTAAGTACACTGCAGCTGTCTTCAGACACCCCAGAAGAGGGCGTCAGATCTCATTACGGATGGTTGTGAGCCACCATGTGGTTGCTGGGATTTGAACTCATGATCTTTGCAAGAGCAGTCAGAGCTCTTAACTGCTGAGCCATCCCTCCAGCCCTGGAGACTGCCATCTTATGGGCTGGGATTCCAGACTGAATAAAAAGCAAGCAAAACAAAACAACCAACAAAACAAAACTCTGTCTCTGTCTCTGTCTCTGTCTTTGTCTGTCTCTCTGTCTCTGTCTCTGTCTCTCTGACTCTCTGTCTGTCTGTCTCTCTCTCTGTCTCTCTGTCTCTCTCTCTCTCTCTGTCTCTGTCTCTCTCTCTCTCTCTCTGTCTCTCTCTCTCTCTC
>NC_045030.1:152925655-152936312 GCF_008632895.1 Mastomys coucha
GAGTGGAGCTTCCTCTGGGTGTTTTGGGAATGACTGCAGAGTTTGCACCCAAGGTCTGCTCAGGGCATCAGCTCAGACAGACCGGAAGGAACCCGAGTCACGCGGCTGGCAGAGTTCCTGTGTGCCTGGTCCTGCTGGTCCCAGTTACTCCCAGTGTTGGGACAGATGTTGTGTCCTCCTCACCTCTGGTCCTCTGATCCTGGGTGTGTCGTAGATTTCTGATTTTATAGTACATGTCTTTTGAAGTGGAAATTTCTGGTTGTGTCATTTGATGCTTTCCTGAGCAAACTCCTGTGATGTTTTGCTGAAGGAGATCAGTGAGAGGGCATTTGATGTTTGGAGATAGTATAAGTAAGACACAACAGATAGTCATAGCACACTTGCATTGCTAGCCGTGCAACACTTTGGTGGTCTTGCTTCTCCGCTGATCTTTATTTCATAGAGAGAGGCATGGAAGAGAACTTTTCCTAGCATTCTGTCTGGTTCTGGTGCCCATTTGGCGGCCTGGCTGTTTCCGCTGGATCATGCTGTTGCTGCTGATTCCTGTTTGGCATCACTTTTAAACTGAACTGTTGGTATCCTGACACTACTGAACTGGATTGCTGGTATCCTGACAATCAAGATTTGAATCCTGCCAGGCAGTGGTGGCACATGCCTTTAATCCCAGCGCTTGGGAGGCAGAGGCAGGCGGATTTCTGAGTTCAAGGACAGCCTGATCTACAGAGTGAGTTCCAGGACAGCCAGGACTATACAGAGAAACCCTGTCTCAAAAAAACCAAAAAACAAACAAACAAAAAAAAGATTTGAATCCTGCTCCACAAGATTCTTCTAAACTGGTCTACATCCCCATCTTTTCTCCCCTACCTTTGGATGATGGGATAGAAGGGAATTTGAAGCATGTGAGAACACTTATCAAAGTAGGTTTTGAAAAATCTAAGCATACAGTGTCTAGAGTTTTATTTTTTATTTTTTTATTTTTTTAATTTTTAAAAAAGATTTATTTATTTATTAGATTTGAGTACACTGTAACTGTATTCAGACACCCCAGAAGAGAGCATCAGATCTCATTACAGATGGTTGTGAGCCACCATGTGGTTGCTGGGAATTAAACTCAGGACCTCTGGAAGAGCAGTCAGTGCTCTTCACCACTGAGCCATCTCTCCAACTCCTAGAGTTTTATTTTAAAAGGCCTTAGTAGGTATTACTTTTGTAATGCTAATGATACACATATCTTTCCTAAAACACCAAGTCAGTTTTGTTAGGTCAGGGTGTGTGTTACTAGTAGCTCCCTTCAGCTCATTTTCTTTTAAGTAACATTCAAATTTTCAATTATTTATTCATTTATATATGTGTGCATGTTTGTATGTGTGTGTGCTCCATAGCACATATGTGGAGGTCAGAAAGCAACTTGAGAAAGTCAGTTTTCTCCTTTCACCATATGGGTCCTAGGATTGGACTCATGTCCTCAGGCTTGGTGGGAAGCACCTTTGCTCACTGAGCCATCTTGTTCCCATTTTCATTGCTAAACACCAATTAAATTCTCAGATGACCCAGTCATTCATCTTGGATCTGTGATAGGGTATACAGTGCACACTGCTGGTCAGTTTACACACATTGCTGCTGGACACTATACCTGGTGCTTCCTTCTGGCATAAACAAACAAACAGATAAAAATATAAAACCAACCAAACAAACAAACAAAAAAAAACATTGGGAATAGAAGAAGCCCAGGCTCAGGCACGGCAAGCCCAACATGAGGACAAACTTCAGTGACTTCACTTTTGCCTGTGGCTAGACTGTAGTTATTTTTGAGGAGGTAAACTTGATTTAGTTGACTCTATTTAATAAGACCTTGTGCTACATAAGGGTTGTGCCATATCTTATTAGGTAAGTGTCTGGTTCAGAGACTTTTCAATTAACTCCCATGGCCTCTGGGGCTTGAGAATGTATCTTGGGTTGGCTCTTCACACTGGGAGCTTCACAGCCTGGGAGATGGCTGTGACTCCTCCTCCTCAGCTCAGATCACTGGGCTTGGAGTCTCAGCACCCAGTGGTGGTGGCATTGAGGGTAGTGGGGTCATATTTATTGCAGTAGTGACTCCCTGTTGGGAATCAGCATGGGGATATTACTGGATGGGGGTGGGAAGCACAGGGAAAAGCATCCGATTGGCCTCATAATCCATCAATACAAATGGTTTTTTTTTTTTTCTGGTGGCAAAAGATACATAACATTTATCCTTTTAGCCACTTTTAAAAAATGTATTTATTTTATTTTACTTGTATAGGTGTTTTGTCTGCATGTATGGATATGCACCACAAATGTGATTTCTGAAGGACTATTTGATGTAATTAGCAGTAATAATCAATTATCTCTGGAAATCTTGGTAATAGTGAGCTTATAGAAACTGGATTAAAATTTCTAAGGCTTGATATTATGTGTATGAGTGTTTTCCATGAATGTGTGTAGAACTGGAGTTACAGGTTGTTGTCACTCCAGGCCCTCTGCAAGGGCAGCAATTACTTTCAATTTCTGGTCATGTGTCCATCCCCCACCCCCTGACCATTTTAAGTGTACGTACAGTCTCCTGGCATTGACAGTAGTATCATCATTACTATATTCCAGCTCTAGAACTTTTCCATGAGCCCCAGACTGACATTTTATAATGACTATTACATATATTTCTGCTTCTAAGAAATAATTCACATGTTGCACAAATGTCTATTTAAAGTGTACAATTCACCCATTTTAGTGTTTTCACAGTTGTGCAACCATCTGAACAGTTAACTTTAGAACAATTTGTCACTCCAAAAACAAAACCCTGTACCTGTTAGCCAACTCTCTCTAACTCCACCAGCCAATAGGGATCACTAACCTACTTTCTGTCTCTATGCGTTTGCCTCTTCTAGAGATGGAGTCATACAATAAATGGCTTTTTGTTACTGTATTCTGATGATTACCATGCTATTGTCTAGGATCATCTGTATTATAAAGTGATCAATATTTCATTCTCTTTTAAGAAGATTCAAATATGAGTCCATTATCTTGCCCTCATCCCTACCCAACAGAAACTTTTGTCCCTAGGTGGTTGAGCAACCCATCCACTCAGATTTCAAGCCAGCAAACAAAATGTTTGTTTAGTATTCTATGTCTTGGGGCTGGAGAGATGGCTCAATGGTTAAGAACACTAGCTGCTCTTCCAGAGGACTTAGGTTCCATTCCTAGTACCCCCATGGCAGCTCACAGCAGCCTATAACTCTAGTACCAGGGGATCGAGAGCTTTATTCTGGTCTCCACAGACACTATCATGTACACAGTGCACATTCACACACATAAAGGAAACATAAATAAATATTAAAATGGAATCCTCCAAGCTCATCCCTTTAATCCCAGCACTCAGGGAAGCAGAGGCAGATAGATCTCTGAGACCAGCCTGATCTACAAGGTGAGTTCCAGGACAGTCAGGACTACATAGTGAGATGCTTCTCAAAAAACCAACTAACCAACCAACCAACCAACCAACCAAGCAACAAAATAAGAATTTTCCCACCTTGGGTCCTTACCAATGTAAATCATCTGCATAACAGAATCTTCATGGTATAAATCAGATATACTTTGAAAATGGCTTTCAAGGACTGGAAGCACAACTTTGATCCCAGCACTCAGGAGGCAGAGGCAGACAGATCTCCCTGAGTTGGAGGACTGCCTGGTGAACATAGCAAGTTCTGAGACAGCCTAGGCTTCATGTGATGGTGAGAGCCTGTCTTAAAAGAAAAAAGCTCTCAAATAGCCACTCCTCTTGCTCACAATGCTGACCTTTAATTGCTGTGGCCTCTTTCTGCCTCTTCACTTTTCCCAAGGCTTTCCTCCTCTGAAACAGTCTATCAGTGCCAAATCAGTGCCAGGAGACTTCTGTTGCTGTCCATTGCCTGTAGAGTCTTGTTCACATTCGGCTAGCACAGAGAACACTTAGACATGACATCTGGCTGCACCCCAACCCCTTCCACACAAGGCAATCTGCTCCTCTAGACTGGAACTGTGGAACAAAATACTTTGTACAGCCTAGAGAGCCAGCTCAGGTGTAACTTGGCCTGTGATGGGGCCCCTGAACTTAACAGCTAAAGTTCAGGGAGTGAGGAGGGAGAACCCACTTGCCCAGGTCAGTTTTTATCCTTAAATCATTATTGATCATCAAGATTAAAGGCAATCCTTCTTCTCAATTTAGTTGTGCCCACCTAAAGTGATTGGCCTGCTACATTGGTGCTGTGGCACAAGCCTTTAATCCAATGGTTCTCAGCCTGTGGGTTGTGACCCTTTTTTGGGCGGGGGGGGGATTCAAATGGCCCTTTCACAAGGGTTGCTGAAAACCACCAGAAAACATAAATATTTACATTATGATTCATACCAGTAGCAAAATTACAGTTATGAAGTAGCAACAAAAATAATGTTATGGTTGGGGGTCAGCACAACATGAGGAACTGTATTAAAGGGCCACACCATTAGGAAGATTGAGAGCCACTGGATCCCACACAGGGAGACAGAGGCAGGTGGCCTCTGTCTGTGAGATTATGGCCAGCTTGATCTATATAGTGAGTTCTGGATTAGCCAGAGCTACATAGTGAGACTCTGTTGCAAAAAAAAAAAAAAAAAAATCTGTAGGTTTCTTCCCATGTTTCCATGTTGAATATCAACTTTTCTTACAAAGAACCATAATGTGTGTTGCTTCCAGAATTTCTTCTGGTTATGTTTTGACTTGCAACTTTTTAAAAAAGATTTATTTATTATTATAATTAAGTACACTGTAGCTGTCTTCAGACACCCCAGAAGAGGGCATCAGATCTCATTAGGGCGGTTGTGAGCCACCATGTGGTTGCTGGAATTTGAACTCAGGACCTTTGGAAGAGCAGTCAGTGCTTTTAACTGCTGAGCCATCTCTCCAGCCTTGACTTGAATCTTAATTGTGAAAAATATTATTTTCTTATAATTTCTTAGCAATGGACAGTAGCATGAGTAGAAAGCTGTAGAAATCACACTCCTTCTTAGTCTCCAAGATCTGTCTTCCCAGTTTGCTTAGCCAAAGCAATGTTGAAGAAAAGGGATGGGAAAATATTAAAAAGTTTCCTTCTATACTTGGCGTCTTCTGTTCATTTCACATTTTATTTATATGTGTGTGTGTGTGTGTGTGTGCGCGCACGCACACACACGCGTGCATGTGTGTGTTTGTATGTGTGTATTGGGTGGTATTTGTGCACAAGGATGAGCATGCATGTGGAGGCCAAAGGGACAATCTTGAATGTTGTTCCTCAGGAAACATTCACATTGTTTCTTGAGACAAGATTTCTTACTCAGACTTAGTGTTTGCTGATTAAGCCAGACTGGCTGGCAAACAAGCCCCAGGGATGTGCTTATGTCTCATTGGTCAGTGCTGGGATTATAAGTTTGCATTACTATGCTCAGGTTTTTCTTTTTAATGTGACTGCTGGGAATTGAACACAGGTCTTCTTGTTTGTTTAACAAGCACCCTACTGACTGAGCTAACTCCCCAGCCCCTTCTTTTGTCCATTCTAGATGAAAATTTGCTCTATTTGTTTTTGAAGTTGATTACTTGGTTATTTTTTAGAACTTTTATTACATTTCTATTTTTGAGAGAGAGAGAGAGAGAGAGAGAGAGAGAGAGAGAGAGAGAGAGAGAGAGAGAGAGAGAGAGAGAGAGAGAGAGAGAGAGAGAGAGAGAGAATGTGCAGGAGTACAATGCCCATGCACATGTCACAACACATACATAGGATAGAGGATAACTTTTGCGAGTTGGGTTTCCTCCTTCCATCATGTGGGTCCTGGGGATCAAATACAGGTCATCAGGCTTGCTGGCCTCCCCTAAGAAGTCATCTCACTGGCCTTTATTCTTTAGATATTACAATAAGAACATCTGTAACAGTTTTAGAGGTGTGTGTGCTCCCTTTGCTAGAGAAACTTTGGAAGGAAATCATGATTTAGCCATGCCGTGAAAGACTTGCTCTGATTGGATAGTTCCTGCCTTCTGCAGATTGGGTAAACTCTGTTCTCTGAGATTCATTGGAGAGGAGTCACAGTCAATGAGAAAGGGAAAGTGGCTTCTTCCAAAGCCGGTCTGGTCTCAAGCTTGCTCAGTGCAATACAGTAAAATGTTCACTCTCCTGCTTTTCACCTTGACATAAATTACCTTTAACCCAGTGCAAACATGATGCGAAGGAAGAATGGAAAAGACTGTCTTAAATTCTTGGATAGCAGACCTTGCTCACATGATAAAGGGCTATTGGCTGCCATTCCCCACTGGGAAGTTACTAGTTTCCCCCATTGAAGTCTGAAGACATTTATGAAGGGTCAAATACTTTGAGGGTATGCAAATGCCCTGCTTATACTTAAACTTTCACCCACTAATTTGGGAATTTTAGTTAGAATGTGCTTGCACCAACTATTACTACAGTATTCCTTTGCTTTGTTTCATGTTTTATTTATGCACATGTATGTTGTGTAGTACTTGCATGCAGGAGTCAGAATTGGCCAGAAAAGGCCAGTGGATCATCTGGAGCTGGAATTAATTACAGGTGATTGTGAACCACTATTTGGGTGCTGAACCTGGGTCCTTTGTGACAGTAAAAGCTATTAACTGCTGAACCATCTCTCCAGCACTTGTGATGGTTTGTATATGTTTGGCTCAGGGAGTGACACTATTAGGAAGTGTGGCCTTTTGGGGAAGAATTGTGTCATTGTGGGCATGGGCTTTAAGACCCTTGTCCTAGCTGCCTGGAAGCCAGTCTTCTCCTAGCTGTCTTCGGAATAAGAGATAGATAGAACTCTCAGCTCCTCCAGCCCCACATCTACCTGGATGCTGCTATGCTCCTGCCTTGATGAGAATGGACTGAACCTCTGAATCTGTAAGCCAGCCCCAATTAAAAATCATCATTATAAGACGTGCCTTGGTTATGGTTTCTGTTTACAGTAAAACCTAAGCCAAGAACCCTCTTTTGTTTTTGAGACAGGATCTCACTCCATAGCTCAGGCTGGCCTGGAACTCACTATGTAGCCCATGCTAGTCTCAAATCTGTGACCATTCTTCTGCCTAAGTTTCTCTAGAGTGCTGTGACTATAGGTATGAACTGTAATGACTAGCCTATCTTAGAATTCTAATGGTGCTGTCCCCCACCCCCATCTTCATGTCTTATTCTCATTTATTGAAATCTCTCTGTAAGAATTATTTATTACCTTCTTGTTGATTCATTTTCTTTTTTAAATAAAGATTTCATTATTTTTATTTATGTGTATGTGTGTATACCCTAGTGTATGTATGTAAACCATATGTCAGCAAGTGCCCATGGAGGCCAGAAGGCACCAGATCCCCTGAAACTGGAGTTAGAGGTGATTGTGAGCCACATGATATGGGTACTAGGAACTGAACTCGGGTCATCTGGAAGGGTGATAGACACTCTTAAGCGCAGCCATCTCTCCAGCACCTGAATTTATTTTATGTGTAATTTGAGCTGTTTCAGCTTTGGCCTTTAGGACACCTTTCATTATTTTTCTTAAGCATGTCTTTACTTTCTGGCACTGTGAGATTTGTGCTCCATAAAACTCACCAAAAGTACTATATAATGACTGTCTTTTGTAAAGCACTCAGTATGCAATTTATATTAATGTAAAGATGGTATTAAAGGTTATCAAAGCAAAGTATCATTCATTACATGTAAATTACGGATGTCAAGCCTGAGCACGGGGAGAGAGCAAGTGTGACAGGTTGTAAGTGCTGGAGAAGGCTCAAGTGCCTTCAATTATTATCCCAAACGTTGCTACCACTGAGCAACACAGTGGTGCCTTTTTAATCATATGATGCCATTTTAATGTGGCAAGTCACATACTTTACATTTTCCAAACCCATTATCTATTCTGGTAGAAATGGGAGTTCAGTGGGACAAAGCTGTGGTATTAAATACAATTGTATTTCTCTAGAACTATTCATGAAATGAATTAACATAATTTGGGTTATGTTTGAAATCCTGCATTAGCTATTCTGTTTAAAAGATCCACTTGTAGGAAGGAGGCAGGATGTGGAATTATACTTGTATTCATATCAGTGGCTGGATTGGAATCTTGACGTTCACTTTTCTTGTGCTGGTCAGCAAGAGCTTCTCAAAAAAAATGAAAGGACAATAGGAATGATTCAGAAGAACGGAACAATAAGTGGGAAAAGGAATGTTCATTAGTAATTTAGGGAAACTGAAGATGAAAAAGTCTCAAGTTTTGAATAGTATCGACAATTGGTCGAGTTAAGGCATTAAAGGCAGGGCACACCTCAAGAAAAAAATCAGTCTTTTTCTTGTGAGAAAATGCCGAGTTTGTCATTGCAGCAAGTCCATTCAGACTGTAGAATAAGGGTGAGGTCTTCAGATCAAGAGAGAGAAGTTAGGCTGGGTTGCAGCTCAGTTGTCTGGCACTTGCACACTCATTGGGTTCAAGCCCCAGCAACGCAAAAACAAAGCATCCTTAAGGTACACTGTAAAGAGCTTATATTGGCAAAATGGACTGGTGCTCTTTGAGGTTGGTCACTGAGAAGCTGGCTCTGGAACTGGGGTTGCCCCCTGCCCCCACTTCAGACGCAAGCATGTTTATTTCAAAGCATCCTCTGAGGACACTTTCTAGGGTTGGGCTGCTTGTCCTAACTCTGTGTCAGGAAGGAGACTACAGGAAAACAACCCAAGAGCAAAACCACTGTGTCCTTGGGAACAGCTAGAAGGTGAAGCATTTCCAATAGAGGTCACCATTGTTCATCCCATGATCTAAAAGTGCCTGCTATGGGAAAGAGAACCAGGGACTCCAGCTGATTCCCTCTACTTCCTGAGTCAGATTCTGCTAGAAATAAGTGTTGTATGCACCTGATTTGATGATGTTCCACTATCTATCTCTTGCTATCAATTCTTTTACTTTGGCTTCCTATATACTTACTAAAGTTAACAAACGGAAAGTATAGCTATCATAGATCCTTTTCTGGACCGTACAAAACACAGACCAAGACTCAAAACTTCAAGGGACCTATCTTTATCCTTGTGAGGTTGGCAAAGCAATTCAATTTGAGGGCTAAGATTGAGACTAATGATAAACAGAGAAAGCAAGCTCATTCTCTCCAGAGTCCCTTGCTGGTTGTGGCATTGGCTGCATTGGACTTTGAGATGTCCAGGTAAGTCTGGTAAATTTCTTCAACAGTGTTCAATGACTTTCTTTAGAAAGCATTATTTGTATGGGTGCTATACCTGGATATGCACTACCTTCGGTAGTGCCCACAGAGATGAAAAGAGGGCATCAGATCCCCTGGAACTGGAGTTACAAATGGTTGTGAGCCACCATGAGGTTACTGGGAATTGAACCTGGTTCTCTGGAAGGTAAAGCAAAGCTCTTCATCATTTTTGACTCATCACTCTGAGAATGCACAGGTCAGCAACCACAGATTTTTCAGCACCCCAGGTGTTAAGCTACCATAAATCTAGCTCAGCTATTTTCATATTGAACACCTGCACAGCCTTTTTTTTTGGGGGGGGGTCTGAATGTCCTTGAGAGAGATTTAGGATGGTCTAATGATTTGGGGCTTAGCCAAGACAGCCACTTTGAGAATTAGACACATCTCAAACCAGTTCTTGTTGCGTTTAGGGGAGAATGTTCTACTAACAGTGGCTTAAGTTAGGATCTGAGTTTCAGTGTTTGTCAATTGCAGGATCATAAAGGTTCATTGTCTTAAGACCATGGATGCATCAAGGCATGTAACAAGCAGAACCACTGTACGGGTGAGCCTTCTGGTTCTTGATTAGTCTTCGTTGCTGAGACACACATCCTTCTAGAGAAGGATGCTACTGCTACTCTTGTTTTTAAAGCCCTGACTGAAAGTCTCTCCTCTTCCCTCCTTCTTACTCATCAGGATCATGCTATGTGTCCCAGGCTAGCCTTTAAGCCAGAACTCATTAACATCACCAAACAACACCATCTTCTTTGCCTCAACCTTATGGCTGAGTCCCCCCTCCCCCTTCCAACATATTTCTATAGGAATTTTGGGCTTTGACCAATGTACAAATGATGCTGCATTATTATTCACCGGCTATGCAAGACACGTCTCCACTGGGCACGGGGTCAGCTTTTATTTGTCACCTTTGGGTTCACTAGTCCCCAGCCTCCATTTGCAGGGGCCAATGATCTAACTTCTCTCTTGTCTCACTTTCCCTGTCGCCTATTTTGTCTCCAGTCTAGCTCACTATCTCTTCCTACCACCAGATGGTGGAAAGTGGAAAGGAAACAACAGGCTGCTCAATGAATGCGGTCGCCGGTAAGTCTCTTTGGCTGAAAGGTGTGGTGGAGAATGGACTCCCCCCAAGCCCCCCGCAAAAAAAAGGAGCTTGTTTTTTGAGTTACTCAGGAATTCCTATGAATTTCTATCTTTGTTTTAGTGTCCACTTAAAATTGCTGTCTATCCAGGTTTGAGGATCAATAGAGCCCAGCGATGCCTGATGGAGAACCAGCCAATCTTTGTCTCTAGCCCTAGAAACATTCCTAAGCAGCAGAGCCCCACACCTGGTCGGGTACCACTGGGTCAGGTGTAAGGAGGGTCTAATCCTGTGAGGGGCGGTGCCCAGCAGCGGACCTG
>NC_045030.1:152937121-152939435 GCF_008632895.1 Mastomys coucha
TGCAGCGGGGCCGCGATGCAGCAGCGGCAGCAGCAGGAGTCGCCCCAGGGCAGCAGCGGCAGCAGCAGCAGAGGCAGTAGCGGGCGGCGCTGAGCTGCCACCACCGCCGCTGAGGAAGAAGCCGGCCCAGCAGCAGCCCCGTCCCGACTCTCGCGCCCCCCGATCCCCGCGCCGCGACCCCGGCGCTCCGAACCCAACGCCCGGTTCCGCCAACTTTCACGCTGCTTCGGCGGCTCGGCTCGTCTTGGCGCCAATGGGTGAGTGCAGGGGCTGCTCGAACCTTCAGCCGGTCTCTGTGTAGGGGTCGGCGCGCCCATCCCGGGACCGCGGACCCGGGGAGGGCGCCCTGGAGCAGGGCCGGGAGTGTGACATCGCGCAGAGCGCCCTCCCTCGCCTTGCGCACCCCGATTCACTCTCACTTGCTTTAGTGTCCCTGCGGAGCCCGCGCGCGGCACGAACTGGAACCCGAGGGGGCCTGAGCAGAGAATCGCGGGGGCTGACTCGGGGGCTGCTTGGGTTGAGGGATTCAGGGGGTGTGGTTGGCTTCTTCGGGTGGGCGGGGAGAGTTTTGTCTTTGCCATTCTCCCACCCAAGTGCACCCTCCCCTGCGCTGCGGACCCGGGTACCAGGATTTGGTGGGCTCCGGCCCTGTACAGGGCTCTTGGTGCCTCCCTGGGCCAGCCTGAGCAGAACCTTGAAGGTCGGGGTCTTTAGGGGAGGGTTAGATTGCCCTTACTGCCCGATGATGCAGGTGGTGGGAGGTTAGGAAACGCCCCAGTACCGGGCATGGTGGGCTGTCCCAGGGTCCTGAGCTCTTCATGCGCTCCCCACTTGTGCCTCCACCTCTCACTCTCAGTCTTCCCCCACGCAGAGCACCTCTCCACTCTGTTATACTCAAAGGCTACTTCCTATATCCTCCTCTCAGTCTGCAGGGCCAGGAACTGGAAATGGTGATCCAGTTTTTGATTTACCTAGCGAACATAATTTCCATGTAGGCAGCTAACATTAGGTCTTCTAGGTCCCTTTTATTATAGTGCGGGAACCACCTTACTGCCCAGAGGAGCTGGCACTTTACTGAGCAAAGGACTTGTGATTGTCTGGTCTCTAGTAAAACGTTTGGTTTACCTGTTCTTGCTGATGACCAGCCTCTGCTTTTTATGCCTCTGGCAGATGATTTTTGGGGTGTTTCTAGGCCAAGCATAGCAGTTTGCACATTATAATAAATCATTATAAAGTGAGACTTTTTGTATGCAGGTAATAGGATTTTACACCAGCCAGCAAGAAATAGGCAAGAGTCAAAGGATGCTCATACATACACAGCAAGCACTGGAGGAGAGGTCTAACCCAGTAAGTTGTTCATTAGTGAAGTTCAAATCCCTTTGGTGATTGTTTACCAAAATGCCTTTCTCCTTGTCAAAGTGGTAATGACTGGGTGACCTCTCAGCTTAAGTGCCCTTTTCTGATGATCATAGCACTCCAGGTCTAAATGAGTTCCTTTATCATCTGACATTTTTTTTCCACATCAGAATGACATATTCTAGTGTGTTCAATATTTATCTCCTCTACCAGAGGCTCAGTGACCGTTGGGACAGCACTGTGTTGTTTGGTACTGCTCAGAATGGTTTTTCTTCCATGCCTGGTGCAAATCAGGCTCAGAATCAATATGGAATGGATGGGTGGATGGCATGAAATTCCATGGAAGACACAACACTTAATTCATCCTCTTGCTTCGCCTTGATGACGACGACTTAGTCCATTGACAAAAGAAAATACTTTAAAACCTTTGGAAATGCACTGCTTTCTCCTGAGGTGCTAAGGAATGTTTTAGGGATCACTTTTCCATTGGGGTGGATTACTGAAAGAGTTATACACAAAAAGAAGTTACTGGGCTGCGTAGGCAGGCTGTGCTTTGTAGATCTCAATGGAAAGGGGATGGAGTCTCCTTTAAAAAGCAGCAGACCTGTTTATCAGTGAGATCTAAACTGTTTGCATTCTTTAGGCTCTCTTAAGAAAATGAGAGAGTGCTTCTGCAATTTACAGCCCTTTCCAGTATCATTTTAAAATTGTAGCCATTATGCAAGTAGGGGTGCAGCAATCAATTATTATTTATTTCAGGAGTTCATACATAGAGGCACCAAGAGTAAAATGAATGCCATTTAATTCATTATAATGTGCCTAAGTGGGATTTAAGGTGCTTGTAGTTTGTGGGCAAAAATCACCTGCTGTTTTCTAAAGTGTCCTTAGTGGTATATTTGCAATGAAGTAGATATTTAATAGTTGGTTCTATTTGTTTTCTAATAGCAAAACCTAGTAG
>NC_045030.1:152939503-152942888 GCF_008632895.1 Mastomys coucha
CACACACACACACACACACACAGAGAGTTCCTTTCTCCAAAGCTCTCTGGTTTTCAGAATATTTCTCTTATTTGTCAATTGATGGGCTTGTTAGGCCTGATGATGATTTTCCTCTTGGTGGCTAACATAATCCAATCATATCATATAGTCCTTGATCTAAACACTAACTGAAAGTCACACAATCTCTAACCCTGAAGTGAAGCTGGCTAGCAGTGGTCTCTTACCGAACACAATGAAGTTGCTGGGAGGGGCCTACATTGCCAGACACAGGGAAAGCCTCTTATGATTAGAGCAGTGCAAGTCCTGTGACCCAAATCTGGGAGTAGTGAAGGGTTTGCAAGCCAAGCAAATGACTTCTGTTGAAGGCTTTCCAGAGTAACAGAGAAGTTTGTACAGCTTGGGGCAATGCTGTATCGGTGGTAGACTATGCTAAAAGAAAGCTAAAGTGAATGCCTTTCACAAACAAGTCTTGAGTTATACGTGGAAGAAAGGGCTTTCTCCTTTACTTTTCATAACCCATGGCTTGAGTGAAACCTTGCTGGTTGTAGAGACTTTGGTCATTTCTTATTTTATCCCTCTAGTTACCTTTGACTTACTCATATTCGTTCATAATGCTTCTGTTCTTAGTTTTTTGAAGTACACTCCATTCAGTGATAAATATTTGTTCATCTATCCATCCATCTCAGGTATCGATCTCCAGCTTTGTGCCAGGAAACAGGTGCATGTTATGTTTAGACTTACCCACTTAAACTTCTCAGTCTAGTGGAGGATTTTGAATGCAAGGGTTGCTGCAGTGTGTAAGTAAAAGCTATATAGTAGGTCTCCCGAAAGAAGAGAAGAATCTGGTGGGGGCTGGAGAGCTGATGAAGATAATGCCTTTGAGGAGAGCATGAATCATCACCATCCTCCTGCCACCCACCCTTCCTGAGAAGACACCTGGAATTCAACAAGCTGAGTTTTCTCCTCCTTGCACACCATGAGGGCCATGGGGCTTCTGAGCAAGAGGGTGTGAGAGACGCTGACTTTGGGGTTTTTACCTGGGTTAGGAGGTTTGGGGAGCGTTTAAGAGAGCCAGACATTGCTGTGGGTTTGATGCTTCCAGGGCTGCTTGTGTGATGGACTATTTTAGCAAATGCTCTCTAGAACAGGAAGAAATTGGAGCCAGGCAAATTGGGGTTGGGAGAGAGCAGGGGGTATCCACATTAGCAAGACCGAAGGATGTCTGTTCACATTTGTGGTCTGGACAAAGCTTATGTTTTGTCTATGTTCAAATCTGATTGCAGGGTGACTTTGTTTGTATCTTGTCCTGTTCTGATGACAAGGTGGCCTTGCCTGAGGCTAGGCCTCTGGAGGGTTGTGGATATTCAACAGTATACCCAGACTATGAGCATCTGGCCAGTTCCCCAACAGTAGGATCCCTTTTGCTAGTTCTCAAAGTTGACCAGTGGTGGTGGGTGAGAAGCAAGACTTTTTAGGGTATGTTCCATGACTATTACTTTAATGTTAATCAGCTAGCTGTAGTTCTTGGAATTTTTGTTTGATATTGAGAAAATGAGCAACTGGAAAGCTGTACCAGGAAATATATGGAACAATAAGAGCAGGATACTGAGGACATGAGAAAGAAATAGTACCAGAAAACACCAGAATCCTTATAGTGTTAGAGGAGAGCTACTGACAGTGGTTTTCAGAGGGCAGTGCCTTGGGATTATTTGAGAGACAAAATCCTTCAGTAGTATTCCAGCAGACCTACAAAAGCAGAGATTCTGGACATGGGGTCTAATAATCAGCCTTTGAACAAGTCCTCCAGGAAGGTTTTTTTCACACACACATATACATGCCCCATGATGTACTCGTGGCAGTCAGAGGGCAACTTGTAGGAATTAGTTCTCTCCTTCCATCTTGTAGGTACCAGGCATGGAGCTCAGGTGGTCATGATTGACAGAACGTCTCTTTACCTGTTGAACCATCTTACCGGCTCTTGTTCTAATACATGGTCAAGTATACAAGATCCTTGCCTTTTGGATGTTTGCTCCCTGCTCATTGGAGTACTTGAAGTATTCTGTTCATAACAAGATGTTCTGAGCATTAGGCTGTGGGTATCTGGGCAGTTGGGAAGCAAAAATATTCTTCCTACCATACTTGTATTAAGTAGGTTTGGCTTTTCCTGGTTTCTCCTGGATAATTGAACCTTTGGTTTTAAACTTTAGAGTTTTAAAAGCTCATTATTAGTAATGTCATGTGCCCCCCATCATTGTGTATTGAAAACCGTAATCCACCAAAAATGTTAATGGTCTTTGGAGTTGGAGCCTTTGTAAGACAAAGAGGGTTGGATGAAGTATTGAGAGTGAGTGTCTATGATGGAATTGGTGTTTTTGTAAGAAACCTGTTTTGATGTCCTCCACCATGGTATGAAGCAACAGAACAGCCTTACTAGGAGCCAGGCAAACACCAGTGCCATGCTCTTGGACTTACCAACCTTTAGAAGAGTAAGCCAAGTAAACCTCTGTTTTTTATAAGTTACCCATTCCAGGATATTTGGTTACAACAATGGGAAACAGACTCAGACACCACATTAAAGTTCCACTTTGCATAGATTATTTTCATCTTTGGTCTTCACTGCTGATTTTTGAGACAGCTTCACCCCATTTCCATTCTACCATACTTCCAGACATGGAGCCTGCTCTCCACATTTGAGGATGACTGTCTCTGGCACTGCACTGATGGTGCTCTGTTCATGTCGTGGTAACTCATAAACAGTGTGTCTCCTATTCATAAAACACACAAACAGTCTTCAGAATCTTTGAATTAACTTGAATTGCCTTTTGAGTCTGTGAACCCCTTTTCTTGGCTTCTTAGACACCCTATGTACTTACTCCTGGTTTTCTCTTCTACTCTTGCAATCTCTAGTTGAACCCTAAGTATGTCTCTGGAGTAGGCCTCTTATGAGTTTCCTGTTGTTGCTGTAACAGATTATTACAAAGTCAGTGGCTTAAAACAACCGGTCCAAAGTTTAAAATGAGATTTATAGGGTCAATATCAAAGTCTAGAAAGGGCTGCATTCTTTCTGTAGGATTTTTTTTTCTTCTCATCTTGTTCAGTTTCTATTGCTTCTTGGATTGCCTTGGTTCATAACTGCATCTTTCCTGCCTCTGCTTTCCTATGGTCACATCTATCTTATTCTGTCCCCCTTCCCAGTATAAAGACTGTTATTCACTACACCCACTTGAGAATCGGGGTACCATCCTCTTCTCAAGAGCCTTAACTTCATGAGTCACAGGCTCTGAGGGTTAGGACATTAAGCTTTTTGAGGGGGCCATTATGTAGCTGCCATAGCCCTCATTCATATTGTGAAGACTGCTCCAAAGATTACTGTACAATTCTTTAT
>NC_045030.1:152942898-152949869 GCF_008632895.1 Mastomys coucha
GAAAGAAGTTCTTTAAAACCCATTGGGCAAAGTAGGTTGGCAAGGTCTGTTTGCAAGAGCTCCTGGAGGCCTAAAGAGTAACACCACCTCAATGAAAATTATCCATGGCCCCGGTTCTCATTTCTCAGTATCTAGAATTGCAATGCTGGACTATTCCTTTCTGTCATGGGTCTATTCCATTTGATGAGGCTGAGGCTCACGGAGGCATAATGTGTGCCCCTCCCCCTGACCCCAGCCGCAACCCCTGACTCTAATATCAAGGAAACAGCTATGCCAAACTAGGTTCTCTGTCAATGTCAAGCTCCCATTCTTTAGTGCATTTTGTTGTACTCTCTTCCCAACAAAAGTGGTGTGTATATGTGTGTATGTGTGTATCCATCCATCCACTCACCCACCCACTCATCCATCCATGGTACTGAGGATTAGAACCAGGGCTTTTGACTTGCTAGGCAAGGGCTCTTGCATTGAGCTATACCCCTAGCCCATTTTTTAAAAAAGACAAAAGTCCCACTATGTAGGCCAGGCTGGCCTGGAACTTGTTACTTAGTTGAGACTTGATTTGAGTTCCTCCTCCACTTCCCAAGTGCTGAGTTACATGAATGTACTCCAACACCTGTTTTCCAGTATGTTTTAAAAGACAGTTTTGAGCTAGATATATCTACTGTGTAGTTGCCTGGTGTTTGATGTATTACGTGATTAATTTTAAGCTTTGCGGTAAATATATGTAAGACAATTTAGTATTTTAAGTTTACAATTTGGTAACATAATATTCATAGTGCTCTGCAACCAGCACCATTACCTGGCTTTAAAGTTGCTCCTTCATAGTACTTTTCTAAAGTAAAGCTCAGAGTCCTGTCTTCTAGGGGCTCGTGGGCCTGCTTGATACCTTAGGGAAAGTTTGAAAGCCAAAGGCACCCACTTGAGGTTTCTAAAAGAATACAAGAAAAAGAAAGCATGGTTTGGTTGCTTGGAAAATGCTTTGGCCCTTGTTTCCTCTGGGAGACACTTCATTTTGATTTCCCTATTGTTAACCTTCCCTATGTACATTCCTGTCATCCCAGGGCAGAATTTGGCTATATTGTTTATCCTGAAGCAGTTGGTGTGAGTTGCTTGGGTAGTAGTTTATTTGAGAATCGCTGGGATTTATTGAGAATGCCTGAATCCTGGGAGAAAACACTGCAATGCCAAACCGATCCCTTCATTTCACACATCCAGGGTTGATGGTGCTCAACAGTTTCTTCCCTGAAATTCTCTCTCATAGCAAAGGGTCACTGGTTCATGAAGAGCACTTGTTTTCCAACTTGTCCTCATGTTATGTGGATACACATCTTTTGGGCAGGTCTGTCCTTTTCATTAGTAGCTGCTTAAACCAAGCAGATTATAGCTGGTGCTCTTTACCTCAGTGATAAACTGTGTTTACTTTTAGCTTTAGGAGGAACAAAACCAGTAATAATAAAACTCACGTGCTGTTTGTTGAGGGCTTAGTTGGCAAAGCCCTTTGCTTATATTTTTCCTTCCAGTAGCCAAGAAAGTGGTGGGGACAACCCAGGAGGCTAGCCTGTCCCCAAGTAGAAGGACAGAGAGGCAAGGTGAAGTACAGTTCTTCTTGCTACTCCCCCACCATCCTAGATTACATACTATAAATATTTTGATGCTAATTAATCACTCATTTTGAAAATTTAGATCTTTAAGTACAGTAGAAAAGTATGTATAGACAATTTAAATTATCATCTCCTTAAAACTTCAGCTCCTTGCTGATTTTTTTTCCTCTGGACTGTTCTAGACTTGGAAGACTTGAAATCCTATTCTAGGCCTGGTCCTCTGAGGCTATAACAGTTTTATCTATTACCTGCCACCTCCCTGTGCACTTGTAATTAGCTTGGTGTCCTGTCTAATTATTCCAGTTCTCTTATTATGTGTTTTTACATCCTGAAGCAGTTGGCATGAGTTACTTGGGAATCACTGGGATTTGCAGAAGATCTGAAAAGTCTGGGAGCTGTCTTTGTCTACACATTATATAGACCAGCTTCTGAGTGAAATTCATTTGACTTGAAAGGATTCCTACCTTGGTCATTGTTTTTTGAGACAGGGTTTCTCTGTGTAGCCCTGGCTGTCCTGGAACTCACTCTGTAGACCAGGCTGGCCTCGAACTCAGAAATCTACCTATCTCTCAAAATCACCTTTAAAAACCTGATTGAAATGAGATAGTTAAACCACTTAACTAGCCCCTTTATTTTCAGTGAACTTCTCTTCTTTGAGAGGTTTCACTGTGGTGCCCAGGCTGCTCTTGGAGCTCTAGGACTCAACAGATAGCCCTGCCTAAGCCTTCTGGGTGACTTGGACCACAGATACTTTGTTGATGTCAAAACATTATCCCATGGAAAACAGGTGGCAACCCAGAAACAGCCCATCAATGAATTAATTTGGATACCTAAGGCAGGTTGAGTTGGGTGTTTCTTTATTGATGGTGAGTTTCAGCTACTTTTGACCATCAGAAAACAACTGGAGGAAAGTTATCTTTTGGAGGATCCTGGGGAATGGAGTTGGGAGGGTGAGAATTGTCACCAGTTAAGAAACTGAGATTGAAGAACAGTTCACACTCTGCTAATCTGTTTGCTGTAATTTTGTCTTGAGACAGTTTCTCATGTAACTCAGGGTGGCTTTGAACTCCTTAAACTCCTGATCCTTCTGCCTCTATGTTCCAAGTGCTGAGATTGCAGGCATGCACCACTATACTTGGCTTCAAACTTTAAAAAAATAATTTTAATTTTATTTTATGTGTATAGGTGTTTTATATGTTACTACATGTACTTAAAGATCTAAATTTGCTATGCAAAATAACTGATTAATGAGCATCAAAATATTTCTAGTATATTTGTAGAGCACTTGCATGTCTGTTGTCTGCAGAAGCCACACAAGGGGATCTGATCTCTTAGAACTGGAGTTCCAGACATTTGTGAGCTGCTATGTGGGACCTGGGAATTGAACCTGGGTCCTCCAGAAGAGCAGCTAGTGTTCTTAGCTGCTGAGCCATCTCTCCAGCCCAACTTACCATTATTTTTAAAGGTAGATTTTGGAATAAATTATACATCCACAATATTCCGAATTATAAAGGCAAATGATGCAAACATTTAAAGGCCTTATTTAGATATGGTGGTGGAGGACTTTGTTTGAGGAGGGCCTGGGCATGTGAGACACTCAAGAAAACAAAACAAAACAACAAAAGACCCTCTTTCCCATTTGTGGCCTCCGGATATGCTGTGACCCTTCTCATAGATTGTTGATAGTTTGTTTCCAGAGATTTCTTTCATGGGAGGTTTCATACATAGATAGTTACCTCCATTTCCCCCCTAATTTCTTTTCTTTTCTTTTCTTTTTTTTTTTTCTGAGACAGGGTTTCTCTGTATAGCCTTGGCTGTCCTGGAACTCACTCTGTAGACCAGGCTAGCCTCTGCCTCCTAAGTGCTGGGATTAAAGGTGTGTGCCACCACTGCTCGGCACCCCCCTAATTTCTTAATGTCACAATTGATGGATAGTGAGTACATATCTACTTCATTTGTGGTTTTTGCTCTCTGAGGATGTGTTTTATAATTCTATGTCTGAGTCCATCCATCTATCCATCCATCCATTTATCTTTGCTGTGGTAGGGATGGAACCCAAGACACTGCATATGCTAACTACACAAGCACTTTTAGTCAGTTGCATCCCTAGCTCTCTCACTCTATTTGACAGGACAGTATGACGTTTGGAAAACTTCTCTGAGGGACTGTTATAATCTGAAGATTTGACTTGTCCATGCTCTTAACTGATAAGAGACTTCATCCTAATTCTTAGCTGGTCTAGTTCTAAGTTTTCAGCTGAGATAAGAACTGTCTTTTCAAAAAAAGGAACTGCCTTTTCATTGGTCTTGATGTGTGTATATGTGTGTGCGTGCATGTGTGAGTATGTGTGTATACACCAAGAGCCCACTGATATAGAAAACAGAATACTTATTCCTAGATCCAGGGTTGTCACATGCAATCCAAGGATGCTTGCTGAAGGAGAGCCTAGAATTGAGGTTAGGCCAGCAGTACAGTGGCTGTCTCTCCTTCTTGTCCCCATTCTTTCTATGCAGTGTGTTCACAGAGCTTACCTGTGAGCTTCCATGTGTGCATGTAGTTTCTCTTTAGTTCTAAATTTCTACTTGTGAACTCTGAGCCCAGTGGAATCTGAATCCGTCCATCCCTGCACATAGGTGGTCGCTCTTCAACCCAGGGAGGACAGTACCTAGTTGTAATCCTCATGGAAACATTTAAAGAGGCCTACTTGATGGCAGACATATGACAGGTACTAGAGGTTCCAGGACACATTGATGGCCCTGAAGTCCTGCCTTGAAGAGCATCACCTGGTGTGATGAGATGCTTGTGGGGCTGCCCTTGGGACAGGCACAGCCAGAATATCTGGGAGTGCCATGTGTCCATTTGTCCTATCTTTCTCTTAACAAAGGGGTGACTGATGAGAGCCAATGTGGCCTCTCCTGTGTAAAGAAATGGCCATCAAAATGGTCATTCTTCTTGAATAATGTGTGTGTGTGTGTGTGTGTGTGTGTGTGTGTGTGTTCATGTTTCTTTGAGAGCCTGTATTGTTTAACTGAGTTCAGTTTCTGGTTCTGAGTTGCTGGCACTTAAAAAACATTTGGAGTCACTTGGCTGGGTTGGTGACAGCACTCCATGGGGACAGAGCCCTGTTGTGACATTGTCTGGTTCATTTTGGGGAACCTGTGGGTTTTGACATGGAGAAAGAGATGAAGCTATTGTGAAAACCAGCTATAGTCTGCTAAGTTAACCCCTGAGGCTGCTGTGAGCTCAGGGAAAGGGACCAAGGGACTCTCCCATCCAGCTTCCCTCTGGCTGGCTACTTCTCTCTGCCTCCTGCCTTCTCACCCCTACCCCTCATACACTCTGTTCCCTCACTACCTCTTGTCCCTCATCTCTCTCTCCCTTCTTCCCTTCCTGTGCTCTTCCAGCACCCTCACATTCTGTCTTCGTCCACTTTTTAAAAATATAGTTTCTCTTCTCCTTATCTCCTCTCTGTCACCCTGTCTGTCCCCAAGCCCCACCCCTACTGTCCACCCAACCTCTCATCCCATACAGCCTGAGCCCCTTCCTCACTCCTATTCATTCCTTCTTCCTCTCTGCCCTTCTATTGTGCCCAGCTTCCCCACCCTCCTCACTCTCCACTTCCCATCTGGTATATAGCCCACATCCCTCTCTCCCTGAATCTCATCTCTTTTTCTCCACGTCTCTCCTTCCCCCATTTTTGGGACAGGTTCTCACGTTTTATCCCAGGCTGGCCTTGAACTTACAGCACTTCTGCCTCAGTCTCCCAAGTGCTAACATCAGAAATATGTGCCATCACCACAGCTTTCTATTCTGGGTTTTTCCTCTAACTCAGCTCTCTCCCTTGAAACCCCTTTCTTTTTCCATTCTCCCAACCCATTTGTCTCCAACAACCCCCATCTCTCTCACATCCTGTTTTTTCCTTTAAACCCTGTCCCACAGAGGACTCACATGTGCCTCAGATTTTCAACTGATACCATTATCTTTTTTGCTCAGTCTTGGAGCCAGTGAAAACATTGTTTATCATTGTGGTCTAAAGTTAAGCTGGCCATGTGCAGGGGGTTGGTAGGGGGAGGCTAGTGTGAGAAACTCTTCCCAGTGGACAGCCAGCCTGGAGTCTAGGGGAGCAGTGAGTGTCCTCTCTCAGGAGGAATGTGGAGGACTTAATCTCCTACTGAGGGCCTGGGAAAGTCTAGGGCACTGGTTGTTTTCTGACTCCAGTGTTAGCTAACTTTAAAGAAATTTTATTTATAAACACAGAATGGCTATATTGCAGAAATTCGTAACTTATCAAACAGGAGAGCATCAGTCAACCACCCATACAGTTCTTAATACAAACCCTACATTTTATTTTGGTATTTTTCTTCATATATATATATATATATATATATATATATATATGTATGTATTTGTCAGTGTGGGATGATGACAAGCTTGGGTGTTAGCTCTCACCTTGCACCTTGCATTTGAGGCAGGGTAGCTCTTTGCTGCTATGCTGTACACTCCAGATTTTCTGGGCTTTGAGTATTCGCCTATTTCTACCTCCCATCTTGCCGCAGGATTACAGACTCATGTCACATGGGTTCTGGAGATCTAAACTCAAGTTGTCTTGATTGCTCAGCGAGGACTCTTACCTGCTGAGCCATCTCTCAAGCCCAGCAAGGATAGTTCTTTGGGGGATTTTAAGTATATAATTATGAATATATGTATATGGTATGTGCATATACATATATATCTTTGTGTTTTCACTTAATTTCATAGTGCTTTTCTAAGCTGGTACTTTTACTAGCTAAATATTGGAACTCATGTATCTTAATTTATGTGGCAATCCATCATCTAGCATTTACTTTGTTTCTATGATGTTTGCATTATAAGCAAGGATGCAAAATTGTTCTCCCTTTTAAGATTTATGTTTATTTTGTAGTTATGCATATGTTTATCTATGTGTGGTTATATGCCCATGAGGGCAGGTGCCTGTGGAGGCCAGTAGGGGGCGTTGGATCACATGGAGCTGGAGTTATAGGAAGTTGTGGGCCACCTGACATGAGTGCTGGGAACCAAACTCAAGTCCTCTACAAAAGCAGCAAACACTTAACTGCCGAGGAATCACTCCAGCTCCTATATTTCCCCTTTTTACTCTCAAGGAAATGAAGTGGTAGGCTGCATAGCATTTTATATCCATTTCTTGTATTTAAGGACTTCTCAACAATTGGAAGGGTCTGTGTGGATGAGAACAAGAATGCCTTTAGTTTGCTGGTTTATTACCTGTGGCCTGGTAGGAGATTTGCCTTCCTCATGTTTTAAATATATATATTGTCTTAGTCAGCGTTTCTATTCCTGCACAACATCATGACCAAGAAGCAAGTTGAGGAG
>NC_045030.1:152949879-152964665 GCF_008632895.1 Mastomys coucha
AAGCAGTATAGGAGACTTTCCTGCCCCATCCCACTGTATCATCCATAATGATTAACCATTGCTCTTACACAGTGAAAATTGAACCCCCCTGGGGGCTTGCTTCTTTCCCTTCTCTTTCTTTCTCCTTCCTTTCCTTCTTTGCCTTTCCACTACCTGACTGGTATTTGCAGGAACTTTGCTTTCAGGAACCACAGCGCACCATCCACTGCCTCAAAAAACAATTATGCTAAAAACAGGGTATGTAGGTATGCATGCCTATAATCCCAGCACTCAGGAGGCAGAGACAGGAGGATCGATTGCAAGTTCCATGACAACCTGACATACATAGTGAGACCTACCCTGCTTTAAAAAAAAAAAAGTTCAGCAGCGGGTGTGGTGGTGTGTGTATCTGTCCTTTTAGCTCTGGGGGAGTAGCTACAGGAGAACTGCTGTGACTATGAGTCCAGCTTCAGTGATAGAGTGAGTTCCAGGCCAGCATGGACTATGAAATGAGATTCGGTCACAAAACTAAAAAACAAACAAACAGCTTTAAGTTCCAAAGATGATCAAGATGAGTGACTAAAACCACCAATGAGGACCCAGTTTGGAGAACCATCTCAAAGCCTTGCTCATTGAATAAGTTTTACTAATGGACAATTTTATGTAAATGATTTGTTTGCTTACCCAAGTATCCACTAAATGTCAGCTCACATACTTGATAAAAATGCTAGTTGAATATTTATGATGGCCTTCCTGGGGCAAGTTTCTGTGAAAGTTGTAAAATTTATAGATGTTAAAAAGCATTAGTAGTAATGTGTGCTATACCCTCTTTTCTGTTACCTTATCAAATTCTAACTCTAACTTTTGAATTTGTTGGGTTGACTTGGTACTGTTGTATGTTGGGATTCAATTAACATAGCTAAGTGTTTATTGGGTGTTTGTTAACTGTAAGCTTTAGAACATAGGGACTGGAAGATAATCTGATGTTTCACCCATGAACACATTTTGCTTAACTTTCCTTTTTCTAATTGGGAGGAAATTGTGGGTGTGGTCATTTCAGGAACCACAAAAACAGTAGTTGAAACAGAAGACCTCTAAGCAAATTCTGCTTATCCAGAAAGAAGGAAAAGTGTCCATGTCAGGAAATCCCATCAGATTTGAAAACAATTTTCTGAGCTTTAACCAACTCTAGCAGCTGCTAAAACTCCCTCCTAGTTGGAGATTTAGAGAAAATCAAAATAGCTTTGCTCAAATAACCTAATGCTGAAGTTCCCCTTTACAAGAGAAATATTTCCCATGAGCCCCTGATTTGCCTTAAACTTTTGAATGTTTGTTAGCATTTATTTATTTTATTGTGGTAAGGTATGCATAGCATAAACTTACTGTTTTCGGTGCTGAGGGGATTGCTTAAGCAGGGGAAAGTGCATAGCTGCATGACCCTGATGACCCAAGATCAATTCCCAGAACTCATGTAAAAATATCCAGATATCGTGGTGCTCGCGTATCTGCAGTCACAGCAGTTCTGGATGCGGGGAGGCGGGGTGGAAGCAGGAGAATTGCCTAGAACCTTTCCAGGTGACTATAGCTTGGAGTACTCAGCAGAAACAAGAGAGACCCTGCCTTAAGAAGGTAGCAAGCAAGAACCACCTGTGGCACATATGTAATACACACACACACACACACACACACACACACACACACACACACACACACACACTCCCAAGTATGAAGCTCAGTGCCATTAAGCACATTCACACTGTGGTACCTCAGTACCATCATCTTTCATAAGTGAAACGCTTTCTGTCTTCCTGGTAGCTGTAATTCTACTTCAGGTTTCTGTGAATTTTCTTCTTTATACCTCGGATAGATGCAATCACACTGTGAGTTCACTGATTTATTTGTGACTGGCTTATTTCATCTAGCATATTACCTCTAAAGTTTATCCATCTGGTAGCCTGTGTCAGAATTTCCTTTTTAATTGCTTTAAACTATATAATAATAATGTTACTTGAAAATGCAGGCACTTAACTACATATAAACTGATTTTGCTTTTAGCTCATTTACAAGTATAAACCTGAAATGAATTCACAAATTAAGCATAAATTAAGCTGCCGAAGTTCAAATCAACACTCATAGAGGCATGATGGTGTTTCAGAGATGAAGTTGTTGCTTGGCTTTGTGACAAGCGCTTGCTGGAATCTTTCATGTGTTCTCGTGTCTCCCAGTTTTTTCTTCTGTGTTCAAAGCACAGGGAGAATCAATCTCTCCTTCACACAGTTCTCATTGAGTCCTTTTCACATGCTGCAAGGTATTAAGAGCACTTTGGATGCAGATGAGATATTTGTGGGCTGCAGCAGACATCATTGTTAATGTGTGATTGTGAGCTTGTTCTTCATTGTGAGAACTCACATAGTACATGCCTGTGTTTGTCCTTTGTCCTTATTTCTCTCTGACCTGGAGAGAACATCCGTTAGGAATCTTCTTAAAGGTTATCTTTCCCTTTTTGGAAAAATAGTTTTATCATTTCCATAGTATCTCTTCATAACAATGGCATGGTTTTGCTTGGTTTTAGTTTAGTTTCTGGAGTTGAAACTGCAGAGACATGAGACTTGCTTGTTGTGTCTAGCTTTTGTTTTCTTCCTTCCATTGTCTGAGTATGTCACTGTGCATGTGTCCCATCTCCAGCTGATAGACACATCACTTCCAGTGTTTTCTTTCTTTCTTTCTTTCTTTCTTTCTTTCTTTCTTTCTTTCTTTCTTTCTTTCTTTCTTTCTTTCTTTCTTTCTTTATAAAGGCCTGCAGCACCCAGTATTCCCAGGCGGTCTCCCATCCAAGTACTAACCAGGCCCAACCCTGCTTAGCTTCCGAGATCAGACAAGATCGGGCGTGTTCAGGGTGGTATGGCCATAGACACTTCCAGTGTTTTCTTATCACCGTTCTTACAGATGTCTCTGGCACACATGTAAAATGTGTATACTTAAAAATGAGAACAAGTATTGATTTTGCTGGGTTTCAAGTTGGAGTTCCAGCCGGGCAGTGGTGGCGTAAGCCTTTAATCCCAGCACTTGGGAGGCAGAGGCAGGTGGGTTTCTGAGTTCGAGGCCAGCCTGGTCTACAGAGTGAGTTCCAGGACAGCCAGGGCTACACAGAGAAACCCTGTCTCGAAAAAACAAAACAAAACAAAACAAACAAACAAGTTGGAGTTCCAGAGTGTGTGCAACAAGCGTTTGTTCTTGACTAACAAATGAATGAACTAACCAATGAATGAAGAATACAAAGGAAAAAATATATGCATATTCAGTTTTAGAGGACATTTTTTAATTGATCTTCAAATTTGTGTGTCTCCAAAGTGTAAACATTTCTGCTGCTTGTATTCTCAACAATATTTGCTCTCCCAGATGTATTAAGATGTCATCTAAGCTGCTTTCCCAGAGGACCTTCCCTGCCCCCTGAAAGGTGTGATAGTCTACTCCTTCTTTCTCAAGTTACTGCTGATCACAAGACAATTCGGGGGCCAAGCTGTTATGCTCTGCAGGGGCATTGGAACCAGGCCCCTTCTCTGTTATTGGCATAGTTGATTCTGGCTCCTCAGCACCTGTGCACCCCCCACCCAGTGGCAGTGTACTTTTGTTAAGGAAGCTGCTTGCATCAACTATCAGCTATTCCCATGGCAAGAACCCCCATAGCAATAATACAGTTACAGTCTCAAATGCAGCTGCATATGTCTATGGAAAGGCCATCTTCAGGGGTCTGGGGAAATGGCTCAGTGGTTAAGACTGCTTGTTGCTCTTCCAGAGGGCTGGGATTTGGTTCTAATACCAACATCGGATGACTCCCAATCACTTGTAACTCCAGTTCCCAGGAATCCTATATCCTCTTCTGGCCTCTGCAGGCACCTCTATGTGAGCACACACACATACACATGAATAAAAATAAAATTAAAAGAGAACAGTAATCTCCAGCTGGGCAACCATGTGCCAACAAAAACCTGATGGTGGGGGAGTGCTTGTTTCTGTTGCCATAACAAATTACAACAAACTCAGTGGCTTGAACAACACAGATTTATCCCATAGTTCTGGAGTTCAGAAATTCAAGATAGGGATGATCCTCATTCTTAGTTCTTCCAGCTTCAAGTGACCACCTCCTCACATGACTATGCCCTCTGTTTCCTTCATCATGTCTCCTTTTCTGGCTCTTCTGCCTTCCCCTTCATCTTTTAAAAATCTTCTGGAATTACAAAGGGCCCACTCAGCTAATCAACAGTATTCTCCCTATCTCAAGATCTGAAATTTAATACATCTGCAAAGTCTCTTTTGCAATGTTGAGTTCCCAGGTACTGGGTTTTCTGGTGTGCACACAGATGAGAGCAGTAGTCATTGTTCTGCACACCACTGGGGGAACAAAGTGTTCTGTTTCTAAAAGAGGAAGAGTAAAAATGGGGACTGGAGATGATTATCAGTTTCTGCTGTATCATATGACCACAATTTTGTGAGGCTCATGGCTGTATATATATTTTAAAGCATTAAAATTGTCAGAGCTGGTGAACTTGTTGAGGACAGAGTTTTGTTTTCCAGTTCATGATTCATAGAGTTGAAGTGTTCTAATAACCCCCCCCAAAAACATATTTTTGAGGTCTATATCCTTTGTCATTATGACCAAAACATGTATGAGTTTTGTTTTGCTGCATTCCATTTGTGAAGGGCATTTCCAATTACTGTTCTATTCATGTTTTCTTGGGTACTAAACAGCCACCACCATCACCATGATTAAATGCTGCATGAGTATATCAAGATCTTCAGACATACTTAGAGCTCCAATGTGTTAAAAATAAAGAGAATGTGGATGAGGAAGTGGCTTAATCCCTAAAGGGCACAAGCATGAAGACCTGCGATTGGAATCTAAGAATACACATAAAACCAAATGCAATAGTGCACCACTGTAATCCCAGGGCTTCCGTGGTGAGATGGGATGTGGGGACAGGAGAATCCACACAGGCTCCTGGGTCAGCTAGCCTGGTATATGCACCTGTCTCAAGCAGGATAGAAGGGTCTTGAACTTACTTTAGGTGTACACACACACATACCCCTACACCTCATAATAGCACACCAAGGCGGCCAGGGCCCTCTTGTATGCTGTGACCCTTTATCAGGCATTTTGTGCACATAGTAGGTAGATCAAACAAACTCCTCTTTTCTAATGCCTTTTGGCTTTCAGTTTGTATGTTCATCTGTTGTGGGTAGGGAGTGCAAGGAGATACACTGATATTTTTTAACATGTGCTATTAGATTGGAATGTTTGTGCAGCCCCAGATTCACTCATATGTTAATGTCCTAGTACCTAATGTGGTCCTATTTGGAGATAGTACCTTTGGGGGAGATTAATTACAGGTTCATTCATACTCCTTGACACAGCCTGATTTAAAAATCTTTTTTTTTTTTTTGTCCTTTGCCATTAATTGCTTCCTTCTGGCAACAAAAAGCCAAGTGAGTAATTAGTCACATTCACACGAATCCATTTTTGTACACGTTAGAACAAACTCTCTGTAGTGATGACTTAGGGAGTCTCTAGTAGCCAATAAGACTCATTTGTCCTTTGTTGGCTCTAGCAGAACCTATCCACAGCTTCTCTGGGCTCTGCTGTCTTTGCCTGTTCAAGTCCCTCCTTCTTGTCCTGGGGAAATCTTGGCTTCTAGCCTATAGCTGACAGTTTTTGCTTAGGAGGTGGAAAAGAATAGTAAGCTTGACTACAGTAAGTCATACATATGCATTCTAATAGTTATGAATAAGAAGAAATCAATTGGCGGAGAGCTATTTGTTTTTGAGGTGGGCTCATGAGACCTCTTATTTACCTTTGTTTTCCTTGGATTGCTGGAAAATGGAAGAATCTGAGCTTCATTGGTAGCCATCCCTAATTCTGCTTCCTCCTTCTCTCCCCACCCTAACTCAGATGCTTCCAGAAGCATAGAAGAAGGGTCAGACACATGTTGAGGAGACGACACATGTTGGTTGAGAAAAACCAGGGATTTTAAGGACCCCAACATTCATGCTCTGTGTACATTGTCCCTGCCCCCTGGTTGTCAGGCCGTGATAACAGCCTTCAAATTCCCATGGTGTGTTACCTATAATGGATGGCAAAAGGAAAAACTTCTGTTGAATAAGAAGAAACAATATGAGTCTAAAGGCAGAGTATCATTTTCCCAAACCAGGGTAGAAATCATCATTTAATTACATGCCTTATTGGCTTTCATTGGCCTGAGATGGGTGGTCAGCTGCAACTGAGAAAGTCATTATTGCCTGTAGTCTTCCCTACTGTTGGCCATGTTGTAAGGCATATTTATATATTTGGAAGTAATTTCCCTACAAATGACCTAAAAAAGTAGGCATGGGAGAATTTTGACTTTGTGATCGAATTGATGACCCTCAGATCACTTGCCTCATATGCATGGGAATCTTCTTTTTGCCCTTGACTAGTCATTAACAGAAGCTCTTTTTGTATTGAAGTTACCAAGAGATGACCCTATTAGTGATCAGTCTCTTGTAAAGCTTGTACCTCGTTGTTGTTACTGTCTTCTCCTGTTTCTCTGCCATGGCTTTGCCATAGAAGGATCTACTTTATCATTTTTAGTTGTGGTCAGTCTTCAGGCTTTCCACACTTCCTCTTGGGTCTGTAATGAAGCACATTCATGTGCCCTTGGCTGTGCAGAGTCCATCTGAGATATGGGAGCCCACGTGCTTATTTCTACAGGGCGCTCATCCTGCATTTTAGGGAAGTGTTGCTGGCTTGCCTCAAATGAGGGATGTTTTTCTTCTTTCCTTCACTGGACTCAAACTTTTTATCCTGAACCAGACCCTGCCATTTACAGCAGATTCCTTTCCATTAGGGAGTAATTGCTTACAAAAAAGTCCCCCTGTTAAAAACACATATTTCTTTCATATTCTAAACTGGTAGTGGAAACTCCCATCGGCTGGCCTCACATGCAAACAGTTTGTAATGGTGAAGATGGCAGTGGGATGCTGAGTCTCCTTGGATTGTCTTGAATGTTAACAATTTGCTTTGGATGTTATGCTTGTTGTCATTTAGGGACCATCTCATGTGTCACAGACAGCTCTACCTTTGGATGTTCTTACACTTTGGAGAATGGGAGGAGCCATATGGCTGCTTCCTAGGCAAGTGAGACTTGCTGAAAGTAGAGCTTAAGTGGCCCAACTGTCCTGGCATTGGAAATCATTACTTTCTATTTTTAGGTTATCCTGTGTTAGCCCTAACTCTTTTCAAGTACAGGCAATAGGAATCAATGAGCAAGACCTTTGTCAGGTGGGCAGTGCTAGAGTTTGAACTTTCCCTTTCTGCTAGTTGGAAGGAATTTAGGAGACCTAAATCTATTGAAAGAAGAATGCTGAGTCCCATGTTCCCTCCCTTTCAGCCCCATACGCCATTTAAGGAGGGTTCTGTCTCACTGTGGATTTAGGGTACTCACCACAAGAAAATGATGTTGAAAGAGTTAATTCTGCCTTTGTGAGCTTGTGGCACCAGCTAAACCAATAGCCATGAGAACAGTTTGCATTAAAAAAAAAAAAACAAAAACAAAAAACAATAAACAAAAAACCCTTTGAGCCTCCTGAAGAGAAACCCTGAGACTTAGACTCAGACACTGTTAGCTTCAGTGGGTCTCAAAAGGAAATTGATGTCATCATCCTTAGTTGCAAAGTGTTGCGTTAAATGATAAGGAGAGGCTTACCTTCCATTGCTCATTTCCTAAGTAATAATCTTATTTTACTATCCCCGTTCTTGCCCACCTTCAGTTACAAAAATAACTCTGAGTGGGTTTTCTTTTTAAAGATTTGTGTCAAACTGATACCTCATAAAATGGCACAAGCAAAGTGTTCTATTTAGAACCTGTCTTGTGACATAAAAACACATGTGTTTTTAGTTATTGGACCCTGGTTTTTGGAATTAAGGTTAGGGGAATGAAGACTGGTAGTAGGTATGGGTGTAGAGCTAGGTTTTCAGATAAGACATGAAAATGCTATGGATTTTGCATAGATAGATTTACTTAAGTAAAACTTGCTTATTCATTAGACCCCAAACATGCTGCTATGGCATTTTGTAAATAGGATTATATGTTTCCTATTGCTACCTGTTTTTATGTACATATCTGTTGTGATAAGACACTATGACCAAGGCAACATACAGAAGAAAGAATTTATTTGGGGCTTATGGTTTCGGAGGGTGAGTCCATGATGGCAGAGCAAAGGCATTGTGGTGGCAAGAACAGCTGAGAGCTTACACTGTAATCCTTAAGCACAAGGCAGAGGCACACGCATGCACGCATGCGCGCGCACACACACACACACACACACAGAGAGAGAGAGAGAGAGAGAGAGAGAGAGAGAGAGAGAGAGAGAGAGGGAGAGAGAGAGACAGAGAGAGAGAGAGGTTTTGAAAGCTGAAAGCTTGCCCTCCCCCCAATGACATACCTCCAATATATGTACCTATGGGAGCTATTCTTATTCAAACCACCACACTGCCCTAACAAATTACTACAAAAACAACACAAGTGTATTGTCTCCCAGTTCTATAGGAGTCTAATGTGGGCCTCATGTGTTTAGTATCAATGTATTGACAGGACTTTATTTCTTTCTGGGAACTAGTGAAAAATCTCTTGTCCTCCCCCCCACCCCCAGTTTAGAAGGCTGCCCATGTTTCCTTTCTAAGTCTTCAAAGAAGGTGAACTCTGCTAGCATCTCACCACTTTGACCTCCTTCAGTGTTTCTTCCATAATGTGAGATTCGCCTGGAGAATCCAGGTTAATTTCCCCATTTTAATGCCAACTGACTAGCAACCTTGTTTGCAACTTGCTGGTTATTCACAGGTCCTCGGATTCATATGTGGCCAGTGTTGCGGATGCATTACTCTAGATATTTTACTGGGGACCTTTTGTTCTCATCACGTAGTGGGCAATGGTATCAGTAGCAGCTCATGGTGGAGGAAAGCTTCCGTCTTTGCAGCACTGCAGGAAGTTAAGAAGGTGGAGTTCTCAGACCAGGGCTCACAAAAGGCTGTCCTCGGGCTAGAGCCTCATGGTGGGATGGTGGTAAAGTGGGGCATGGAGTGAAGTTGACGAGTCACAGCTGGGCTGGCCAGTGAGTAAGGAGGAAGCAGGAAGATGAAGACAGGAAATGGCAGTCGAGTCAGTCTCTTGGGAGAAAGAAAATAGAAGATAGGGTTGGCTACATTTGACCCTAAAGAAAAGAAAAAGAGGGGCCTTTTTTTTTTTTCCGTCCTGTGCTTTGGGACTGGCTCCTCTCTTTAGGTTATCCAGACTCTAGACTGAATAAATTTGGTCTCTGTTTAGATTGTGCTTTTGCCACTGAAACACAAAGGCTTCAGCGTGACCGTGACCGCTGAGTCTTGCAGTGGGGGGTAGGGAGAGCAGCAGCCCATGTAATCACGTCCCAGGAGAGCTCTGTTCTGGGGCTTGCAAACGGACTTGTACATATTCACAGACCCTTGGCCGTTTTCTCAGAATCCTAAGGTATAATCTGATGTGAACTGACCTATGCTGAGTTGTGCTTTGAAGAACTGTCAAGTTCTCCTGGGACACAATAGAAGGGAACTTTGAGGGTCATTTCCCATAGTCTTATGATCAGAGTGTATTCCAGCTACTTCTGACTCTTGTTAGTTGGAAGGCACAGGGAAGCTGTGCTAAGTCCCCAGTCACAGAGTCTCTGTGTGACTGTGGCAGAATTCAGCTAATCCCCAGAAGGAGGACCAGAGCTTTCATTTTCTAGCCAAACATGGGGCCCGGACACAGTACTTTCTGAAGAGGGCAGAGTGCTGATCTTTGTAGATTCTTTGCTGTAGTTCACACAAGAATCAGCAAGATATTACAGTGTTTTCACCAGTTCATGGGTCACAGGGCTATTGCTCATGTTGATGGTTCATCAGCTGAAGCCAGTAAACTCTGATTAGTCTTTCCTGCTGACCCACCATGCCTGGGAGGGGCATTTGTTTCTGATTTGAGTACTTCGAGTGTGAACTGACCATCTTTGGGTAAGAATTAAAACTAATTAATAAACCAGGGTGTATTTTACTGCTTGTTTTTGAAAGCATGAGCTGATTTTTAACACTATATTTTGAGGGGCTAGAGAGATGGCTCAGCAGTTAAGAGCACTGTCTGCTCTTCTGGAGGACCTGGGTTCAATTCCCAGTACTGACATGGTGGCTCTCACCTGTCTACAACTCAGTTCCAGGGCTTTTGACACCCTCACACAGACATATATGTATGCAAAACTCCAATGTACATAAGTTAAAAAAAATTAAAAAACTTTTAACAGACTTCAGTCTTGCAGAAAAGATGCAAAAGACATATTGGGCTCTCACATAGCTCCCACCCAATTTTCCCTATGGTTGGCTAGCATCTTTCGTAATCATAGTTATGTTAATGTTCTTGTTAGAAGTGGGAAACCAACATTGGCACAATACTATTTGCTATATTGAAAGTATTATATAATGTCATCAGTTTTTTGACTGGGGTCCTTTTAAAAAGAATTCTTGTCTAGGATCCTGTCCAGAACCCTACCTTTCATTTGGTTGTTGTTCCATCCTGGGCCCCACTGTCTGTGACAGTTTCTCTATCTGTCATGCCCTTGATAATTCTGAAGCATATTGATTAGTTATTTGGGCAGCTGTTCTACAATTGAGTTTTCTCATGGCTGGATTGAGCTTACTTAAAAATCTTATTTCATTTTTGAGATCAATTTAATTACAGCATTTCTCCTTTTTATTTCCTCCCTCTAAACCCATCCATATACTTGTCTCTATTCTCCTTCAACCGAAAGCTTACTGAATAACTTTTAACAATTTTGAAATGAGGAGTTTGGTAGCATCAAGTATATTCACAGGTGTGTTGTTACTATTCTCAGGACATTTCCATAACTCATATAGTCTATCTCATCCTATTCGATCCTTGATTAGTAGTTACTCTCCAAATGACCCCTCCTCTGGCCTCTCTTCACTGCTAGTCTACTTTCTGTTTCTATGATTGTTGCCTAGTCAATGTTCCTCATGTAGGCAGCATCTTAGTGTTTACCATTCTGTGTTTTGCCTCTTTGACTTAGCTTTCAAGGATCATCCATTTGATAACATGTTTTAGTACTTCCTCCTCTACTCTGGTATTAGGGGTTGGACCCACAGCCGAACATATGTGCTCAACCACTGAACTACACTGCCCCACACCACTTTATTTTTCTTTCGTTTCTGGAACAGGGTCTTTGCTAAGTTGCCAATGCTGGCCTTGTCCTGTCTCCATCTCTGGAGTAACTAGGTGGTATGTGCCACCAATGGCCTAAGATGGTCCATTGGAGGGATAGATGGCACTTTGTTTATCCTCTCAACTCTTGACAGGGGTCTTTCTATTTGGTTATTGGGAATCATACTTAACCTTATACATGACCCTTATACCACTGGGTCATGTTTTCAAAGGGAACTTGGAGAAGCTGCCTAAGCCTTAGTTTGGAAGGGTGGGAAAAGGAAGCATTTAGTTGTCCCATCCCTGACTGAAGCTTCTAAAAGAAAACAGGGAGATAGATTGTAGTAGGGGCAAAAGGAGAGGCAGAATGATTTGGAGACAAGTGTTGACTGCTGGAGGGGCTGGGAGAAGAGAAAGCCAAAACTGTCAGGTTTATTGTTGTTCAAAGCCACTGCCACTTGAAGAAGGCATAGATGACAAGAAGCAAGCCTGCTTGTCAAAGTCAGAGTGTGGGTGTGGTGATTTGAATAGGTATAGCCTCCATAGACTCATGTGTTTGAATGCATGGCCCATAGAGTGGCACTATTAGGAGGTATGTCCTTGTTGGAGGACTTAAGTGAGCAGGCTTTGAGGTGTTTTATGTTTAAGCCATGTGCAGTGTGGCACCCAGTCTCCTCCTGCTGCTGTAGGATAAGATGTAGACCTCTCAGGTCACTCTGCCTGGACATTGCTGTGCTTCCCGCCATGATGATAATGCACTAAACCTCTGAACCTGTAAGCCAGCCCCAATTAAGTGTTATCCTTTATAAGAGTTGGCTTGGCCATGGTGTCTCTTCACAGAAATAAAACCCTAACTAGGACAGTAGAGAGCCAGCAGGATAGCATTCGGGACCACAATTCACTGTGGTGGAGGGCAGGCTGGGGAGAAGGTAGCGCATTCTGCAACCCCAAAGCCAAGGGGGAACAGCTGAGGTGGAAATGAAGGCACTTCCCAGTGTTTTACATCTCTGTGGCTGCATTTCCTAACAAGAAATGATATATTTATAACATATATTGTACATTATTGTGTATTACCTGTAATACTCCATGTAGAAGCAGGAGGATTGTGAGTTGAGGGCCAGCCTGAGGTACTTAGTGAAACCATCTTAAGAAAAAGGACATATTTTACATTTTGACCTCATTTACACATCTTTATTTATGCTTGAAATTGGTGATTTCACCACAAGTATTTGCTAAAAATCTGATATTTTATATTTCTTTCCATTCCATTAGGAAAAAACCTCCTGCTTCTTGTGACCATGCTCAGTCTTAGCCTGAAAGTACCTTTGTACACAAAGGCATGTGGTTGTTGGGAACAGAACCCAGGACCTCTGGAAGAGCAGCCAGTGCTCTTAACCACTGAGCCATCTTTCCAGCCCCACTCTTTTCTTTTTACACTGTGTTTTTCCTGGTCCAATTATTCATATGCTTTTGTTTGCTTCATATTTTGGCAGCTGACACCAATTTATGTGGAATGTCATGATTAAATGTAAAACAAATCATTGAGAACTTTTGATTGAGACTGGAATAAATTGTGTAGTAAAGTTTACATACATGGAAAAAAAACATTTGTTTTTGGAAGCAAGGTCTAGATTTTCTTTTAGTTCTATAATTCTGTCATTCCTTCCTTCCTTCATTTTATTTTTAGTTTTTAGAGACAGAGTTTCTCTATGTATTGCTGGCTGGTCTGAAATTCACTGTGTAGACCAAGCTGGCCTTAAACCCACAGAGATCTGCCTGCCTCTGCCTCCCAGTGCTTAGGATTAAAGGCCTGGACATGACCATACCTAGTTGTCCTTTTTGTTTGTTAAGACTTTTGATTTGTTTTGTTTCAGGTAGAGTTTCACTCTCGAGTGGCCTAGAACTCACTGTGTGGTACATGCTGGCCTTGTACTCGAGGTGATTGATCATCCTGTCTCAGCCTCCCAGATACTGGGATCAGAGGCATGTACCTTGATACACAGATGCTCTGGTATTCATTCTTTCTTTTTAAAAAATATTTTTTGGACTATCTAAAAAGATATCACCTTTAAAAAGAAAGAAATTTGCCATATCCATAAACGTTTAGAAAGGCTTGGTATTAGTATATAAAGAAGATGCCATTGTTATTATTAATAGGGATATTTTCCCTTGCACTTACAGTTGCTAGAATTCCATTGTTTATGCAGACTTTTTTTTAAAGACAGAGTCTCATACAGACCAGGCTGACCTCAAGCTTCCTGTGTAGCCAAGATCTTGAACTCCCAATCTTTCTGCCAATACCTCTCAAGTCCTAGAATTATGGGCGTATACCACCATGCTTCTCTTAAGAGATAAGGTCCTGCTATGCAGCCAAGGCTGAACCTTACTTAAACCTGCCATCCCCCTGCTTCTGCTGTCCAAGTAGCTGAGGTGATAGATAATGTGTCAGCACACTCGGCTTTATGTGCTCAGACATTTTTACTAACATCATATAATGCATAATATATTTCATTATGGCATTTCGTGTATATAATGCATTTTTATCATACTTACCTCCCATTACCCTTTCCTGTTCCCATCTTGCTCCTGCAGACCCCGTCCAGTTATTTCCTAGTCAATCTTCTACTTTCCTCTATGCATGCATTTACTTATTTATTTTTGGTGACCCAATGAGTCTCATTAGGTTTGCTTAAAGGGACCAGGTGAGGGATTATATATAGGAGCATTATATACAGGTAACAGTTAACTGCCTATAAATACTCAGGGAGGGTGGGGCCTCATGGGCCTTGCATTCCCCCAGAATCAGATGATGGCAGGCCTAGTCTTGTGCAGATTATGTGTTGATTATCACCACTACTATGAGATCAAGCACACAATGATACCGTGTTCCAAAGATGATGTTCTTACCTTCTTTCTACTTTTATAACCTTTTCATTCTGTCTTTAACCACACTCCCTGAGCCTGGGAGGGAGAGGATGATGTGGGATGCTCCTTTCTAGCTGAACAGTCTAATGTCCTAGAGGCTAGAAGTTCAAGGTCAAATGCATAAATACAACCTGCTGATGTCATTTTGTTGTTGTTGTTGTTGCTTTTATGTATATGGTTTCAGGGATGATCACATTGTATTGGATAACCAATTAGGAACTCATCCCTTGGTTTATTCTGGGTATCTTTGTGTGTGTGTGTGTGTGTGTGTGTGTGTGTGTGTGTGTGTGTGCATGTGTTTGTGTGAGTGTGCATGTGTTTGTGTGAGTGTGCATACTTGTTCTTGTGGATCCACTTGTATGTGTTTATGGTGTGAGCATGTGGGAGCCAAAGGGCCAATGACAGGTGTCTTTATTAGTTACTTACCCCTTATTTTTGAAGCTGGCAATCATCAATTCTGTCAGGCTGACTGTCTGCTGAATTCCAGGCATTCACCTGTCATTGCCTACCCAGTGCTGGGGTCTTTCACATGGGTGCTAAGTATCCAAACTTGGCTCATCATGTGTATGTGGCAAGCACTTTCCTGGCTGAGCTGTCTTGCCAGCACTACATTTTCTTTATTTCTTAAAA
>NC_045030.1:152965373-152966091 GCF_008632895.1 Mastomys coucha
AAAAAAAAAAAAGAAAAAAAAAAGAAATTATTATTCCTTATATGTATTTGAGTGTTTTGCCTGTATCTATGTCAGGGCACCTTATGTGTGCAGTGTCCATAGAATCCAGAAGTGGAGTGTCAGGCCCCTTAGAATGGGATGAAGTTAACTGACAGTTATGAACTACCATGTGGGTGTTGGGAAAGAAACCCAGCTCCTGTGGAAGAGCAACCAGTTCTCTTAACCACTGATCCATGTCTCCACCATCAGAAACCAAATACTTAACTAAAAAGCACACAGATAGTTTCTTGGAGAACTAGTTGGGAGAATGGAAGAGCTTTCCCATGATAGATCCCCATAGTTATTTGAATGTGTTAGAGGTTGCCAGGGGGACTTGGATAACAATGGACCTGCATTGTCTCGGCTGCTTGTGTTTAGCAGTTTAAAGGAAGTGTGATGGCTTTAACTGCTGTTAAAGGCCTCTGTACTGGCTGATTTTGTGTGTCAACTTGACACAGGCTGGAGTTATCACAGTAGGGAGCTTCAGTTGAGGAAATGCCTCCATGAGGTCCAGTTGTGGGGCATTTTCTCAATTAGTGATCAAGGGGTAGGACCCCTTGTGGGTGCCATCCCTGGGCTGGAGGTCTTGGACTCTATAAGAGTGCAGGCTAAGCAAGCCAGTAAGGAACATCCCTCCATGGCCTCTGCTTCAGCTCCTGCTTCCTGACCTGCTTGTGTT
>NC_045030.1:152966101-152966517 GCF_008632895.1 Mastomys coucha
AAAGACCTCACCTTAAGTCATTGTATCTAGAGCATCTCTGTTTGCCAGTATGGCCATATTCTGAATTATTGGGGTTAGGAAACATGAATTTGTCGAGGAAACAATTTAACTCATAGCAACATTGAAAGTAGATCTGACCAAAGCTATGTTGCAATCATATTGGGGGGTGGGCAGCAGCAGGTGGGCAGTGAGCAAATATGTACAAGGCTTGGGGAATAGAGTGGAAGTCACCTTCCATATTGGCAAAAGAAAAGTGCTGGAGAACAGTGTCAAAGTGATATTGAGACCTTATGTAGATACATGACAGCACTTACCAAATAGCTATTTTTAAAAGAAATTATTGGGTGTTGGTGGCACACACCTTTAATCCCAGCACTTGAGAGGCAGAGGCAGGCAGATTTCTGAGTTCGAGGCCA
>NC_045030.1:152967460-152972250 GCF_008632895.1 Mastomys coucha
GAGAGAGAGAGAGAGAGATTGATTTTCTTTCTTGTGCAGAATAATGATGGTGCGTAGCTTATTACAGTTTTTGAAATCCTTTAGAAAATGACTACTTTCTGGCCTGTGTTGTAGTTACTGATTTGGAAGGATGCAAAATGTCATTAACTCTGAAGTTAATTTTATTTTGGCAACAATTGTTTCATGTCTGCTTCTGTGGGGAGCAGTGGTAATAGGGTCTCTCCCCGCCCTGTTCAGAAAAGTTAGCTCTTTCCATACCAACCTGTCTTTCTATGTTCCTGTGATGTGGCAGGGGGCAGGGAGGGGCATTCTTCATGTCTGCAGAAAGCCCGAGTTCTTCCTTCTGATAGTAAATGCCTTGTAGCACGTGTCCATCTTGTTAAATAGCCACTAAGCTGGAAGAAAAATCCAGCAAAAGAACAGACAAGGAAAAATACTTTCTGGCAAGTATTTCTTACAGTCCAATTGAATTAACGCTGGCTGTTACATATGCAGGACTGTACAATCAATGTGTACATTAAGATGACAAAAAAGAAGTTCAATTGTAGTATGTAGTACATCATCCAACATTCACCTGCATGCTCTTCTCACTGTATTATTTCTCTAGACGGTCTTTTTCCTTGTATGTCTACCACTTTACCAGTAGGGCCTAAAAGGTATTCAAATCATATTTGCAATAGTAAGACATAAAATATGTATAGCACCAAAAGATTTATTAGTCTAAGATGGATCTTGGTAAATGATGGCCTAAAGTCCAAAGCTAATGTGCTGATTATTTCTGGAAATAAAGTTGTATTGGAACACAGCCATGCTCATTCTTTATGCGTATTGGTTGTGACTGATTATTGCTCTAACAGCAGAGTTGAATAGTGCAACAGAACAGAGGGCTCACAAAGCCTAGCCATTTACTATCTAGTTTTTTTAGGGGAAAAAAAAATGATCGATTCCTGGTCTCAAACAATAATTCTCAAGTTTCCCAAGTCATGGTTGGTAAGTAGAAGTGAACCAGTCAATCTCCGGTTAGTAAGTGTGAGAAAGGAATGATGGCTAGCCTGCAGATGCTTTGAGAGTGGGAAGGTGAAGAGTATCTTGCAATGTAAGGAGTAAGAAATCAGACTTATTAGATGGGAACATCCAGGGATCCCTCAAAGGAAGTGTGGAGATTGACCAAAAACTCTGATGAGATTCTCAGTATCAAACTAAGGGCACATTGTTATCATCTTTGAGTTCCAGAATCAAGACTGAACATCCTGTGAACATTTGGTATCTTTCAAAGGTAACATTGTTGTGCACAATCAATACTTACTCTAGGCTTAGTACACAGTAGAATCTAGTATGGTGCACTTCTTAGCTTTCTTGTCTCATATGATGGCCATTCTAGATGTATTTGAAATAATAGCTGTTATCCTCAGAATAGATTTAACCTCAAGAGTCTTCAAAGGTTACCAGTGCCAGGAAACTTGTATGAATGATACATCTTCCATTTTATTTGAAGATCCTTCTGGGGAGACCTGTGAGAAGGGGATCCAGGACAGAAATGTCTGTAGATGAGAGGAATTGTGGGATAGTCATGGCACTGCCTCTTTCTTTGCTTTAGGGCTTCTGTGCTGTCTGTCATTTTGTCTTGGAACACATTTGCACAAAGTGTATTTTCTACCATCAGGATCACAGGCTTGAATGTGGATGTCCAGATACACTTTTCCTGCTGCTCCTTGCTGTACTTTCTCAGTGTACACTCACTCTAATATCTTGACACTTATCACGGACTTTGATCCTCTGTTCTTTCCTACTGGGACAGCCTGGGCACACCTGTGCAGTGCTTGTCTTTTACCCTGTTTTGATGGGCTTGGAGCTGCCATGAAGCTGGGACACAGGGCCGTTGCCAAGGATACTATGTCCTCCCAATTAGTGGTGCTTCTTTTTTTTTTTTAACCTTTTCCCTCTCACCTACCCTTTTGTCTTTTATAAATTAACAAACACACATTTATTGGCACAGGTAGAAAGGGAGGGAGAGAGAAAAAAAGGAGGGAGGGATAGAGAGATATAGGTAGATGACAGATCAATCGACAGATAATTAAAATGAATGCAAAAGAAAATATTGGTAGTCCATTTTGTACAAAACTTATTCCAGACTTTTCTGCTCACCTGTCTTTACTTTCTTCCCACATTTAACTCTCTCAACAGATGACCTTGCTTCCTGTGCAGTGCAGGTGTCAGCTCCCTGGTGCATCTCATCTTCATGCAGTTTCACCATTGTTATAACAGTGAACTCTTGATACTCAAGAGTCAGCAAAGCAAATACCTTTCTTTTCATTCTCCCTTCCTGACTTCTCTTTGATGATGTATTCAGCTCATATTCCTGTTCATTGTGATACCTTGTTCCCTGATAATTTCAATACATTCTGACTGGCTTAAGCTGCCATTCTAAAAAAAAAAAAAAAAAAAAAATGGCTAAAACTTTATAAAGGCTATCAGCTTGATTTGGCCTGGTTTCATATTTGAACATACTACTTGTATTCATGTAACTTTCTGTGTGTGGCCTCAAGTTTTGAGGAATACCTATCTCTGGAAATCTTTATTAACTGAAAAATATATGAACAGAAAGAGATGTAAGAAAATAGGCCTTGAATCCAGGCTGGGATATCGGTTCCTGAGCCTTGGACAAGTTCTATGATTTCTGGGAGTCAGATTCTTCCTCCTAACCAGAACCACCCAGAGTGTGCTTGAGTCGCCATGGTTGTACAACAGAGAGGCTCTACCTGTAGCCATTTTGTGTGCTTGGATTTCAAGGGTCCAGAGTTTCAAGAGGATATGGTGCGGGTGGCTTGGTTTTATTCTACAGTGTCTGGTTCCTCAGCTGGAAAGGCTTGAAGCTAGAGGTGTCTCTGGCCTGTCAGACCCTTCAGTAGTAGTTGGCGACTTTGCAGAATGAGGCTTATCTCAAAGTGTCCTAGCAAGTAAGTGGAAATACCATATCACCACAGAAGTTGTACTGCCTCACTGTCTTGCACTTGATGATCCAACATTGGTGATAAGTGGGATTGATGACTGGGACCCATCTTTTTTTTTTTCAAGTTAAAGTCTCTTTTATAAACCATGGCCTTTCCCAGAATTCACTGTATAACCAAGCCTGGGCTTTGAACTCACAGAGATCCACCTCTTCTTCTTGGGATTCAGGGCATGAGCCACCATACCCAACAGAGGTACATATTTTAAAATTATGTATGGAGAGACATGCATGCCACTAAGTAGCAGTGGATTTCTTGGAGTCAACCTGAGACACCCATCCACTACATGGCCTGGTTTGATATGGTGGTGGGTGGGCAGGTGCAACTACCATGAGCAAGTGTGTGGTGGAGAGATGGGAGAGAAAGAAGCAGAATGGTTTGAGCATGATGAAGAGAGGAGGAACTGGAAGCAGAGGGTAGTGAGGAACATCCTGATGTGAGAAGCCTGCACTACTACCTGAGGCTACAGTGAGGTCCCAGCCTATGCTGCATCTGACAGCCATGTCTGGTTTTGTGGCCCTGAAGCAGCGGGAGTCTGTGTAGATGGCCCTGGCCCATATTATCACCAAAGGTCATGTGGATGCTCATGGCCTGGGCTGCCCCCTAGGGCTATCTTGATGTCTGAGACACTGCAGAGCTGGCCCCATCCCTTACCAACTGAGGTACTCCGGAATGTTGGCTCTGCCCATTGCCTGGTTAGAGTGGGAGAGCTGGCCTCACCCTTCACCTGGGAAGTGCAGGAAAGCTGGCAGGCTGAAGAACTCAGCCTCAGGCCCAGACTGTTGAGTTAGCCCACCTTAGCATCTACTCCATCTATGAACTGTTGTGCTGTTTGAAGGCTCTGGTCCTGGAGAACCAAAGCTATAAGATCTCTATGACACAGGGTAACAACAGGATATCCTAGAGCAGTCCCAGTGAGGATCCAGTACTTATGGTGTAGCAGAGCCAGAGGCCTTGAGCCAGAACAATGACTTGTTGAAATAAACATTTGCAAATAAAGCTGTTTAATGAAAGGTTATATACTGTGTGACACACAGTGACACATCTCAAGTTTCATAGTGAGATGGTTTTTTGCTTGCTTGCATGCTTGTTTTTATTTTTGTTATCTTTTGTGGGAAAAGGTTGCAAGGGTGGAGAGTGGATATGGAGAGATGGGGAGATGAGTGGGATTGGGGTGCATGGTGTGAAATTCACAAAGAATAAAAAGTTAGAAAAAATTGTGTGTGTGCATGCATATGTTTCTGTGAGTCTAGATGCACACATAGGCCAGGAGAAGGCTTCAGATGTCCAGTGTCTGAATTTATAGGTGGGTGTAAGCCACCATCTAGTTGCTGAGAACTAATCTCGGGTCTTCTGCAAGACCAGCAAGTAATCTTCACTGCTGAGCCATTTCTCTAGGTTCAGGCCCCCCATGCTTGAAGAACATGGGGGAGAGTTAAAGAATGCAAGAGGGAGCAAGACACTTGGTATCTGCATAGAAGAATATTTTTTTCATTCAGTTAGTATTTATGAAGTGCCCACTATATGCTAAGTATTAGAGCAGCACTGAATACAGAGGCAAACATGGTAGACATACACCATCTGACATTCTGTAGTTTGCCTTCTAGTGGAGGACACAGGCAGCAATCAACTGGAATTGGATCTGGAATAAAGATCAAGAGTTTCAGCCAGGCAGTGGTGGCACATGCCTTTAACCCCAGCACTTGGGAGGCATAGGCAGGTGGGTTTCTGAGTTTGAGGCCAGCCTGGTCTACAGAGTGAGTTCCAGGACAGCCAAGGCTA
>NC_045030.1:152972478-152977774 GCF_008632895.1 Mastomys coucha
AACTCACTCTGTAGACCAGGCTGGCCTCGAACTCAGAAATTCACGTGCCTCTGCCTCCCAAGTGCTGGGATTAAAGGCATATGCCACCATTACTGGGTTTTCTGGATGTGCATATTGTACTAGATCCGTTCCCCAGTGAGTGATGAGGAAGGGTGATCCTCTTAGATGTAATGTGGAGTCCCCAGCTGCTTTCTCTTTGGTGGTAATTTTGTAGACCTGGAGGCTTGGATTCCTGAAGTTGCTCCAAAAGAACGAGGCCTCAGATACCATTTAGTTCAGATGCATATTTATGTTTTTCTTTCTGAAAAGGGAGTTGAGAGTGATAGAGGTACATAGATTCTCCTGGGGGTCATCTTCAATCATGCATAGATGTCTGCCCATTCTGATATGGAGCAGAGTATAGGGAGGGAGGCAGAGGAGGCATCTCTACATGGTTGAAGAGGACCTCCAGGAGTATAGAATAGATCAGCACTTCTCCAGCTATACTGTGGAGCTTGTTACAAAGCTACCTCCATTTCTTAGGTTTGGAGGAAGTCAAGAGATGCTACTGAGTAGTCAAGGTAAATGATATCAGGCAGGTCCAGAAATGCAAACATATGGGGGCCTTCTGTAGTTGCTGGTGGTTGGCTCCCAGACAGTGGAGCTCTGAGGACTAGCCAGATGTTCTATCAGTGTGTCAACTTTCTGTTACTGTAAGAAACACTTAATATAGATGGACTTATAGAGAAAAGGTTTGTTTTGGTTCACAATTTTGTGAGGTTCAGTTTATGTGGTTGTATTTCTTTTAGCACTGTGGTGTGACAGGATACCAGGGTATAATGAAACAAAACCAATTAGCTAGTGGCAGCTGTCAAAAGGGAAAATTAAGTCTCAGTTTCCTATAACATCATGCCCCAATGATACAAAACCTCTTACTAATCTCTATCTCTTAAAGGTTATATTACCCCTTAGTAGTGCTACACTGGAACCAAGCTTTTACTACATGGGCCTCGGGGGAAACGTTTTAGATGAAACCTAGCAACTACATTTCTGCTATATTTCAGAATGGATTCCTAGATCAGAGTTCTATTAAGAACCATAACCATGGGAATGGTAGTGTAGGCCTTTAATCCCAGCTCTGAGGAGGCAGAGGCAGGCAGATGTTTATGAGTCCAAGGTCAGCCTGCTTGACATGATGAGTTTCAGGACATGTAGGGGTACATGGTGAAACCCTGTCTTAAAAACAAACAAATAAACAAACAAAACATATCCATATAGCACAAATCATAGCCTTCCTTTTGTAACATATTACTGAGGAGGCCCAGGTCCAACATGTATACAGAGTTGGCTTTGTCCAGAGTCTACACAATAGATGTGGTATAGAACATATTTGTGTATACTTAGTTTTTTAAAGACATGAGAAAAATCAACTGATGATATTACTTTTATGTGTGTGTGTGTGTGTGTGTTTTGTCCACACATATGTACTACATACATGCTTGGTACCTATGGAGGCCAGAAATGTGTAGTGGATCCCCTGGAGCTGGAGTTACAGGTGGTTATGAGCTGCCTGATATAGGTGCTAGGAACCGAACTCAGGTCCTCTGAAAATGCTCTTAACTGTTGAGTTATCTCTCCAGCTCTGTTTATTATTTATTTTTTAAAGATTTTTATTTATTATTATATCTAAGTACATTGTCACTGTCTTCAGACACACCAGATCTCATTACGGATGGCTGTGAACCACCATGTGGTTGCTGGGATTTGAACTCAGGACCTTCGGGAAAGCAGTCAGTGCTTTTACCCACTGAGCCATCTCTCCAGCCCTGTTTATTATTTTTTTAAGTGGCTAAAAGTATATCTTGAAAAAGAAATTAGACTGACAATGATAAAACATACCTGTAATCCAGAAAACTGAAGCATCAGAATTATGGCTGCTAGCTCAAGACTAGCCTGGCCTATATAGTGAGTGCCAAGCCATGCTCCACAGCTAGATCTAGTATGAAAACACAACAGAAGGAATTAGGATTAATCATTAAGCAACCTCCAAAGAGAGCTGCTTTTCACTCTGCCAGAAGAATCTCAGGCTATATTCTGAGTGCATCTTTTACAGAGGAATGATTATAATTTTATTTGATATTATCTTATATTTTATTATCCATAGATAATGAACTATAGTACTGGAAAGGAAGTTATTTTGCATCATTTCTTTATTTTAATATATTTCTAGATATCTAGTGCCCTTAATAATAAACTCAAGTATTTGAATTCTCTCTGTCTGTCAATGTCCTGTAGCTTAAAAAAGCTCCTGTCTATGGGCTGAAGAGATGGCTCAGCAGTTAAGAGTACTAGCTGTTCTTCCAGAGGTCCTGAGTTCAGTTCCCAGCAACCACATGGTGGCCCACAGCCATCTATAATGTGATCTGATGCCTTCTTTTGTTATGCAAGTGTTCATACTGACAGAGTACTCATATGTAAAATAAACAAATCCATCCATGGTTTATTAAAAAAATACTGTCTTTGAATCAGGTACATGTTTATAATTTTGGTACTCAGGAAACTGAGCTGGGACAATGGAGAGTTTGAGACCACTTTGGACATCATAGTGAATTTGAGGCCAAGCTGGGATACACAATGAGACCCCAAAACAACCTAATAATGGTACCCACCCCCATACCACCAGCTACTCAAATACCAAGCAAGCAAGCAAGCAACCAACCAACCAAAACCCCAAACTCCACAAAACGCCTTTCCCTTTAGGTATGTTGCCATGTCCAGACATGGTTGTCTGGATTGTTTGTGAGATGCAGTTATGTAACACTCAGGTTTTGCTCTTCATCGCTTGCAGTTAGGGGAGGGCATGACTCTTCTACTTACTTGTTAAATCTACCCCAACAATGTAGAAATGCCTTGGCATATATTTTGTAAAGATAAAGCCTCTTCAAAACCACCATAGGAATAGTCTTTTATACTCACTGGCAGCTAACTGCATTTACATATCACTATCAGTCACCCTATAGTTAAAATACTTAAGAAGGCATTTGTTTGAAATTGGCATTGGAAGGGCCATGCCTTGTAGTTAGTTGGTTGATGTTGAGTCTAGTTCCCTCTCTCATTTCATCTTTGTGATTGGGGGGGGGGTGTATTAAAGAAACCAAGTCATTTGCCTGTGATGCTTACTTAAGCATGTATTTTGTGGCCTGCACCCTTAGGGTGATATTTAGTATATGTCTGGGACTGCACCCCAGTATCGCTTGTGAACTGGTGGTCAATGTGGGAATTTGGTCCAGTTTAGCTTCAGCTAACAGATAAGCATATTCCACATTTGTTGACATAAGTTTCTGTCACATTGCTGGTGATGCCTGGTTATCCATCTTTTTGTTAGTGGCCATTGTCCAAGGTCTTGACCACATTTGAGGTTGTATAATTCTCTCATCCTGTGTCCATTTATTACCTGCTATACTGCCATAATGAGAAATACCTCCTTGTTAGTCATTATCTTGAATTTATAAATGAAAAGCAGGACAGATATTTTGATTCTTACCTTAATTATTACTTTTCACAGTAATGAGTTGGTTCACCAACTTCTTGCAAAGGTGATACAACTGTAGTAGTCTGTGTGTGTGAGTGTGTCTACCTGTTTCTATGTATATGTGCATGCATGTGTGCATGTATGCCAGGGCAGAGATTGATAGCAGATGTCTCTGCTTTCTACTTTACTTTTTTGTTGTTTGTCTTTTGAGACAGTATTTCTCTCTTATGTATCTCTGGCTATCCTGAAAAACTCACAGAGAACCACCTGCCTCTGCATCTCAGGTGCTGGGACTAAAGGTGTGTCCACACCTAACAACTTGACTTTTTAAATATAATTTTTTGTCCTTTTTCTTTTTTCTTTATTTTTTTGAGATACTATAAATACATCATTTCTCTTTCTCCTTTCTCCCTCCAAATCCTCTCACCTACCCCTCCTTGCTCTCTTTAAAACTTATCCTTTTATTCACTAATTGTTATAACATAGATATATAGGCTTGCTGGCCGGTGAGCTCTAGGTATTTGCCTCCCTAGTGTGGGTATTACATACGTGCCACTGCACCTGGCTTTTTATGTGGCTTTTTATGTGGGTGCTGGGGATGTGAACTCAGGTCCTCATTGCATACATAGCAAGCACTGTACTCACTGAGTCTTCTCCTTAACACCCCTCTAAAGGCGTCTTTGTTTTCATGGTATGGTGGCAAGATCAGCGTTCAATGTCTTTATTGCTCCTTCCTCAAAATCAGTCATTCCTGCTGCTTGGCTTCCTTTTAGTGAGAAATTTAAAGTAAATTGTCTTGGAAAAAGGTACCCTTCTAGAAATCTTTGGTGTGCTGCTGTTGACCTTTGGTCTATTTATTTTTATTAGAGTGTGTTTCAATTTTGAAATGGTTTGAATAGTTTCTGTAGATCTTACTCTGTCCAATTTTACTTTTAAAATATTTATCTATCTTATGTGCATAGAGGTTTTGCCTGTATGTTTATATGCATATAAATCATGTGTGTCCTTGCAGAGGTCAGAAGAGGTCCTCAGATCCCTTGGGTATAGATGGCTGTGAGCTACCATATGGGTGCTGAGAACTGAACTCTAGAGCTCTTAATCACCAAGGCATCGCTTCAGCCCCTAGTTGTCTACCTTTAAACTACATCCTTTACAGGAAAGGAAAGTGATCCACTTCTGTTTTGTAATACTCTGAGGAGATGCACATTTACTAAGAGATTTTCTCATACACTGATGGAGCATTTACAGTAATACTGATTAAGAAGACACACACTGAGTAGATCTTGCTTATTAACTGTTAGTTCAGATTATTCAAATAGTATAAATATTAACCAAATGACTCTCATACTGGGAGTAGTTCACTTGGATAAACTCACAATCACTATGCATCATCTTTAATGAAACTTATCATGAACTGTCCAGTGTGTCTTCCTTAATAACCTTTCCCAGCATAGAGTTGCATAAATACTAGATGTTCTCTCTTGATTAGATGTTAGTGAACTCAAAGTAGTTCATGCTTATGACAGTTTGCATTTGTAGGCTGCTTTGAAGAGCTACTGTTTTGCCGTTATCTGCTTTTAGCTTTGGCTCAGATTCCATTTTCTTAGATTATCAACTTTTCATCCAATTCATGCTTGTGTTTCTTTCTGCTCAGTGGCAAGCATGTCTTGAGTGCCTGCATGTGTGCACGTACCAAAGTGCATCCCTGAGTGTCCTTCCTCAGCCACTGCCAACCCCTCTCTCTCTCTCTCTCTCTCTCACCCTTTCCTTCTCTCTCTCTCTCTC
>NC_045030.1:152978013-152982446 GCF_008632895.1 Mastomys coucha
CCCTTTCCCTCTCTCTCCAAGCCTCACACTGGCCTTGAATTTGTCAGGTAGGCTAGCTGGGCTGTCCAACAAGTCCTAGGGGTCTACTTCTCTAGCAGCAAGCACACAGCGCCATGTTGGCTTTTTAATGTGGGTTTTGGGAATCTAACTCTGGTCCTTTTGCTTACAAGGCAGATACTTTATTTATTGTCACAAGCTTCAATTTTAGGTGTCTTCTGCCTTCTAGGGACTTCCAGTAGCAAAATTCCACAACTGTAGTAGAATTCCTATAGTGGGTATGTGCTGGGGGCAGGGAAGGTAGTAATGAAACTTCTTTTGAAAGAGGACTTTCAGTGTGCTTGGGGAAGGCAAGCAAGGGTCAGTGTGGTTTCTACTCATCTTACTGTCTACTTTCTCTCTGGCCAGACACTGGTTCTTTTGTTAACACAGGCTGTTCTGCAACTCAGCCCTTGCTCTAGCTCTGATTACTTCTACTGAGCACGTTTTCCTCTTGAAATGCTCTTAACTTCTCTCCTTTTGACCTGGATGTGGCCTCTTGCAGCTGATTCAGCTTAGCTATCCTGAAGCATACATGTCCATCTGTAAAACCCTTTTCCTATCCTCATTATACTCTCCTCCAGAAAAGCCAGAGTCATATTGTTACAGTCCTTACGGTTTCTTCTACTACCAGGCTCTATGAATGTATTTTCAATAAAATAGTTTAAGCAAAGCCTTTTAGAGGTATTAACCACAATCAAATATATTTCAACCATCCTTAAACTGTCTGTTGAATAAAATTAATTCATGAAGTGAGATACTGTTGTGGAAGAGGAAGCAATGTTCTCTCATTTTATTTTGTATAACCTGTAATTAATCGATATAAGTAGACATTTGTCTGTTCTGTTTTAAAGTTTACATATTCTACTTGGTCCCAAACCTTTGGGCACTTCTCATTGAGAAAAATGGAAGATTGTATTCTAATCAGGAAGCTGTCTGGCTCTCTTTGGAATGTGGGATTCAGGGTGTCATTATAAAATCATGAAAAGCTATGTATCTTTAAACTGTTTTATTACTTTAAACATTACTCAGATAAAGCTCTGTTCATGGGCATTCTTTCTTATCCTTGAATAAAAAAGATTGTATCTTCCTTAAATGTCTGAAGTGTTTTGACTAAACTAACGTTCTTACTAAATTAGTTTGCTTAGAGGCTATTTACTTTCCCCTGAATGACTTCTGTAGAGAACCATCCTCTATATTTACTATAACAAATGGTCTTTATTCTACACTGTCTTTTTAATCTTCAAATTCATCTGCACCCACAAATCTTTTTTTTTTCTGGTCAACTTGTTCCTATCCAGTTTATCTAATGCATCTTTGAGAAGAGCAACATGGTCGGTTTACAGGAGTTAATTTCAGCCCTGAAGTCTTTAATAATGCATTGTTCCTATGCTCCTGGGTGTATGTGTTCTAGGGCTAGGCCCTGGGGAGCCTGTGGCTTTAGAGTACAGGCTGTGAGATACCAGAGGCCCCAAGGCTTTATGAGCTCTTTCCTGTCTACTCCCTGCCTTGTATGATCCGAACTTTGATTGGATACTTCTCTGCTGTTGGGAACAATAGTCAAGGCAGAGGAGGGACTAGAATTAAAGCCGATCACTGTAGCCCTTGACACTCCCAGACTTTTTGTAGATACCTGGTCATGTTCATCGTGGACTCTTTTAGCCTTCAAGTCAAATAAAACCTCACATTTGGTACTGTGTCTTTTTGTGCTGAATGAGAAGATAGAGTTTGAAATAAATGCCCTCTCGGGGCATTCCTGGAGTTGAGCTGATGTACTTGATTACCAGCATTGACTGAGTACCTACTATGGGCTAGATATCAGGCAAGGAAGAGATTATACTGAGATCTACATTGTAAAGGTTCCCAGTGGGTAGGCAGTGAGGGAGGCAGATATATGCACACAGAATCTCTCATGGTAAAGCATGGTAATAGCTTGTGAGACTAGTGGCTACCAGTTGATAGAGCAGCCTTTGCATATAAGAAGTTTCAGTGTTCATCCATTATCCTTGGGCCAGACCCTCTTCCAATATTAAAAACAAGAATGTGAACTCAGGCAAGGTGTTTTGCCACATGCCATAAAATAGTAAATCTGTAGGCTGGAATTCACTTTTAGGGCTATTGGGTGTTTTCTTTTTTGGTTGTGAGCCTAGCCTTTAACGGCTGAGCCATCTCTCCAGCCCCTATCGGGTGTTTTCTTACAGCTCATATTATCTATAAAAGATGCTGGTGGCCTGTGAGGCCAGGTTTCCTTGGGCTATCATTCAAAACAGTGAGTGACAAGAATATTTTCAGTCAGGAAGTGATGGGCCTTTTTCTCTGTTTTGTGTTGATTCACAACTGCCCATACCCTGCTGATGCCTAATTAGTCCTTTGAACTGTTCTTGGGCCCATGTCAGACCTTGCTGCATCCTCTAAGAAGCCATCTTGGCCTGTGCTCGGTTCCCTCTTGCCCACAGAGAGTCCATACCCAGTGACTCTGTCACTGGGATCTGAGTTCTGAGCCTGCCTTCCTCAGAAAAGCTGCTGTTAATTTCCTACCAGAGTCAGGCCTTGGTAATCATGCCTTTATTGGCTTTGTGCCCCTTACTTGTGCATTCATGAAGATCACAAAAAACAAACGGAGATCAGCTTGTTGTGTGTACAGAGCCCCATAGTCCCTGTGCCCTTGAGCTGGGGAAATCCAGGTCCCTAAGCCCCTAGCCCTAGACTCTGATGAGAAAGCATTGAATAGTGGGAACTTGACCTTCTGTAGGGAAGAAGTTGGTACATGAGTCTGTTAGTTGCAAGTAACAGAAACCAAATGTCTCTTAACCAAAGAGGGTAAATGATTCATGGAAAGGCTCTGGGGTGGTTTATGTGGTGGAAGAAGTAGTGTAGGAAAAGTGGCAACCTGGCTGCCTTCTGAGAGCTCTGGTGGAGCGAGCACTCTAGCCGTCCCCAGCTGCTGTCACATTACTGGCAGTCAGTTAGCTTCTGTGCCCATGCATGGGCTGGCAGAGTATTGGACATGTCAGCTGCATTCTCATCAGATTGTATCTCATGGGGGAGGAGAAGCTTCTCCAAATGGCTCTCTTCCCTGGATGGGGAGAGTGGTGGCTCCCTGGGGGCACCAACATAGTCAACGACTTGAGCAAATACCTACAGTTGCAAGTTCCTAAATGTGGGTCACATAGTGCTTCCACTTTTATCTTCAAAAGATAAATTTAGCTATAACATTTCGCATATGGAAGTGTACACTGTGAGGTATTTTTTTTTATAGATTTATAGCATTGTGCAATTCTTACCACAGTTTAAGATTAAAATGCTTCCATCACCCCAAAAGTTCCCACATACCCACTTAATTAGTCCACACTCCTGGCCCCAGGCAACCTTTCATCTATTTTCTGTCTCTAGATTTGAACATAGGTTTTTATGTATTCCTGGTTGCTAAAAATTTTTGGGTATTGTAGAAACTCTGCTACATGGGGGAAGGCAAGGAAGAAGCCCTTTCAGTGGGGCCCAAGTCTGTATCTTCCTGGTCTAAATTACTACTAACTGATGTTTGCTTTAGATTTAACTTTCTCTCCTGAGAACTGTCATTTGGAAGAGAGGCGATGCCAAATCTTGGTCATGGAACCTTCTAGACCTCAGTTCTTCACCTGTAAAATTAGGAAATGTATTTTACAAGATATCTGATGTTATTTCTCTCATCAATAATCAGCAATTATGCCTTTTTTCATGAGATCTTTTCTGGTGAAAATTGCTTCTTGATTTTCTATACTATCATCAAACAGGATGGAAAGAAAACTTTACAATTAAAAAATGTATTCATCAGAATGAGCACAATGAAAAAAGTGTAAACCCACAAGTATGTGACATTTCTACTTCTGAAATGATTAGAGCTAAAGCTTTAAAGTCACACCTACTGAGACTTTTGTGACAACATGTGTATGTGTATAGAACAAAGGAAATTCATTGGAAATTCCCATCCTCCTCCATGCTTCCTGGTTCATTCACATATGCCTTGAGTCACATAGGATGCTAGGTCGGGGAGCCAGAATCCTGGAATACACAAGGACTTTTCTCAGATGAGACTTGCAGGCTGCTTGGGGTAAGCCAAAGTAAAATGCAGCTCTAAGTGGGGCAAAGATAGAGAGGAAGTACAGAGGCAAGGGAGAAGGGGTTGAGTCCCACAGTGGAGGGGCTTTTATCATTGCCTCAGTGTCTAGTTCGCCACGAAGCTACTTGACAGCTGGCTTAGCCAACCTAACAGTTAAAAAAACAAAAAAAAACAAAAACACCCATTTTGTCTTTTGGGGAAAGACATTCTGCAAGTTTGAAGGCAGAGATAGGGAAGGCTGAAGTGTTAGCATTTCTAAGCAAATCTCTTATCTCCCGCAGCTCTATCTTTTCTTGTT
>NC_045030.1:152982516-153003349 GCF_008632895.1 Mastomys coucha
CAGACAGTAGTTACAGCAAACTTGTGGAGGCTGGCTTTTGGCACAGCAGGCAACTGGAGGGTGGTGGTTTTTTCTGATGGGGAGACATTTTTAAATTTTTAAATTTATAGTGTCTTTAAATATGGGATTTTGTTTACTTTTGTCCTAATTACACCTCTGAGATACTTTACCTCATCTAGTGGTTTAATTTTGGGCTCATGCAGAGAAAGTTTCCCAAAGGGTACCATTTAAAAAACTTGTAGGTAATGTTTTCCCTTCGTTTGCTAAAGTTACCTGTAGCTTCCTGAAGATGAGGATATGCACTTGAAAGCACAGATTTGGGGCCTGGTGAATATATTGGCTGTGTTTGTGTAGTATGAGGTCTTTACTGCTTTTTTGCTAGCCATTGTTCTAGGCCATTGTTATTCAATAGAAATATAATGCAAGCCACACATATAATTTAAACTGTTCTAGCAGCCACATTAATAAAGTTAAAATAGCTCAAATTAATTTCAGTATTTATTTACTCCAGTAAGTCCAAAGTATCATGCTATAGAGCAATCAATGTAACAAAAAAATGTTCAGCCACTTTGTATTCTTTGCTTTTGGAGTCTTAGAGCAAGAACCCCAGCTCCAGCATCCCCCACAGCCTAGGCTCAGGCACTTGTCTCAGTACTCCAATTCAAGAGATGAGCACTGGTGCTGGGCAGAGAAAGATTAAACTGAGGTGACACATTGGGAAGGAAAACAAATAAAGGGATCAAGTGGTTTAGGTTTTACTAAAAGAAGGATTGTGCTGGGGGCAAGAGGCCGCATAATTAAGCAGTCCTGGTCACATGGTCTGAGTGATCACAGTCTCAGTTCTGGTTCCAGCAACGTCCCAAAGAATGCCACACTGCTTGACAGGGAAGGCTGGCTTTCTGCAGGTAATAACTTCTGTTCCATGGTACAGCCTTGCCACCACACACAATAGTTCCCATTTAGGGTGAGGGTGTGGCCTGTCCAGGGAGTTTTTGCAATTGCTGCAATCCAAGGTGACAACAGATTCACAACAATGACTAAAACTTTTCGACGCCTTTTCTGGTATGTGGAATAGGACATTGTAAAACTTGGACAGTCAGATACCTCAGTTACTCCTATCTTCATGCAGTCAGTCTTGAGCCTTGAAGGGAAATGACATAGGTTAGGTGTGGCAGATTTCTAGATATTCCTGAGTGATTAGCAAGCCTACGTGCAGAGGTAAACAGGTGACCCAGAGTAAAGGAGACAAACTAAAGGCAGATGTCCAGACTTTTTATCCTGCTTTGAGCTTATCTTGTGGGCCCAAGTGAGGAGTCATTACTTTGCAGCAGAAGCAGTTTTTAAGTGTCTGTTGTAGGGACCAGTGAGATGACTCAGTGGGTAAAGGTGCTTGCTGTCAAGCCTAACAATCTCTGATCCCTGGGATCCAGATAGTGGAAGGGGAGAAGCAACTCTTGGAAGTTGTGCTTTGACTGGCATATATGCGGTCACAAACAAACAAACAAGCAAGCAAACAAACAAACAGTGCTCCTTGGAACTTTGAAAAAGTATATTTTATATGTATAGGTGTTTTGTGTACAAGTATGTATGTGTTCTCTGTGCATGAAGTGCCTGTGGAGGCCAGAAGAGGGCATAGGTTCTCCCTGGGATTGGAGTTAAAGACAGTTGTAAGCCAACCTGTAGATCCTGAGAGTCAAAGTGGGGTTCCCTAGAGGAGCGGCCAGTTCTCTCTGCTTGTTTCTAACTGCTGAGCCGTCTCTCCAGCCCCTTGTTACACGTTTATGGCATACGTTGATTTACACAAAGCCACACTTCATGTACTCAGTAGCCACTGTAACTTGTGCTATTACATTGGAAAGAAAAATCCTAGACCTTTGAAAGGGAGGAAGAGAGACATAGTTCATGACTTAGGAGCTCTTAACAAAGTCATGCACAGCTTTCTTACCTTAAGGGAAACCTGATATGTTAAAAAAAAAAAAATCATCTCGACAGGAAAGGTAAAGCAGGAAGTGATTATTCATGTCACAAAGGAATTAACCACAGGTTCTTTTAAATAGCAAACTCCCTTAGTGCACTGAACAATATGACTCAATTTGCAGAAATGAGATTGGCACTTGACATTTTAGAGGTACCTTTGTTGGGCAGAAACTATCTATCAATATAAAGTGTAAGTTGCTGAGTGGTTAGGTTACCAAGTTTGCATTGGGCACCTACTGTATGTCCTGGATGCTCACAGTGGCCACTGTAGAACAAACTAAGTGTGATCCATGCCCAGAAAGCGTTTAGAAGCTCACCAGGAGTACCCACAAGTCATCACCACAGTGTCGGATGAACTCAGTGGTACAACCGGAGAGACCTAGGGTTAGAGAAGTTAGGGAGGTGGTTTGGAGGTCGTCAGGGACCATTTGAGGCTGGAAGGCAGGGAGGGAACATATCATTTCCTAAGATTAAAGAGACTCCTAAGTTCTGTTTGATCTGGGAATAATTGTCTTGAAACTGGGAGTTTAGTGAAAGAATAAATGAAGAAACAGGCAGCTTGGCAGTTTGTTATAAAGAAGACTTGAAAGCCGGGCAGTGGTGGCGCACGCCTTTAATCCCAGCACTTGGGAGGCAGAGCCAGGCGGATTTCTGAGTTCGAGGCCATCCTGGTCTACAGAGTGAGTTCCAGGACAGCCAGGGCTACACAGAGAAACCCTGTCTCAAAAAACCAAAAAAAGAAAAAAAAAAAAAAGAAGACTTGAATATTGGGCATTTATACTCTCCAGGTCCCCAGACCTGAGTGGCGAGCCTTACCATCCATAGTGGGCATCCCCTAAGGTGGCCAGGCCCTTGGGGCCTGAAAGAGACCTGGCAGCAGCTGCTCACTTTTTGGTAGCCATATACTTAAAGCAGGATACTTGTTTTCTGCCAGCTGCACCCTGCTAAAGTTCAGGTAGAGAGCAAGGAAATGTGATCTGCTGTTTAGGAAGGAAGAAACAAGGCTGCGATCCACACTTTAGTCAGGTCTGGAGCTCCTGAAAGTTTACAAGATCTAAGTAACCTGGCAGACAGCTGCCTTTGTCTTTTTGTAGGGATGCTTTCCTCTCCTGTGGGCACACCTATAATTTGAGTTCTCTCAGGTTGCCCTCCCCAACATTTTAATGTCTCTCATCAGAAAAAAATTAGAGCAGGAATTTCCTTTCCTGGTCTAATGTAATGTGTTTTGGGGAGCCTGAGTTCATGGTTTTGTATGTTGGTTTGTTTTCCATGGTGCTGAGAATTGAACTTAGGATCTCATGCATGCATTCTGGCCATGCTAGGCAAGATTTCTATCACTGAGCTGAACTCGCAGACCTTGTTTCTTTTTATTTTCTTTCACTTAAAAATGTTTATTTTATGTGCATGTGCATTTGCAAATACATACGTATGTGCACCACATGTGTGCCTAGTACCAGAAGACTGTGTCTGAACCCCTGAAACTAGAGTTAGAGATAGTTAGGAGCTGTTATGTGGGTTCAAGAAATTGAACCTGGTACCACTGGAAGAGCAATGAGTGCTCTTAACTACTGAGCCACCTTTCCAACTCCATGGTTTCTTTTCCAGTAAAGAATACTATTTTTGTATCTAAAATTTTGTCAGGGATACATTTTTTTAGGTGATGTCTTCTTTGTGAGGACATCAGAATTTAGGCACACACAGATGGCTGTGGTACCACGGAGGATACAGTCTTTTCATCTCTCCATCATCATTGGTTTACTGACCAGACTTATTTATCAGATGACTCTACATATCACTGGATGAGGAGCTCTTATCTTTTATTAGGGACAGTGAGCTTTTGTGAAACAAATGAGTTTTATAAGGCCATAGACAGTTTGGAGAAAAACAAAGCTATTTACTCCAAGGGTAAGTACTTACTTTTGAAATGTTGCTAATCCTGGATAGCCCGATATTTATAATTCTATCATTGAGGGTGGATGTAAACCCATATTACAATTTTCTTGATGCTCATGGAGAGTTGTTTGGTCATTTTCCTGTAAGATGTGATTGGCTTAAGCTGCTGTTCATCTCTAAATAGGGCTGTCAAAGAGCTCTCGCCAGGAGATCAAGTGGCAGCTGTACATTTTGTTTACGTGGCCTTGAGTTGAATAATCTACAGTTTCTACACCATGCATATCTTTCAAACTGCTTATCCATTTAGTGAAGGTGATTTTAGTTAAAAGGGGTGAGAATCATAAAGAGGCGTAGGCACCACAGAGCTGTGGGTGCACTCCTTGCTACTGGAGCTGGTGGGTGCTCTAGCAGAGCTTGCTGGCTTGTGTTCCTTGCCCAGCACTTGCTTCAATTGTCTCATAGGTTACCGTCTGCTCCTTGGAGGGCTCTGACAGAGAGCAGATGAAGATGCGGGGTCATTCTGTAAGTGGCACAGTAGGGAAGTTGGCATTTTCTCTTTTTAGAGTGACTATGAAGAGGCATTTTAAGGCTTTTTCTCCAAGCATTATCTCAACAGATCCCTGAGGTGGGTGTGTCTCATATCAGAAAACATTGTCTCAGAAAATGAGCTTAACTTTCTTGCTGAGCTTCAGGTATTGCTGATCTCAGTGTATTGTATTTAATTGGGAAATGAGATAATTTAGAGTCTGGCATGTGAACAAAGGTTACTATAATCTCAGTTTCACTAGATCAATCTCTATTTAAAGTCAACTTTAAAAAATAAATTGATATGAGGGTTTCCAAGTGTTGTAGGAACTTTTGGGTCTTTTGCTTCAGGCCCCTGAGTAGCTGGTACTATAGGAATGTGTAACTATACCTAGCTGAAAACTGGATATGACTTTTTTACTTGTGACACAAGGTCACAATAAGTTGAGCAGACTGGCTTTGAACTTGCTTTATAGCCCAAACAGGCACTGGATTCATGATCCTTCTGCCTCATCCTCCTGAGTAACTGGCGTGATAGATTTGTGTCATCAGACCTAGTTGTTTATAAGTTGATTGTTATGAGAGCTCATTAAAACAAATTTCGTGTGTGTGTGTGTGTGTGTGTGTGTGTGTGTGTGTGTATGTGTGTGTATTTGTGTGAGTTCAGGTGTGTAAGTGTCATAGTGCATGTGTAGAGGTCACAGGACACCCTTGGGTGACTATCTTCATTTTCCATTTTTTGAGACAGTGCCACATTTTTGTTGTTTGCTGCTGTGTATGGCCAAGCTAGCTGGCCCATGAGCTTCTAGGGTAGGCTCCTGTTTCTACCTCCTGCCTACTTGTTTGGCTTTAAGTGGGTTCTGAGGACTCAAACTCAGATCTTTAGGCTTGCACAGGAAGCACTTTGTCCACCAAGTAATGGCTCATTTTAACTATTAGGGACCATGGCACAATACAGAGAAATTGAAGTGTTCCTGCATGCATACAGGAACACATGAGAAGGCAGAAGGGGCTCTTATATGTGTGCTTATAATCTACTTTTCCATGGATAAATTATTTCAATAGGTTTCAAATCAACCTCACCATGAACGGATTTATGACAGGAGAATACATTAACTGATTACATAATGAAACAACAATCTAAGAAAAGGCAGTTCTATCCCGCGTTACTTGATTAGCTTACTGGCTGGTTTAGCTGCCTTCATGAATAGTCAGTCTGGAGGACAGGCTATTCTGAACCAGAAGTGGGGTGGGAACTTAACCTCTGACAGAAATGTAAAGTCCATGTGAGGGAGACCCACTCACCTACTGACCTCCCCCTCCACCCCTGCCAAAAAGTGATCTCAGTGTATTGAATTTGTTTTGAACTGTTTGTACATTTTAGTTTTATATTTAAGAAATCTTTTTCAAAACCAAAGTCATTAACGTTTTCTCTCATGCTTTCTTAGATACCAAAATAGGAACTCAAAGTCTCCAAAAAGAAATGACAAGGGAGCGGAAGTGCTAATTACCCCATTTGATAAGTGCAGGCTCTGTGCATGAGTTGTAATATCATACTGTGCCCTATTAATGTGTATGACTATTACATGTTAATAAAATGTTACAAGCAAGCTCCAAAGAAACAGATATAGTTTGGGTGTTCACATTTATATTTGTAATGTATATTTAACTCATTTACCTTTGCCTTTATCTGATCATAACTCATTAAGTTGCTTATTTTCCACCTAGGGTTTCATCTATTTTTCACTCCCTTTTTTATTCATTCATTTATATGAAGTTGCAAATAGAAAAGAGACAAGTGTTGATGTTGTTTTAGATTGAGGTGCAAAAAGAAGACCTCAGTGTCTAAAGAGATCTTGTATCTGCTCTATGTATAAGTCAACCAATCTCTGGTTAGATTTTGTCAAATTGCATTGGTACTTTGTCAACAAAAGAGCTTGCTCATCTGTTGCCTCTGCATATACCAAGTTGACAGACAGTTCCTTTGCCATTGAGAAGATAGTGTAATATGGTCCAACTGTCTGTGAACTTACCTGTTGAGGCAGCAGTGCTTCTGAGGTGGGCAATCTGAGACATTAGTTCAATTAGTGATGCCCTCTGTTCTGTATGTGTCTTTAGTCATGAAAGATAGCTATCATCTGTGTAGCGTGGGAGTTATAATCCATATTCTGCACAGCTAAGGTCCAAGAGCGTTAACATGGCAGGATTAGTTAGCACTGGCCAGGTAAAGAGAGGTCGAAAGACTCAATGTCTCTTACTTGTGGTCTCTGGTCTCTGCACTTGAAGAAATGATGCCACATAAACTGTGAGTTGGGTGAGTGTTGTTAGGCCACTGTCCCAGTGTGGTTTCCCTTCTGAAGCCCCTGCCAGCCCTGACACAGAATCATAGGCTACCTTGCCTGTGTCTGACCACGACCAGTGTGCTTCGTGGTTTCTGTGCTATATAGGCTTCAGGTTAACCAAAATCAGTTTGCCTGTGGTCTTACAGGGGATGTTGGAGCTCAGACTTCTATAACAGCTGACCCTAAGTTGCTCTTTTGTTTTCTCTTCCTTTCAGTGGAGGCCATAGTGGAGTTTGATTACCAGGCCCAGCATGATGATGAGCTGACGATCAGCGTGGGTGAGGTCATCACCAACATCAGGAAGGAGGATGGAGGCTGGTGGGAGGGACAGATCAACGGCAGGAGAGGTTTGTTCCCTGACAACTTTGTAAGAGTGAGTACAAAGCCAAACCCTTTTTCCTGTTTCCTGTGTGGGCTTTGCTGACCAAAAGGCTGTGGGGGCCATGAGGATAAAGTGCACGGGGCTCTTAGGGGCTTTGCTGGCAGCTTGATCTCCTGGGTGATGTCAAGGGGAGCACATATAATTTTGCCCCATGTATGTGGGATATCTGTTTTTAAGTGACTTCTTTTTAAAACCCAAAATGATATTACCCCCCAATGGTTATTTTAGAAAATGCTGAGAAAATATAAAGCCCGTGAAATTGTTTGGTTTATGTGCTTTAAGAGTTTGAGAAGATTGTTCCTTTTTTACATTCCATGCAAAATGGAATTTGAAACTCAGTCTTGGCCATGTGCATTGGTAGCCTTCAAGTCAAATGCAGAATCTAAATGATGCTTTTTACTACTTTCTACTCATAGACTTGCCTTTTCATAGGAGCAGTATTATTTTACTTTTCTTGTTTATGTCTATGAAGCATTGAACAACATCTGTTTGGTTAGGAAGATTTTGAAACCTATGCCCTTTGTCAAACTCATTTAGGGCTTAATTACAAAAGTTTCTCATTCCTGTTAATAAATGATATGTTTCAACTGTTGTAAACATTAGTGAGTTTGGGAGTTAAGAAGAGGTTGCCTGTGGGAAATAGTAACCTGGTCTAAAAGACCCAGTACCATAAGCTTCTGGTCCCGAGCTGGAGAAGAGATGATCCCTCCATTCAGGGAGAATTCCCCAGACATGTAGCTGAGTTCTCTGTGGTAGTAGACCATATTCATGGGTGTGTCTTGCCTGTACAGAGCAGGTTGTTTGGGAAATCTTGGACCCAGAGAATCATGTATCTCCCTCAAAGGAGCCTCAAGGGCTGCGTGGGAAGGCTTTATGGGGGTTATTGGTGAAACTATGTGAAGAGCTGCAAGTTTCCAGTGCTTGGGCCTCTTACCTTTACCCTGTGGGAATCTAAACTGAATAGGAGTAGAATTCAGTTTTTCTTCAGGATCTTGCCCACAGATGGCCGTGCCAACCTCTCTTTTTCTTTGCTTTTGGTGTACAGAATGCTGGGGAGTGAAGCAGAGTTCAGCTGGAATATGCTGATAAACCTTACTTTGGCTTTCTGTGGTAGGAATGTTGAAACTATTCTGGAATCAGGGGCTTCCTCCCATTCATGGGGTAGGAAAGCACAACTTCTGGGCTACCACTGAGTGACTCTGGTGACGTCTAACTGAGAGGTAATTCTTGTGCCTTTCCAAACAAATCTTACCACTTTGGAAAAGAACTGTTCTTGAAGTTAGGCCAAACTTGAATGTGAAAGGAGAGGTTTTCCAAAGGAAGGGGGCAATGCATGGGGTGAAAATGAAGGAGGAAATAATGAGGACAGAGGATGTGGCAGAGAGAGCAGAAAACCCTAGGAAGGAGAGTGAGCCTTGGGAAAGGGTGGAGGAGTGTGAGAAAGATGTGGGGCATGGGAAAAGAGGAGGAACATGGGAAGAAGAGACTATCCTGTGAGCTTCCATTTAGAGGGCAAGCTCTGCTCTAAAAGTGTTTAGGGTCCTTTGTTAGCTTAGTACCATCTGGCTTCTAACCACAGATTCATAGAACTGAATTGGAAGGCATTGAGTGAACCTCTAGAATTGCTTTTGGGTTCAGTCTTCATATGCTATGAGGGGTTGTGGAGGGCAGATGGGAACTGGGACAGAAATTATCCAGGGTCTAATCAGTGACCCTCCTTCCTTTGGCAATGCTGCTGAACAGAAGGTGGCTTTCCCTGTGATGTAGGAGTGATATGGTCCTTTTGGCCAGGTGGTCCTTCATTGCCTTGGCTTAGACTTGGGAACCTTTAGCTGCAGACCCCTGCATGTGGCTTTGGCTCCAGGGGTGCTCGAAGGTGAGACAGAAAAGAGGGAGAGCACAGAGATCTGGGACTACTCCTTAGGCTTCTACCTGTGGGGTGGCCCTGGTCTGCCTCTATTCCTTAACTAGAGAACTGGCTGCTCACATTCAGTCCTCTTCCTTCTATGCTTTCTGGGGGCTTTGTCTTTAGCCCTTTGCTACTGTCTTAGGGTTTTTCTTTACTTTATCTGATTGAAAAATCTCTTTATTAATCTGGCCTCGGGTTGATCTGAGCATGCTATTTTCTTTTGTAAGCCTAACTCCCTCATTGACTGCTCTGGGGATTAAATGGCACTGAACTGGCAATCATTGAGCATAGTGGCAGCCAGCTATTAAGTGTGCCTTTCACCCTGTCACCACATAAAGGGATAGCCTGCTCTCTTTGTCTTTCCTAATCAGTTGTCCCCTAACCTAGGCTTGAGTCCTTGTTCAGTGAGAGGAAGTCACATTCTAGGGAGGCACTTGGCCCACCTATGGTAGATGAAGTAGAAATGTCTAGGGCCATGCCACTTGTGGCTGTCACAATCTATAGAAACTTTGATTCTTTCAGATGGCTGAGTCTGTTTTCAAGTCTTCACCCTTAGGCTTATTATTGAAAACTCAGTAGGTGGATGCAAAGGAGTTTAACAACAATTCAAACTCCCGCAGCAAATTTTAAGAAGAAAATGTGTTTTTAAGCAATAACAATCATATTGGCATACATCTGCCAGCTTTGAATATTTTATTTAGCTTAAGAATTAATTTGTCTTGGATTGAATTAAGTAATCTTGTGGAGTCCCATCATTAAATATTTGTGTGCCTGTTGATGTTATCACCATCAGAGAGCTGCCTTAAGTATTTTCTCAGTTTATCAAATCCTTAGTGCCCCATTTTGAGCACACTTTCTTGAAATAATGACATTCAGGGACTACCTTCAACTCTCCCAGTCAAGCATCTCTACCATGTCATTATCATTGTCATTATTAAGAACAGGATGCACCTTTGCTAGCTCTCAGTGTTTGTTTGTCCTACTTTTCTTTAGTTGGTTTTATTCATTTACATTAAATAGGTTAGAAGAATCTTTTCAGATCCTTCTCTTTTCCACCCTCCCTCTTTCCCCACTTCTTTTCTTAGAATCTCTCTTTTTTTGTTGTTTAAAAATTTCATATAGGATAGGATGTTTGGATCAAATACACCCTCCCATTTCCTCTCTGCCAATTCCTCCCCTATCTTTCCTACTGCTTCCCCTTCCCAACTTTATATATTCTGTCTTAAAAAAAAAAAAAATCACGGAGTCCATTTCCTACGGCCTACATGGATCTGAGGGGTCGAATCCCTGAAGAAGACCTACTCTCCCTCCCTCAGGAGCCATCACTTGGTAATAGCTACTTAAATACGACTGGGACTTCATGAGCTGGCCCCCATCCATGCTGGTATTCAGACTTCCTTGATTTTGTACATGCAGTCATGGCTACTGTGAGTTCATGTATAAAATGGTGCTCTCATAGCCTGCAAATACTGTTTTGCTGTAGGTGTCTACTGTCACTGGCTCTTATAGTCTTTCTGTCCTGTATTCCATGATGATCCCTAAGCTTTGGGGGGAGGGAAATGTGTCTTAGTTAGTGTTTCTGTTGCTGTAAAGAAACACCATGACCATGGCAATTCTTATAAAGGAAAGCATTTAATTGGGGTTGGCTGTTTTAGTCCATTATCATCATGGGAGGAAACATGGTGGCATGCAGGCAGACATGGTGCTGGAGAGGTAGCTGAGAATTCTACATCTGGATCTGAAGACAGCAGGAAGTGATAGTGACATACTAACCAAGCTTGAAGGTCTGAGACCTCAAAGCCCACCCCCACTTCCTTCAACAAAGCCACACCTATGCCAACAAGGCCACACCTCCTAATGGTGCCACTCCCTATGGGCCTATGAGGGCCATTTTTATTCAAACCACCACAGGCTGTGATAATAGCCATTTAGGGCTAGATACTCTAGTTTCTTATCCTCTGCAGGTTGATCAGTGCTAGATCTCTATTAATTACCATATAGTGATATATGTTTTAGGATGTTTATCTTGTCTCTTCAAAAAATTAATTCATTTTAAAAATAAAATTTACATAGACTAAAATGAATGTCATTAGCATCCATTATGATTTTTTTTTAGATATTTTCTTTATTTACATGTAAATTTCTCCTTTCCCAGTTTCCCCTCCAAAAAACAAACAAACAAACAAACAAACAAACAAAAACAACAAGAACAAACCCCTGTTGCCTCCCCCCTCCCCATGCCTGCCACCCTACCCTCTCCCACTTATTGGCCCTGGCATTCCCCTACACTGGGGCACAGAACCTTCACAGGGCCAAGGTCCTCTCCTCCTATTGATGATTGAATTTTTGTTTTTACATAAGAATATGCCTCTACATCCACTATCTAGATCAATACTGTTTCTGCCATCTTCCACCCCACAAACTTCTCTTGCATTTTCCTAGACTTCCCCACCTCTCCCCAGGTAGTCAGTCTATTGTGATAGATTAGTGTTCCCATATTTGAATTGTCATTTAAGTAGGGCTGTAAGAACATGTGCAAGTTCATATGTCTTCTTTTGTGTCACAAAATTGTTGCATGTATCAGTATTTAACTATTACCATATAGTTTATATGGTAATGAATATATCATAACTTGTCAATCCCTTTTTTTTTTTGGTTGATGGCTATTTGGGTTGTTTCATTTGGAGATTTTTGTGACATTCTTATGCATGTTCTATAAACACAAGTATTCATTTATATATATATACATATATATGTACATATGTATATATGTATAATGTAGGAGTGGAATGTCACCCTTGATTTTCAGCCAGTAGGCTTTTTTTTCTGTCTAAAGAAGCTGGGGCATCTGTAAGGAGTGGTGGTAGGTGTTATGCATGTACTTTGAGCCTCTTGTCTGCTAGTTAAGCCCAGGGAACGAATCACCCTGCATCCTGGTGAGTCTGACTGGTAAGGAAATCTGAAGCACAGAGCACAGTCTCTTGGTGCTGATTTGATTGGGGGCCAGGAACTATCAAAGACTAATCCTTATATTATTAAAAACATGTGCACAGAGAGCATGTATCTAAGCTCTGTTGGACTCATTTAATGAGGAAACCAGTGGAATAACAAAACTTGATTTACTGAGGATATGAGGAACCGATTAAAAAGTCAGTGGAATATTCAAATAAGACTGTAAAGTGAGATTCAAAACTGGCTCATGTCTTAGAGAACAATAAAACCCTAACCTTTGGAGCTATCATCTCTAGCAGAAGAGGGGAAAAAAAAGCTGAATGCCATACTGTGTTTTCTGTGAGTTATTCTCTGACTGTTGTAGGGCTGTAAAATGTCCTAATAAAGTATTAGTCCAATTTATATTTCCAGGGAGCCAGATGTCCCTCCTGAGGTCTCCCTTAAGAAAGTGCATTAACATAACACTAGAAGGTCCTATGATCATGACAATGGGCTTTTTTGTTTTTGTTTTATTTTGTTTTGGCCTAATTTCCAGGTTGGGTATTGTTCTCATGAATTGACCACAAAAAAACATAGTATGGTTTATAATATTAGGGAAAAAACACAGTGAATCATTATACATAAAGAAATCTATGTCCTTTCTAAGCCTCAAACTGTCACATAAAATAGAGGGCAGCTGTACGGGCACATGTGGGCTCTTTGGATTTAATTACCAATATCATCCTTTAAAAATCTTACTCTGAGATGAACACAACATGGTGCTTTGGCCATTTTTGGCATCTCTTGACATGGGCTCCCGGGTGATGCATGGTAAAGCAAGGCAGGATGAGTTGTTTTGTAATTTACATGCAGAAAGCAGGAAGCTGTGGTAGGGGTTAAAAGAATATGGTTGTTGATCTTGAAATGCATCTGACGCTGTCTGTGAGGAAGTGAGCTATTTTCTTGGCCTGGCTCTGTCCATGGAAGTGACTTTGTGTGCTGCCTGAGCCATTGTTGAAAGCTGAAGTGTGCTTACTTACAGTTTGCATTCTGTGCCTGCAAAATGTAACAGTTCTCAGCTCAATTTCCCAGCTCCTTACTACTCCCTTGCTGGGTGTTTGAGCTCTGTTTTTGGCAAATTCAGAGCTTTCTTTTTTGTATTTATGTAAAGATTGGCCAATGCAGTCCCTAAATAAGGCAAAAAGCCAATAGTCTACATACGTGTGTCACTTTGAGACAAAGCTCAGAGTTTTGCTGCTGTTCTTGATTTAGGAAAGGAGCAGGGATCTCCTTCAACAAGTGGCATGAAGCAGACATTTCCACATTGCTCTTTCTACTCAGCACCATTCTTGGATTTCCTTTCAAAAATTTTTGCTTTTCTTTATACTTTCTACCCAAAGGCTATAGCAATGATTATTTTCAAGATCTTTGTTGCTTTTCAAAGTAGTGGGGGATTTTGCAGGTGCTTTTCTTTTCTTTTCTTTTCCTTTCATTTCCCTTTCTTTCTTTCTTTCTTTCTTTCTTTCTTTCTTTCTTTCTTTCTTTCTTTCTTTCTCTCTTTCTTTTTCTTTCTTTCTTAAGCCAGGGTTTCTCTGTGTAGCCCTGGCTGTCCTGGAACTCACTCTGTAGACCCGGTTGGCCTCAGAAATCCGTCTGCTTCTGCCTCCCAAGTGCTGGGATTAAAGGCGTGTGACGCCACTACCTGGCTGCAGGTGCCTTTCATTATGGGTTTTGTTTTTTTCAGTTCTAAGGATGGAATCCAGTCTCCCACATGCCAGGCAAACACTGAACCATTGGGTTCAGTCTCTTTTTGCTCACATTTACAGTGAAGTGCCTGGGTACATGTACTCACAGAGTAGACATTTGTTGGGTGTCTGCTAGAGAGGATGTTAGCCAGTGGGTAAACATCAAAGGATATGAGCATAATGAAGACACATTGAACAGAGTGCCATATTGACACAAATATAACTTCTCTTCACAGAAAAAAAAAGTACAGTGCCTGTGCCATGGCCAATGTGTTAGTCATTGTCCTGCAAAGATGATTGACAAAGGTGTTTCTGATTAAAATGTCACTTGAGAAGTTTCTGAGTTTATTCATAGGGCAATTATTTGAACATGGTAGATAAACTTGTCTTTAAGCCCTGATTGCTGGGCTACTCTGGAGTTATCATGGCTGCATTCTGCTCCAGGCTTACTGGCAGCCTAGCATTGCAGCTGAAACCTGAGTGCACTCGTCAGAATGTATTGAACGCTTGCTGTTTGAACACAGCTGTTTTGATTTAGAAAAAAAAAAATGCTCCAAAAAGGCAATCCAGTGTATCCATATTAAGGGACTTATCCATAGCTTTGGGAGGTAGAAGGGAGCAGAGACAACTCTAGAACCCAGACAGTTGGCTCTCTGACCTGGGCCTCCAATCTGATAGCATTATCTGGATGTCTGATGGCGTTCCTCTCTATGCCATTACCACCTGCTGCATTATGCTTCCTCCAGATGGCTCAGTAAAAGAAATAAAACCAGATATGAAACCTTTGAAAAAAGCAGCCTTGACTGGGCATAGACGTTCATTCCTTTAATCCCAGCACTCAAGAAGCAGAGGATGGTGAATCTCTAAGTTTTAGGCCAGCCTGGTCTACATAGTAAGTTCCAGGCTATCCAGGGCCACTTAATACGACTCTGACTCAAAATAAAGAAACAACAACAGTAACAAGGCAGCTTTTATCTACTTGTGGGTTTGCTCTCTTTTTTTTACATATTCCAAAGTAAGACGATTAGGGAAAATATTTCATTTTTATTAGTTAGTATGCAAACTTGTCATTTTCAATGCTTAGGATATGCCTTTTAAGTGGGAGTATGACTGTTGTTTTCTATCCTTGGGGCCCCCTGCAGCAAGCAATTCCAGCTCAAATTACATTTTCATCATTAAACACTTCATTTTCAGAAAACCTCCGAAGTCTAACAACTGGAACTGTTGGAGTGACATTTCTCACAATGGCATCTAAGTAGGAAGGACCTGGAGTAATTAACAAGCATGTGATATGGAAGGGCCCACATCATTCAAAAGCTCAGGCTTTCTAACAGTTACAGTGCAAGAAAGGGTGTTGCATCTTGTGACTCGGGGAAAGCTGTGGCCCTAGTGAATTATAGTCCTCTTGATTGACTTGATTATGTATAATGGAATCTTTTATTTCCTTAATGACAAGAGTTTCAAATCCTAGCTTAGTAAGGGACTTTTAGACCATGTGTTTTAACCCCCGACTCTCTAGCAGCTCACAATCTAAACTGTCTACGATGTTGCTGTGACCATTATTGGATATTAAAGCTTGTGTGTATATGTGTGTGTATGTGTGGGGGGGCTCCATTTGAGGACTCTAACCAGTGCTACTCTCTTACTTGGCGGTGTTCATGTGTGTACCCTTGTCAGACACTTGGGATAGAGGGAGGAGTTGGCACAATAGACTTAGAATATTTTATTTAGGTTTTGTTTTAAAGCTAGGCATAGTGGTTCACATTTGCAATCCTAGCATTTAGGAGGTGGAGGCAAAAGGATCAGGAGTTTAGGATCATCCTCTACTACACAAGGAGTTGAAGTTCAAGGCCAGCTTGGGCTATATGAAGTCCTATCTCAAAACAAAACCGCTCAGATGATTCTGCTGTTTCATAAACTTGGTCATTCATTTTTATTCTGTAGCACTGATAGGACAGCATCATCATTTATATCTATATCTTTCCTCAAGAACATGAATTGGTAATTGGTGACTTATATTTGAAAGTGTTATGTTTCTCTCTGTAATATATATATATATATATATATATATTATAAAGTAGCTTTATGAATGACATATAGTCATGTTGGATATGTAAAAAAGAGAAGTCTACAAAACATAAAGAACATAGGAATATGTAAATAACCATTCCTTTCAAGTCCACTAGAACGAATAACAGTCAAACAGCAGAATCTCTGAAGCAAGTCCTTAATTTTCTTCTACTCCTTACTCAGGAGTAGTAAAATAAGCAAATGTCTAGAAATGATCCCCAAGGCTCTACCCAAATCCTGCCAGCCTGTGAATATGACAAGTGATCACTTGTGATTATGTTTTGCTGAATGGCATGGCTGATCTGAAATGGGAGGTTATGTAGCTGGGCTTAATTTATTATATGAGCCTTTTAAGAGTTGAGAGCTCTCTGTGTATATATTGTAGAAAGGGAAGTCCCACTAAAAGCTTGAGAAGGACTTTCTACTTTGAAGAAGTAGGAGCAATACACCAACCTGTATTAGCACATAATAGGCATTGCTAGTAGCCACAGAAGATGTTAAGGTTTCAGACCCTTATACACAAAAATTAGATTCTGCCAAAACCCCAGGAGAGCTTGGAAATGCATTCCTTGAGCCTCCAGATAAAAGTTCCTCCTGGTTGTCAGCTTGAACTGCTGTGGACAACCTAGAGTTGAGCCTGCTAGCATCTTTGACCTTCAAACTTCTAGAGAATAAATGGATGTTGTTTGAAAATTCATAGTTTAAAGTAGAGATAGCAGTTGGCCTGAGGGAAAATTCTTATTTCCTGCTAGTGGCCTTGTAAGTGGAGACTGACTCTTGTCATTGTCTGATATGGGGGAAACCCATGGCAGGCCTCAGATTTCGAAAACCATACAACACATTGCTGTTAGAGTCACCATGCCGTGTGTCAGGTCTCTAGGATTTATTTTACACCCACTGGCTAATAGCTTTCTTTTTCTACAAGGCCATCTTTGCTCAGGAGCTCAGAGTTAGAATGTCTGGGACTGGTGGACATCTCAGCTCTACCTATACTATCCTATTACTCTCCCCTTGAAGATGAAAGGCCTCTAAGTAGACTGCCAGTACTCCTAACTCCACTGCAGCATCTGCATCTGAAAGTCTCCAACTGACAAACACCAAGAGCTTTTCCAGCATCTCAGAGTGCCTGACTATTTGCATTAGTAACTAATGGATATCAACTGATTACAAACCAAACAGCATTTTCAGTTGCTCTGTAAAAGAAACAGTCTTCTCATTCCTGGACACAAATTATCTAGAAATGTGTCATTTGATTTCCAAGTATTTTTAGGCTTTCCTGGTATCTTCTGACTGTTGACTTTAAGGTGGATTATATTATGACCAGAGAATATACTCTATATGATTTCAAGTCTTTTAAACAAGTTGAGGTTTGATGATGATGATGGTGGTGATGGTAGTGATCATCCAAGATAAGGTCTATAAATATTTAAAAGGAATGTGCACTATGCTAAGGGTGGAGTACTCTGTAACAGCTAACCGGAGCCTTTTGGTTGATCATGTTGTTTAGTTCTAGATCTACATTGCTTTCTCACACAGTAGTTCTGGCAAGTGCTGAGAAAGAACTAAGATTCCCAGCTGCAGGTACAGATTATTTGTCTTTCATCTCACACTATCTGATTTTGCTCCTTGACTTATTTCCTAATAAGTACCCCATAAATGGAAATGATCATAAGTCAAAAATACAGTTATTATACTTGACTTATAAAACGTCAGTAACCAAGTATACCAAAGAGGATCGATTGTTCACCCTCATGATCATGTGTCTGACCGGGAGCTATGGCTTACTGCCACTGCTCAATCTTGTGACAGAGTATTCTGCTACACGTCACTCAGAAAAATATCGAACTCTATGATCCGACATACAGTTTCAAGGGAATTGCTATTATTTTCAAGATTGCGTAAAGAAGAAAAATTGTAAAGCAAACCACTACAAATTAAGAATCCTCTACATTTTGAAGCTCCATTTTTAATTTTAAAATTCATCATATAACATATATAAATTATATATATAAAATGTGTATTGATTATATTTTTAGTATATTATGCATTATGCTCTTGTATCCCTCACTCCTTCTACTATTCCTAGAATTTTGTTTTGATGTATATACATGTGGGATTGGTAGATCTTCTTGGAGGAATCTAGTCTTTATCATTGTTCATTTCTTAGAGAAAACTGAAACTCTGTCAAGTCCAAAAGAACTTGTGAACAAATGGCTAACTGGTGCCCCTTAGCATGCTGGTCCCTAGGTTCTCTCAGTATTGCAAATAAAACATCTGTTACCGAGTCCATGCTGGCATCTCGAGTGTCTCAGCTCTTCTCACCCGACTCCCTACCCTGAACTTCTCCAGCTCAAGGCCTTCCCTTCCCCTAGCTTCTGATTCCCTGCTAATTTAGCCATGTTCTCTCTTGGTTCTCTCGGTCCTCTTGGGACTTCCCTCCCCTCCCTCTCCTTTTTCTCCTCTCTTCCAATCTCTCTCTCTCCTCCCCCTTCCTCCTCTCCCTTTCTTCTTCTCTTGCTGTCCACCTCACCGAGGCTTGGTTCTTTCTGAGAAGTTTAGTCTACTACTTTCTCTTCCTGCTCTGGACTCATCCCAGACACCTCTGGCTTTATTCTTTCTCATACTACAATAAAATCTTGTCTTAGGATTGCCATTGCTGTGAAGAGACACCATAACCAAGGCAACTTTTATAAAGGCAAACATTTAATTTGGGCTGGCTTACAAGTTCAGAGGTTTAGTCCATTATCATCATAGTGGGAAGCATGGCAGCATCCAGGCAGCATGGTGCTGGAGAAGAACCTGAAAGTTCTATATCTTGATCTGCAGGTAGCAAGGAGGAGACCAAATTCCACACTGGGCAGAGCTTGAGCATGTATATGGGACCTAAAACCCTCGCCTCTACACTGAAGCACATCCTCGAACAAGGCCACTCCTACTCCAACAAGGCCACACCTCCTAATAGTGCCTTTCTCTGTGGGCTAAGCATTCAAACACAAGAGTCTGTGGGGCCATTCCTATTCAAACTACCACACTTCCCAATTGTCCATTGGAGTGGTCATATTCTCACTTTATCCTCCCTCTTCCTAGCAGGAGCTAATGATTACTAATAACTCCTCAGCTAGGGGTGGGATTTTGTGCCCAATTCCCCTCTCCATTGCTGGGTATTGTGCATGTTATCACAACTGCTGTGAGTTCCTATGTGCAGCATTATGGAAGCCAGCCAACTATTTATTTCAGCTAAACTCACTGGCTAGTTTATGGACCATGGATCCACCTGCAGTTCCCCTTCACCAGCCAGTCCTAGGGCTAGACATGTGTGCTGCCAATCTCTTATCTTGTGTGGACCAAGAAAACCAAGAGAGAACATGGCTAAAATAGCAGGGAATCAGAAGCTGGGGGAAAGGGAAGGCCTTGAGCTGGAGGAGTTTAGGGTAGGGAGTGGGGTGAGAAGAGCTGAGACTGTGTACTGGGAATTCAAACTCAGGACCTCGTGCTTGCATATTTGCCCACTGGGCCATTTCCCCAGGCCATTGGAGGTCTATGGTTTTATATGACAAATCCATGTCTCCAATCTTTCCTTATGGGTAATGTCTTACTTGTTTTTTCTTTGTCACTAATATTTATAAGTTTGATTGTAAGATTTCTTGACAAAATTTTGAGTTTATCCTGTTTAGATTCTATACAGTTCTTGACGCTAGAAGTTTGTCTTTTGCCAAATCTAGTGAGTTTTCATACATTATTTATTTCAATTACTCTTTCCATACTTTTATTCTTCTGGAATATAAGTGTATAAACATTAGACTTTACACTGTTGTCCCATGAAGAGCTACTTTCTCTCCGTTATTCAGATTGAATACATTTTATTGATACACTTTTAATTTTATTCTTTCTTGTGTCATGCCTAATCAGTTAGTGAATTTATCCACTAGGCTTTTAAATTTGACTATTTTTTGATTCAATACTTCCATTTTTACTGCTATCTTCTAAATTTTCATTTGTTTGTAGTTGCTTGTTAAAGTATTTTTTTTTTGAGGCATGGTCTCACCATGTACTCCTGGCTGTCCTAGAACTCACTGTGTATAGCTGCCTGGCCTTGAACTCACGGAGATTCTCCTGTCTCTACCTTCCAAGTGCTGGCATTTAGTGTATGTTCTACTACATTCAGTCAAGTATTCTTTTAAAAAATTTATATATATATATGTATATATGTATGTACATATATATACATACACACACACACATATATATATATAAATATAAAATTTGTGTGTGCACATGTTGTAGGGCTCCTTATGGAAGCTAAAGGATAATCTGCAAGAGTCATCTCTCATTCAACCATGTGGGAGTGGTAGATATGTTAATTAGCTTGATGCCAATAAGCATTTCATAACATACATACATCAAATTTTCATATTGTCATTCTATATAGTTTTCATTTGTTGGTCATATATCAATAAAAGTGAAAGAAAAGTGTCAAAACTTGTCTAGCCCTAGTAACTCCTGTCCACATGAGTGACCAGTTAGGGGACAGAACAGGGCCACGGCTAAAAAAACAAAGAAGAAGCTGAGGCTCACCCTGCAAGTGCAAGCTCTCCTTGTAGGACCTGTTGGTGGTATAGATGGCTGCAGAGCTAACTAGCAGACTTTGGATTTCATTGTAGTTTCTTAAGTCACAAGGGGAACTGAAATAACAGATGTCCCAATCTCCCCACAAGCCTAGGAGTAACGTTCATCATCTTTGGGCCGTCGAGGAAGATAAGATAAGTGGGTATAAGGGAACTTCTGAGAGGGTGCAGCTGAAGATGTGGATGCATCGGTAGTGGGTAGTCCATGCACTAAGGATAAAGCTTGCTTCCCAGGCTCCTCCTCTTGCCCCACCACCATTTGGAGAAAGAGCTCAGCCCGTTCTTTTTGTTCCGAGCTGCCTGTTTTGTTTGTCAAGGGCATAGGCCTCTCTCTCTCTTTCTCCTTTTTATTGTCATGCTTTTTTCATCAGTACCAAGTTTGTCTCCCTGTCTCCCAAAGACCAGGGGCAGAGAGAGAGAGAGAGAGAGAGAGA
>NC_045030.1:153003383-153022729 GCF_008632895.1 Mastomys coucha
GAAAGCAAATGGGCTCAGTTTGTAAGCTGAGAAGTTGTTCAAGCCAAACCACATCCTGCCCCGGGGTTCAGGAGCCAGGTGGTCCCAGATGGAGATCTGGGGGCCAGACAACTGTATGAACCCTGCTTTTAGTGCATGGGGATGATTTTTGTCACCATGTGTCCTTCACACTGAGCTTCTCTTTTAAGGAGGCTTCCCAACTCACTGGTTACCAGTAAACATTGTGGTGCTGGTCTGCTTCCAGTTGTGGCTGTGCTACAAAGCAGCTGCACCCAGGTGGCTATGCTGCAGCTCTTGAGGAAGTACGTTGCTGGCTGTAAATAACCCACGGTCAAGGGCTGATATGTCTGAGTGCAGTTGCTGTTATCAAGTATGGTGGGAGCCTCTTGGAACCCAAAGATGGGCTTTTAAAAATACACTATGGAAGAAAATAAATTTCAACAAGATTTTTTAATAATTACTAAATGTACATTATGGTCACGGTCATACTAAACTATAATTGAAACTGATGAAATGTTAAGTGTGAGCGTATTCTGAGCTGGGCTGTGCATGTTTACATGGTATTTCATTGTCTGCAGTGTCATGAGGGTTTAGTTTCTGACTGACCAGATACAGTTCATAATAAAGAAACGACATCCAAAAATCAACAGGAACAGATGGTGAGCAAAAGACACATTGCAGTTGTTTAAAACCATAAACACTATCAAGTGATAGCTGCTAAACTTACAGTCATGCTGTGTTGGATTGGAACGCCCATGGGCACACCGGGAAAGGAGTCAGGTTGCTAGCTGCTACTCTGTAATTGCTGTTGAATGGCCTGGCTCATGCTCACAATTCAATCTTTAACTATTTCTCTCAGCCGACAAGTCATCTGTGTCTCGCCGACAAGTCATCTGTGTCTCCACAGTTGTTTTTTTTTTTTTTTTTTTTTTCTCAGCAATATTTTTGGTTGTTACTAAAAAATTTATTGGCAGTGCTAGGGATGGGACTCTGAGCCTGGTACTCAGTAGGTAAGTACTAAACAACTGTGCTACATCTCCACGTCCTCTGTCCTGATCTTGAAATTACAGTAATTGCCAGCTTGCCGGCTAACAAATATAGTTACCATATGAAGTCCGCCCTCCTCCGTGTTAAATGGGTGATTACATCAGGCTTTTGAGGCAGGTACTATGAACTCAGAAAAATTTGAATGTGGAGGACATCAGCTTTGTGTGGTTTTGAATGTTGAGACTCATTTTCTGTATGCATTCATATTTCTTCCAGAGACTGCACTGATATTTAGTTCAAAATGTCACACTACAGCAAATATCTTTGGTTCATATAATCTAGGCAATTATGGTGTGAGTTCTGCTATTGGTGGTAGTACGTCACTCCTTTTTTAGCCTCTGATTTTTTTTTAAATTCAATTTAACTCATCCTTTTATTTTAAAACTTGAATTTGAATGGGTTCCATTAACAGATATTTTAAAATGACAATCAAGTCTAGGGTGCTGCCAGCTCAAAGCTGAACACAATCCCCAGTCCTTAAGCTGGATAGGAAATCAATTTCAGGCTGGTTGCAACTGCAATGCAGAGCTATAGCTGATTTGTAAACAGCCCTTGTATCAACATATCACAGTTGACAAGCCACAGTGAAGTGTGTGATCTTGCTATCTAAATGGCTGCCTTGATTGCAAGTCCACGTGAAGTGCATCTCCCAGGGCCATGGAGGATAATTAAAGCCACCATTGGTAGATGATTACAGATTACATCATTACAGAAAACTTAGACCTGCCTTCATTCATTTCACTGAAAGGCAAATGGCGATTCAATGTACCCAAAACTATATTCTTTTCTTTCCTTTTTAGTTGGAATATACAAATGAATATCAAATTAATAAACACAACTAGAAGCCATTCTCCTTGTAATGAATTCATTGTAGGGCCATGCTCGCCATTTCTGGGCTGTATAGTCACTGAGTTTCTTGTGATCTGTAGCCTCTTCCTTGTTTGTCCTGTTGCTAGGGATTGGTAAGTGATTCCTGTCATCCTTTTGTTTCTCAGAGTGGCTAGAATGTATCTTGTGGTTGTAGAATGAACATGCTAAATATGGATCTGGCTTAATTGAATTTAATATATGATCCTTAAAACTAACTTGTAGGTTTGGAGTTATTAAATGCTTTACTTTTTAACAGCATATAATTTATTTGCTATGGCCTGAGCTAGTGAATTATTTAAGTAAAAGGGGAACTTCTTTCCTTGAGGTAGATCTTACCAAACAGGTGCCACTTTCATTTTTATATTGTTGCTGAGTACAGTAAATGAGAAATATAGATAAGAGGGCCGAGGGGATCCAAAGGTTTACTATATATGGCTGTGCACCAGGCTAGACCGGAGGGAGAGAAGCTTAGCCTGGCATGGGTGGGTGCAGGCAGGATGTTGGTCAGTGGTGAGTACATGGGCAAAGAACACACACCTGAGAACAGCTTCAGAGAACTGGTTCAGTTTATTGGGGGAGAATAAAAGCTATTTAAACCTTTGGGAGGTGAGTAGGGGCTACTGGGGTGAATGTATGTCATTGGCCAGCGTGCTGAGGACACCTCATGTGCATGAGGAGCAATTCCAAGTGCTGCTGGATATGACCTTATAAAGGGAAAGGAAGTTTAACCTGGCTGTGGGCTATATTATCTCCTCCAGTGAGCAAAGGTTGGGGACACAGGGTTATGTGCACCAGGACGTGCAAGGGCAGAACGACCCTACTCTTGTTGATCTCAGGATGAAGTTTCAGAGGTTTGGACATGCCTTCAGGCCTGCGGCTCCTTGGCCCCACATATGGTCACTAGGTGCTATATATGAATGTATTGCATGTGGCTCTCATACTTGCTGGCTGGCCCAGGTTCATTTTAAACCTTCAACTTTTATGAAGGTTGAGAATGATGTTTAGATATTGGTTCAAAAAGAGCAAATTAGCATGTGCTATTTTCATATTGTTGATTTCTCAACATTTGCATTTTAAAATTTATTCTCTTTGACACATTTTTCTATTTCAACTTTCATGTCTTTGACACGAAAATTTAATAGTGTAGTTAGATAGTTTCTGCTTTTCAGAATAAGGACAAAGGTTGCCAAAAGTGTAGGTTGTGGTAAAAGTCCCCATTACAAGCCATCTGACCTGAGTTCAATCCCCACGACTCACATTGTGGAAGCAGAGAACTAGCTCCCTAAAGTTTTCCTCCAGCTTCCACATCAGTGCCATGACACCCATTTTTGTATACACAACACACACACACACACACACAGACACACAGACACACACATACACACACACACACATGAGCACATACATGTATGCATGCATGCACGCACACGTGTGTATACTAAATAAAAATGAAATTTTAAAAAAATGTGCAGGTTATTTTTGATAGCTCAGGTGAACAGGACCTAAGTATTGTATTTATATTTCAGTGTACATTGGTCACCCGCACCATAATTTTATAGTATGAAATGTTTCTGAGCTGTTAAACTATGTAAAAGTATGACATATACTTGCTACCTAGATTTATCAAATTGTTACCACATTGTTGATACATTTTGGGTTCTTTTAAAAATAAATAAGTAGACTTACAGTTTCAAGACAGATGTAGAGAGCTGGAAACAGGTCCCCCCCCACACACACACACTCCAATAAGAATGAGACTGGTAACTAACTAGAACCAAGTTCACAGAGCAAATGGCCATTTTAAAATCTGGTGATCAGTAGGTGCTTCCTGAGGCACAAGACAGGAAGGACTTGAACATTTGCTACAGGGGCAGAAGCCTCCAGATGCCCTAGAAGTAGATAGGAAGAGTAAGCTAGAAAATATAACACATGGCTGCGGGCTGAGTGTGGGCTGGCTGCCTCTCCTGGGGGGAAGCAGCTCAAGGAAGTAGCTGGGGGAGGGGTTCTACTCCTTCACAGACTTTCCTGCAGGAGCATCACCTGAAGTCATAGGAGGACCAGTGAAAAACCACAGAAAGCTCACAGGGCTGTGGAACCTTGGAGAAATCCACTCTCCCTTAGGAGAAAAAAAAAGGAGGCTAATTTCTGCAGAGGAAGGACAGGAGGTGCAAGGGCTCTGGTGAAATGCCACTGCAGCTGCCTGAAGGGAACTCTCCCAGCCCCCACCCTTTCCTCCGCCGCCCCACCTCACCTAAAAAAAGTTTTACTCTGCAGGGAGAAGAGGTTAAGTGGAGGTAGATTGTTACTGGGGAAACGGGGTGGGCATTGCCTATGTGGGATGGGCTGGGGTGCTGTAGGCTTGGGGGAGGAGCAAAATCACTGGTGGAAGGTTCACAGGCCCACCATACAGGCCAGATTCTGAGACCTAGAATATTTGAGAACCACCCTCTTTGTCCCACAAGCATGTCTCAAAGCTCAACAGGGCCCAACATCTACTACCTTGTCCAAAATAACCAAGTATGGCAAGGAAATCCAGTCTGAAGGATCAAAGCAGTCACAGAGAACAGCTGCAGATAGGATTTAGCTGTTGGAGCTATTGAACCATGCACTCGTGCATCACTTCCATGTGTCCTCCAAGGACTGCTCAGGGTCCTTGCCAGGTACTGTTTGGGATGCCAGTTTTAAGGCCTAACAAGGTCTGAGGTCGTAGCTTAAAGGCAAACAGGGAGAAGAGCGTAACAACAGATGAGTGAAAAGATGATTATAGTTGAAACGTACAATGAAGAGCTATACGAGAGAAAAGCCCAGAGTGACCAAATTCAGCTGGCTTCAGCCATCAGTGGGAAGGAGCTCAGCCCACAGGGGACACGATGCTCAATCACACGAGTGATGAAGAGGGACCTATCACTGCTAAGGACAATCTGAGGACAGAACAGCAAGTGCCAAGGCATGAACAAGGTTGGATTTCCAGTATGACATGAGTGTTTTTGAAGGTACGAGTGTCAGAGGCATGTGTTGGCCAGGGCAGCCTCACATTTGTATCACTGTCCCAGCTAACCTTAGGGGGAAGGAGTGGGTGGCTTTTCCTCTGATTACTTATATGTCTAAATGTCTTTCTTTTAATGCATGTAGGAATTACTCCTCTCTGCTCCTGGGTGTGTTTGTTTGTTTGTGTTTTGTGGAAGAGGAAGATTTATTTTATACCTTCTTTGTAACCACTTCAGGACCCAGGAATGTGAACTTGTAGTTGTAACTAGAAACATTTATTTAGCCATTAAAATTGCAGTGTCTCTTTTCATAACTGTAAAGAATTTACATTGCTTCAGCTGTTGATCCTTACCAACTATCCCCTGTCCTAGGTCTAGCCCTTGTCCTTGGTAGTGGCTGTTCCTATGTTACAGGTAGGGAACTGAAGCCTGAGGGGTTACCTGGCTTGACAGAGATTGAAAATCCGTTATGGGTCCACCTTAGTATTTGAAGTCTGCCAGCCTAACCTCCCAGGATTTAAGTGTATGAACTATGTAAAAGGATAGGCATTTTAAAAAGGTTTTTAATTAGTTTTAATTATTTCTATGTGTATATATGTGGGTGTGTTCATATGAATGCAAGTGCCCATGGAGTCCAGAAAAGAACAGTGGATCTCCATGAGTTGGAGTTACAGGTGGTTGTGAATTTCTTGACTTGGGTGCTAGGACGTAAAATTGGGTCTTTTACCATAGCAGTATAAGCTTTTAAACTTTGAGCCATTTTCCAGTCCCCTTTTTGAGATAGAGTTTCATGTTGATGTCCAACCTGAACTCCTGAACCCTGATTCTCTTGCCTCTCCTTCCCAAGTGCTAAGACTAGGTGTATACCAACACATCCAGTTGGAAGGATGGCTTTTCTAAAAAGTTGAGGCTTGGAGGAAGAAAATAACCAAAAAGCAACTGTAGAAATCTACTTGAATTCTTATGGTTAGTAAACCTTTGTCAAAACATTGACTACTAAAACCACTTGGAAAAATTGAATAAGTACACGTTTAACAACATAGAACTTGCTCATTTGTCCTTAAAACTTGAAATAGGTGAAACTGGATAGGAACTGTAGGAGAGAGTAATGACTGACATGTAAAAAAATAAAAGTAATAAAAAAAACAAAAACAAAACAAAAAACCCTACCCCCTAATATTCTTAATAAAAAAATAGTTGATAACATCAACATCACAATCCCTATTCTGTCTTCCTGTGATAAACATTTCTACATAGTATCAATACTGTACTGTGAAGGCAACATTGCCTGACACTTTGCTATCCAGAGCATTCTGGAACTCAAGTCTCAGTATGAATTGACTAACATGCTGGGCAGTGGTGACTCTCACCCTTAGTCCCAGCACTTGGGAAGCAGAGACAGGCAGATCTTTGAATTTGATGTCAGCCTGGTCTACAGAGTGAGTTCCAGGACAGCCAGAGCTACACAGAGAAGTCCTGTCTCAAAAAAAAAAAAAATGAAACAACCCAAACCAACCAACCAACCAATCATATTAAGGATACAGTTGGAGAAAGATCTAGTTATATTGGATGAAGGGGGTGATTATTGCCTGGTAATATAGCTCAGTGAGCATGTGCTTAGCATGCATGAGGCATTGGTTTCCATTCCTATTCCCACAAAGAAAGAAAAGAAAAGAAAAGGAAGGAAGAAAGAAAGAGAGGAAGAAAGTTTTTCATAAGCATCTTCATTTACTGTTTTATATACCAAAGGCTGCTAGTACCTGATAATCACAGATTATTCGTTGAAGAAAATAAAAAATGTTGTAGTATGTTCCCTAGTCTGCAGTAATAACTGAACACCGACAGGTGCATAGTTGAGATATCTGGATGATTTGTGAGTTTACATGATAGGAGAGGAAGAACAGGAATGCTTTCTTTAGTGCTTTCCATGACCTAGAGAAGCGAAGCAAGTTGCCCAGGGGAGCACAGACTGTAAATGTTCCATATGGGTCTGTGCCTGTGGGCAGTTCACCTCCAGTCTGTGCTCTTACCCCCAGTTGTACCATGATAAAGCATGCATGGTGTGGGTGCTCTGGACTATGGTAAAAAGACAAACCCCAAAGCAATTAATTAGCATAAGGGGTACCCAGAGTTGTTAGATTCTGATAAGCTACTGGGAATTTTGGCTGAGCTCTGTAACAGAGTGCTGTGAATTTTCTTTTAAACACAGCTACATCTTGACTGAAACCACAACTTCCTGTGAATGCCTTATGATGTTACTTGAAGAAAAGAAATAAGCATGAGTGTTTTTTAAAAGAAGGTTCTTCTAGTATATTCTTTTTTTTTTTTTTAAGTAAATGGGTGCAATTAGTAGTTCTCATTAATTCCAAGAACTATTTATCCTGGCATTCCTTGGTTCCACACACAGCTCCTTAATACTGAAAGATTTTCCAGGTTCTTCTTCCTTGACTTTCTAGGACTTGAATATGACTAATGGCTTTAGACATGTACAGCACTGATGCTGTGAGCACAAATGGAAAATCATATCATTTTAATAAAAAAAAAACCAGACTATCTTTGCTTTAACCTGGGAGGGTCAGAAGGGATGGAGCAGGACTGAGTCCTGCCTTTTGTTGACAAGATCCCAGGAGCCTGGAGTGTATATCTTAGGGGTAGAGTACTTGCCTAGCACTGGGTTCCATCTCCAGCTCTACACACAAAGTTGTCCAAAGGGGAGAAGTTGGAGAGATCCATGACTCAGTGCTTAGGAGCACTGGCTACTCTTCCAGAGAACCTTGGTTTGATTCGCAGCACTCACACAGTGGTTCACAACAGTCTGAAATGCCTGTTCTAGGGGTAACAACACTCTCTTTGGGCTTCTGCAGGTACTGCATATGTGTAGTGCACAGACATATGTGCAGGTAAAACATCCACACACAAAAAATAATTAAAAACTTCCCAGGGGGCATTGTGATGTGCCTTTTGATGCTGTTCTACCACTTGTGAGGGAGAAAGCAACAACCGTCCCCCCCCATAATATTCTAAAGCTAGATGAGGGTATAATTTAATTTGCCCAACCTCTAAATGTGCCTTCCTGGGATTCTGTGAAATGCAGATTTTGGTGGGGGCCTGGAGTTTGAAAAGAATTACTGACCTTCTAACCAAGTCTCAGGGCTCTTAGGAAGCACCTGGGGGAGTTTAAAAAGTGGTTTTCCAGGGCTATTGAATTAGAGACTCTGGGAATGAAACCATCAGATACTTGGGTTTGGGGGAGGGGTGGGGAGGAGAGGAAGCCACTAAGCAATTTGGCAATAAAGCTGTCAACTTTGTTTATTGGGGGTGGTGGCGAGGAGGAGCATAATGACAGCTTGGAAAACTTCACTGTAGGAATCAGATAGAAATGTTTAATGATGCACTTTCTGGCATCCTAAGAGTTTCCTCTTTGACCAGAAGAACATGTGAAATCTTATGAGCCACCCCCTCAGAAAGGAGTTGAGGAGTTCCTTATGATTGTCCAGACAGGCTTAAAGCAGAAAGCATGGAAGAAAAAAAAAAGGACTTAATGGTTAGCTTGCTGACCTGCCTAGCATTAGCTAATGTCTGTGAAGCCCTGCAGAACTCATCCAGGGAAGCCAAGGCCCAAATATGGAAAGGAGAAGTCATGCTTATGAGGGAGGAGCTAAAATTATCACTACAAATATTGAACACATCATTTCAGCTTCAGCTTCTACTCTGGGGCTGGGGGTTTCATTGTAGTGATGTATGGGGGGCCAGGGGCAGCTGCAAAGAAAGCCTTGGGGCTGTTTTTGTTCTAATGAACCATGGATATTACAGAGGGGGGTGGGGGTTGTGGGTTACTCCTTTCATAGTCTGACTATCTACATTTTTGCTAACAGAGGCTCTGTAACAAGTGGTTCTTCATCATTTCCCAAACTTCCCTGTGACTCTTTTCTTGAGGTCAAGCAGGAAGACTTAGGGACTCATTTCCCTACCTTTTGTCTTCCATGAATTGTTGTTTCTCTCAACTTGCAGTCTATCTTTAAAGCCAAGTGTTTAGCCATTGTTGGACACAATGCCGTTAATCTTTGCGGGTTGTTATTTAGAACAAGTGGTTTTGTTTGTTTGTGTGTGTGTGTGTGTGTGTGTGTGTGTGTGTGTGTGTGTGTGTGTGTGTGTGTGTGTATGTGTGTTTGTGTGTTGTCCTTGGGGTGTCTGCCCTAGGGAGACTCTGAGCACTGAAGGAGCTCTAAATAAGAGGGTTTTCTCTTTAGGCTCTGACTGACATTCTGGGCTCCATATGATCAGGCTGTGTCCATGCTGAGCTTTTGGTCATCATAGGTTAGTCAGTCAGCAACAATTCATAAAACTTGGCTCTGGCTCTTACACCTCTGACTTCAATGACATAAGTGACTCATGAGAGAAATAGTAGTCCTTCTGTGGAGATAAAGATCATAGCAGTATAGTACAGGTGTCTCTACTGCCTATGTACTGTGTTGTAATGCTGTTATAGTTTTCTGAAGGCGAGCCTGGAGGAGAGACAGCTGGAATCCCAGGTTTTTTCCACCTATTGGAGCCTAGTCTGCTAAGAGAGCCCCCACAGAGGAGGCCTAAGGGTCTGGAGCAGGCATGAAGGAATGCCACCAGGTGAGCCTCTAAGGAGGAGGATTTATTATAAGCAGAGGACTGGAGGAGGAAGACTACAATTTCATGAGGATTTGGAATTCGGCCTTGTCAGTTAAGGTGCTTAGTTTTTTTGCCACAAGTTAGGGTTACCTGGGAAGATAAAACTTTAAGAAAAGGGCATTGGATCCCCTGGAACTGAAGTTACAGTGGTTGCTGGGAATCAAACTCTGAGTCTCTAGAAAGCATCCAGTGTCCTTAACCACTGAACCTTTTCTCCAGCCTAACATTTTCTTGATTAATGATTGATGTGGGATGGCCCAGCCCACTGTGGATGGTGGCATGCCTAGCTGTATATAAAAACAAGCTGAGCAAACCATGGAAAGGAAGCCAGTAACAACATTTTTTTCCTGGGCTCTGCTTCAGTTCCTGCTTTAAGTTCCTGTCCTGCCTTCCTTTCGTGATGGACTAGAGGCTGTAGGCTGAAATAACCTCTTTCCTACTTTTCTTTTGCTCATAGCATTTATCTCAGCACTAGAAAGCCAGCTACAGTAGATAGGAAGTAGGAAAAGTGGGCAGGAGATGTGAGGAGTGTACATGCCCTTGTAAGGAATTCAGAGGAGTTGGAGAAAGACTAGAGAAAGGATTTTAAGTGGATGCAGGCCACTCTCATATGGGCATGGAGAAGAAGTTCTAGCAACTTGTGTCCTCTCCTGCTTGAATATCTGCACCCCCAATAGTTTTTCAAACAGCTTTGTGGGATCTAATTTACACACCATAAAGTGCACTCATTTGAAGTGCCTCATTCATTGGATTTTAGTATATTTGGAGTTGTCTAATGATCATCATAATCTAATTCTCAAACATTTCCAGCCCCCACCACCAAAGGTTAACTTGTGCCCAGTTATGCTTCCTCCCCATTACCCATGCCCAACTCTAGACAATCAATTTCTCTTTGTAATCTCTTTTTAAAACATTAAAGGGAATGTTTACAGTGACTGTTATATTTAAGGAATCTCTTGGACAAATTATAAACTTTTATTTTTAGTTTCTCGGTTACTTCTCAGTCCATCCCTGTTAGCATTCTTCAGATTTCACACAACAGAAACCTGTCTGGGACTGTCTTAAACATAAATCTATTCTCTTACATAATTGAGATGCTAGAGGAGGGTGGAGCCCTGGGGTAGTGTGATCTACTGTTTTATGGGCCATCAGAAACCCCTGTTTGGAGTCCAAGGAGATGGCTCAGCAGGTAAAGTGCTTGCCATGCAAGCTTGATCACTTGAGTTTGAACCTTGGAATCCATGTAAAGGCAGAAGAAGTTGGCTGCTTCCATAAAGCTGCCCTCTGACATCTACATGTGTGTGATGGCACTTGTCCCTGCCCCCCATTCTCTTTCAATAATAATAACAAGGAGAAACCCTTATACTTGCCATCACTCTTCTATGACATTGTTTTGGAAGTAGCTGGGTTCTCTTGATCATCACATGGTAATTGGACCCTTTGTTTTTTATTCCTAGCCTATGTGGAAGGGGGGCGGCAGGAGGGGGAAGGTAGTTCCTGTAGGCTAACTAGATAAACTTAGTTCTTTTTTTTTGTCAACTCTGAATCGATGCTTGGTTTAGGATTGATTAGGCTGCTCCCCCCACTCCCCAGAGCTGGGAATGGGCTCCTCAAGGGATGATGAGCACCTGTGACCAATGGTTAGCACTCTGTGGGAAGGGGAATTGAATCTCCTGGGATGGGCAACCAGCAGCCTTCACAGAGGGCTACTGAGTAACCCTGATGGAGTCTTGGGCCCTCACTTCCTTTTAACTGGATCCCTTTCTATGTTAAGCATAGGCAAGATGGTAATCAAATTTAAACTTGTTATCTATGGACAGCTAGACTCAATCCCAGCTCATCTGAGGTGATCAGTGATCTCAATAGGTCAGAGAATAAGAATACTATGGTAGCATTTTTTTTTAAGTCGATCCAGCTTTATGTCTCTGGAAATCATCCGTCAAGATCTTACATATTTAGGAGTGTCTGGTGATTGAGTACATGGAGTTTTATCTCAGGGCAGGTCACTAGTGTGGGCAATATTGAGGAGGGTGTTAGTGTTAGCACAAGTGGAAAAATAATTTCAGTCACATTAGGGAAATCTTTGTGCTGTAGGTAGAACTAGTTAAGCGATACATAACTAATAGCAAATAGTAAAAAAAAAAAAACTGTATCTACTTATTGGAACCTCCACTTTGGGGGAAAAGATCCTCTGAGTACACTGTGAATATGTCAATATTACCGTTACAAAATGAAATTGACTTTCTTTCAAGTATAGCTCACACATCACTAAGCCAAATAGACATTCTGCCAGTTATTAGAACTTTATTAAATTCTGCTTCATGTGTACTTAAAAAAGAAAAAAAACAAGGGTGGCCTTTACATGGAAAGGTAGGTTATTTGATTATGAGCTGTAGTTCAGAATTGATTTCAGGGTGAGGTCGGTCCACATGCACTGAGATTCGCTGCTGCAGCTCTTAATGATGAGAACGGATGTTGGAAGAAAGCAAACACCATATGCCCTTTGTTTCCGTGCATGTCTCCTTCTGGAGGCCTGGGTGGAGTGTCTCAGCTGTCTCAAATAATCTCCATTTTGCTCTTACTGCAGACTTCAGTTCCCCAGCTCGCTTCTTTCTGATGTTAATTATCATTTCTTCCTAACTGGTTGGCTCTTCCTCCTCTTTGGTGGTAAAGGTTCCACTCTCTCCAGTGCCAGAGATTGGGTTAATTTTGAAAAATGCATTTCACTTGATTTGTGACAGAAGTAAGAGAGTGCAGAGAATTAAAGAAACAAAAAACCCACCAGCATGAGTGTGTAGTGGGAGGGGCGGGCGGGTTGACTATGGGACAGGATGCTTAGAATAATTCTGCTGCCAAGTGAATCAGAGAGGCTTGCAGTTCTCAGAGTGCACGGAACTCACTCCTGCCTGGGAGTGCAGACAGTCCGCCAGAAGTCACCATTTCCTACTCCACAGAATGGAGCCTTCGGCAGCCAAAGCCCCAAGCCCCACAGACTTGCCTGAGAGTGTAAGTAGGCCATAAGTCTGCTTTGATTGTTATGTCTGCATCTTTTGTAGTCAGTTGCCTGACAACTTTGTAAGCCCAGAGGGAGACATGAGGGGGGAGTCAGGTCTGCAGTCTAGTACTTCCTCCCATTTAGACCCAGGTCTTAGTTCTCTTGTTTGTGGTAAAAGGAAGTTTTTTTTTCTCCCCATGTCACCCCAGGGACAGACAGACACGGCTTATTTTGACCGAGTTCTGTTTGTAGCAGTATTTGTAAAGGTTTGAAACTGACTTCTCCTATTCTTTGCTCTGTCTTGCCTTCTCTGGTTGTGATCTATAGCTGCGGTGTTTTCCCTGAGGGATACTGTGCATAGATGGGTCCCATCCAGGAAGCCCTAGCAAGTGTCCCTTTCAGCAGTAAGAAGTTAGGGGCAGGGTCGGGGGTACACAATAGATGTGGGGGTCTGGGAACAAGGCAGGTGTGGGATCTGACTTTCCTGTGGTGTCAAGAGCTAAAGGGCATCAGGGAGACAAGATGGGAAGCAGTAGAGAAAGTCTGTTTGGGGTCCATCAGGAGGATTGTCTGTTCCTAGTTGCTAATCAGGTATCAGGGCATCGAAGATCCCCATTTGGGTACCCTAGTACCCTTGGGCCACTAAGGAAACCAACCTTCCAAGTCTTACTCTTTTTTCACCTGGCTCTTGATGGTAGCCTCTCACAGCCGTGCGATGGGTCCCATGGGATGCCAGCAGTGCTGCTGTTGGGCTCCTATCAGGGATAGCTCCGAAGGCCTTCATATTTTCTTGGTCAGTGTCATAGGTTTGACCTTGCAGCTGGCTCCTTTACCTTGCTTAAGCCCGTCGCTATTGTTCTGGTGACCCCCCGTACCCCCCCCAAAAAAATCTCCATCAAGGCCCTGGGGAGAGGGTGCCAGTGGATCCTAGGGCCTGAGGCCTGAGGTCTTGAGTCAGGAGGTCATATAATGAGTCCCTGGTAGGAGAGAGGGAATTCAAAAGTCTTTCTGATTTGCCTTTGACTTTTGAGCTTCTGGAGTACCTCTATTAGCCAGGGAGAGGAAGACAAACGAAAAAAAGAGATCCTGATGGCCATTGCCTATCAGTTCACATACTATCTGATTCAGACGTACACTGTCACATTGCCTGTCCTTTAGGCTGTTTCCATTTACCTCCTTTATGAGTTTAGGCAACTGCCAGGCACATGGATCAGTTCCCAATGCCTTTCAGCTGAGTGGGGGGTGCCTTCTACAGCCTTGTTAATTAACTTCACTAGCTGTTTTATATTTGCTCTAATGTGAGTTCATTGCTAATAATACGTTGCTTTGACAGTCTCAGGTTTTCCCTGCCCTTTCTGTCTTTAAATGTCTTGTATTTCATCTTACATTTAAACTGAAGTCCGTTGCCTTTAGCTCTCAACACTCCTCACTTATTGTGTGTCAGTGAGCTAATTTTGATTTTTGAAACCATCACCTGGGCTCTTGGTTGGTATGTAAAGAATTAAGAGAATCTTTTATCTGATTGGTCATTACCAAGTCATTTTCTGTGACTGGTTTTTGCCTACCTTTTCAGCCTTATCAAGGGTCACCTTCCTGTTTGGAGATTCCCTTCCATCAAAGAGATTTCCTTGTGCCTAGCTCCCACTGTGGTCTTTTCCTGCCTCCGGACCCAGGCACTTGTGGTTCTCCAGGTCAGGAAGGCCCTTTCCTTGCTATCTGGCTTGTCTCTCTGGCTTCTCTTTTGGGTGCCACCCAAAGCAGCAGCCTTGCTGGGCCTATCTTCTCTGAAGGGACTTCCTTTCTTTTTCTCCTTCACATCGTCATAATTATTTCTTGGGGAGTCCTTGGAACACAGCCTAAAGATTTTGTTGACCTGTTGACTCACTCAGCACTTGCTATCTCCCAGACTAGAATTTCAGTTCTTCTAAGTCAGGAACTCAGTTTGTTTTATCCCAGAGGGGTATCCCCAGCCCCCAACTCAGGTCTAGATGCACAAGAAACACCCAGCAAGTATTTGTTACATGGGATGATTTAGTGAAGGAGCTTTAATTAGTCTGTGATTGTTGCAAGCTGATCAAGACGGGTTTGCTCTTTCTGTAGCAGAGCCTGCCCCACTGCCTGATGACTGTGCACTTGGGGAATGTGGAGATTCAAGGCTCTATTTCCCTCTCTTTGAGCCCTTGGCGGGTATGTGGACTCACCCTCTGTTTTAAGCATTATTATTATTAATTTTTTTTTTGTTCTCAAAATGAAAACCACCTGTCTTCAAAGCGATTTGCTTAAAACAAATTCTTCATTTCTTTACTAAGGCCTTTACCCCCGGCCCCCTTCTGCCTTTCTCCATCTCTTGCCAAGAGTAATGGGAAAAACCCTATTATCTTGGAAAGTGGTTTTCCCTCTGGTCAGAATCCAAAGCCGAATGATTTATCACCAAATGCGGGGGCGTTGGCGGGGGGGAGGCAACATGGCTTTCCCCTGCCTCACCGTGTGCTCATAAATGTTAGTGGTTTGTTCTCCCCACAACATCAGCTGGTCATGTGGCTGCTCAGCCTTGGCGCTGCCTTTTTCTCTGTAGAATTCCTTCACATTTCTCCCCTGCTGGTGCAGAACCTAGTTCAGGGTACTGTATAAGTGGAAGCAAGGCTGGAGTCTGTGTCCAAGCAAGACTCTGTGGCTGCCCACTCACCAGCTCACTGACAGCCTCACACCAATTCTAGGAGTAGATAATGTTAACCCCACCATAGAGTTACCAAAATAGAGGTGCGGTGAAATTCGATGACTTATTCCCAGGCACATATGTTGAAATCAGCTAGGATTAGAATCGACTCAGTTTGGCTTTTAACTTTACTTGTTGGCATACTTTTCTGAAAAAGATTTAATTTATGGGTATGGGTGTTTTGACTGCATATATTCTGCGCACCACTTGTGTGCCTGGGTCCTCGAAGGAGCCAGAAGATGGTTTCAGATGCCCTGGAAGTGACTTCACCGAGCCTCAATTTTGGTAAGCACACATGTTGATGTGCTTGTATGTTAAACCTAAAGGACAACTATGGGTGTCATTCCTGAAGCACCAGCCACCTTGTTTGCTGAAAGTTAAGTAGACTGACTTACTGCCGAGCAGGGATCTGCTTGTGTCTACCTTCCCTGTGCTGGGATGATGTGTAGGTACCACAGTTGGGCCTGGCTTTTCTTAAGACTTTTTTTTTTTTTTGGCTCGTGTCCTATAATTTAAGTAAACTTCTGGTGACGATATGCTTCACATGTTTGCATATGTGCACACATGTAACTGAAGAAAGCTTTCTGAAACAATAACTTCTGTAGTGTGCCCCCTCCTTTCCCTATTTAAAAATGATTCTGGTCTGGGTGTTCTAAACTGATTTTGTTGCCTTCTGTTCTGTGGTAACTCACTTTGAAAGACACTGCTAGGATGGTATAAGCTATGTTTACTTTAGCTACAGGCTTGCACCATCTAAGCCACTTTAAATTTATTTTGCAACAGTATATAGTGTGCATATAGAAAACACACACAGGCATATGTCTTGTTGAATTTTCACACACCAAGCATGCCCATGTAGCCAGCACCACATCAAAACACATGCTACCAATTCCAGCTTCTTTGAATCAAGACAGAGGAGTGGAGTACAACAGAAATGAAGAGTCTGTTGATTCCTTCTGAATTCTAGCTGCAGAGCTTATTTGGTAGATTTTTGGTGGAAGTATGTGTTTTATGTTTCTAGTGATGATGCTCAGCTTATGTTGTAGAGCTCACAACTGCTAAAGGAGTAGCCTCCCTGATGGCTATTTGAAATTGGCACTAAAGGAGGAGTGAGCTAAGGATATGTTTAGTAAAATGTGATAAGGAGGAAAGTGGAAGGGCAAGGCCCCACAGTTAAGTACAAAGGCACTTGGGTATGAGAATTTATGTTTCTAGTACTGGAGGCGAACCTTACTGGAATGGAGGGTCAGGGAGACAGAAAGGGGAAGAGAGGGTTTGAGGTTAAGAGTTCCAAGTCCCTAGAGGTTAATAATCATCTCAATAAAATAAGGAACATTTACCTCTCCTGGTGAGTGTTGACCTTTAAAGAAAATTGTTTGAGTATGCTGAAGAAAAACTACTGATTTCTTGGCGAAAAGTACAAATGCATCTGGATATAAAAGCAAGTCAAAGAAACTTGGCTTTTATTATGTATGGAGCTTTGTAAGGCGGTTTTTATAATCACTTACAGCATAGACTTTGTTGTAATGGAATGTGTGTAGAAATGAAGGGGAGCTGACACTCTAATATGCTTTTAAACACTGAGTAGAGTACTAGGTTATAATGTATTATTAATTAGTGCCTTCTGCAAGACTCCTTCTGTACAGCTATGTTTTATCCAAGCTGAAAGAACCTCTCTGCATCAGGGGCTGTGGGAGAATAAATTGTTTTGCCTCTGCTGATTAGATAAGTTCTACCTCTCAGTTCATGTTTGCAAAGCAGACTTTTAACTGTTATACACTTGGTCTAGATTTCCTGGGTTTTGACCTCAAATGGTGGCTTGTGGCTTTGTGTGTAATTCTGCACACCGTGACAGTGTATATAGGTAAGAAAAGTCTTCAGAATTAAACCCAAACCCTGTGGAACAAGGTGAAGAAATCCGCCATTTAGAATGGCAGCATGTGACTTACCCTTGTCTTCTCTACATAGAGCGTGAGGCCTGGGTGAAGGGCTTGCTGACTGAAACCGAGGGGGAAAGTACTGTAGCCATAGCTGGTAATTACTGGGACTGTTGTTGCATGCCCTCCTTGTTTGTCTGACTAGGTCATCGCAACAAGCCTTCCAGATGGAAACTGTAATTTTTCTTATCTTCAGAGTAACCTTAGTCTTATGTTGGGGGACAGGTCTAGTGTACAGCTGGTGTCTTAGCCTCCACAGTGGCTTCTTACACTCTCAAATGGCCCGATTCTGAGTTCTGGTTTGGATAAACAGATAAAGAGAATGTGTTACAGGAAAAACCAAGCCACATACCTTACTGTAGTCACTTAGCTAGTAGAAGTCGGGTTCTTTGCTAGGAGTCTGATTCCAGGGTTTATAACAGAACCACTAAATTATGCTACCTCACAATTTAAACCAATGAAGATGCACAAAAATATCTCAGTGCATTGTTTTTGGCTTTTTTGGGTCAAATTGACTCTGTAGTATTTGATGTGACCCAAAGAAGGAAAACACTGATTAAAATCTTCAGTGAACTTTCATTTCATTGGTAAGCCTAGATTGTTAGGGTCCTAGAATGACCATGTCATGTACATGTGCTTGATGCTTAGCAGTTTATAATCCCCCCTTTTTATTGTGTTGAAGCTTCTTGTACTGTCTGGGTAATAGGTGATAAAATTCCCAACTTAGAGAAGGACAGGAGGTCAGTAGTGTGGGACAGTTGCCTGTCTGCAGTTGTATAGCAAGAAAATGAATGGCATGTCCATTCAAAGTCAGCTCAGGTGTTCTGCTTCCCTGGTTGGTGCCAGATGTGCCTCTTGTCCAGATGTTCTCAGTCATTAAGGTATGGCATGTGTAGAGGATTAGAGAGCAGTTTGAAGACTCATTAGCCCAACACAGGGTTTCTTAGCCACTGTTGACTTTTGGGGATAGTTAAGTCTTTTTCTTTAGAGAGAGACCTTTGTCCTGAACACTGGTCAGCAGAATGCTGGTCTCTACCTGCTAAATGCCAACAGTACAAGTTGTTACCACAGAAAATATCTGTAGAAATTTGCAAATGTTCTCAGTGGTACACAGTTGCCCAGCAATCACTACATTTGGAAGAGGAGAGACAACCTTGCAAATGCTTGAAAAGACCTGTCTCCTTTCCCCTCTCCAGTTTCTAAAACATCAGAAAAGCCATTTAAAAAAACAAACACTAAAGGAGGAAGGGAGGGATAGATGTGTGTGTGTGTGTGTGTGTGTGTGTGTGTGTGTGTCACACATACCTTTTGTTGAATTCCCTTTGATAAAAGAATATTATACCTATAAAGGAAGAAGAAAATAAAGATTTTTCTAAAGTTAAAAAGCACACAACTAAAAATATTAGAGATCAACTAAAATACAACACGTAAAAAAAATCTATAATTCTACTATAAATAATGCAATTTATATTTTATGTCTTTTTAACATTCATGACTAAATTTATACTAATGAATACAACTTTTCAAATACTCTTGTATAAAATGCTATAAAAATCAACTTTTTAAGGTTGAATAGTCCATAAATAATACTCTTCCTGTATCTGTAAGATAGGATAAGAGTTTATAATGACTACAACATGTTTCATTGTGTTGTCAGTTTAGTTAATTCACCTTGTCTCTTGTGAATATTTTATTTGTTTCCAATTTTGTAAAAGCAGTAAAAGCAACATTGTGAAGTGTTCATGTACATACTTAAGCCATTCATAGCTTCTTTTTCCGTAAAGGAACTATAATCACTGCAAATTTTAAGATCCATTTAGAAAGGTACCCCATCCATCATCTTCTGGATTATATTTTGATGATGCTATATATACATTACTGGAAAAATATGATTATGCACTAGACTTGAAGAATGGGCTGTGGAAAGTTCTTTGCTTTTCTAATTAAAGGATGACTAATAAAAAGCCATTGAGAATTCATGCCTTGTTCATGAAACCTTCTTTACAGTAATATGCTACTTCCTGAGGAGCAATCAGCCTGGCAAATATTTCCCTGTGTGCCTTTAAGAATGCATATTTACCAGCCAGGGTTATAATGAGAAGCCCTGTCTCGAAAAAAATGGAAAAAAAAAA
>NC_045030.1:153022854-153037103 GCF_008632895.1 Mastomys coucha
TGATGCTGGTGAGATGGTTCAGCGGGTAAGAGCACTGACTGCTCTTCCGGAGGCCCTGAGTTCAAATCCCAGCAACCACATGGTGGCTTACAACCACCTGTAATGCGATCTGATGCCCTCTTCTGGTGCATCTGAAGACAGCTACAGTGTACTTATGTATAATAATAAATAAATCTTTAAAAAAAAAGAAGAGGGGAGGGGAGGAAGGGAGGGAAATAATTAAAAGAATGCACACTACTATTGGGGGTTGGAGAAATGGCTCAGTGGTTAAGAGCATTTGCTGTTCTTCCAGAGGACCCAGGTTCTATTCCTAGCACTCACATCAGGTGTCTCAGAACTCCAGTTTCAGGGTATCTGATCTTCTGGCCTCTGAGGGCACTGGGCATATATGTGGTGCACAGACATAAATGCAGACAAAACACTTACAAACAATGTACATCACAAAAGAAATTTAAGACTATATCCTTATTGCCCATGTATTTTTCTTAAAATTGAAATTACAAACTTATAAATTCACGGCAAAAACATCCAAAAGCACAGAAGAGCTTAAATTTTCCTACTGTTCCATCCCTTGGTTTTTCATTCTCTAGAATTTTCCTATATATAAAAAAATGTTTTAAAATTCATGAACTGAGCAGCAATATGCAAGGTATGAGCCAGCTGACTTTTTTCACTTAATATGTTTTCCTGCTCTGGTACCTTCTTCTATTTAATCAGTGCCCTAGTTGAGCTCAAAAGTTTTTCCTCCTTAAACAAATCATCCTTTATGCTAATTTATCCAAGGGGTTAGTGTGTACTAATGGAGTTGGTAGATTAAGAGCCTGTATCCCTAGCAATTGTGTTTGGTATAATTACATTTCATTTCTACTAATAGTGTATATATAGCTTGACTTCTTTCCATGGCACATCTTCTCTGGCCAGCATAGCTGTTGGCTAATAAATTAGCAACACAAAGGTAGAAATTTCTTTGTGTAACTGGTTAGGAGGGGAGAACATCTGTTTTTGTGACCTTTATAGAGATTGGTTTGCAGTATTGAACATGTTCAGAGGGATGTGTGCTTACTGATTTTCTTCTAAGGTTGGTCTGAAACTGGATTTGACTTTAAAAGCCATTAAGAAAGAATCAAATGTATAAAGTTTGGGGTCAGTGCCTAGAGAGTAACCTTTCTGGTAGTATTTGATAACATATCTCAATTGGCATTGATGGAGTTAGAAATGGACCCTCATAACTTAAGATGTTACAATGTCTTTTTAATGGGTACCATGTAAATTGTAAATGAAATTTAATGTAATGTTATGTTACCATATATGATTGTGTTATTACCAGCTTAGTTCTGGTACTTTCTTTTCCATAAAGTCTTTTCTGATATTTCTCTATTCTCCAGCTTTTCCCACTCCATGTTGACATCTTTTACACTGTTCTTTCACAAAAAGTGATTGCTGTAATTGATATTGCATGTAAGGTCCTTTAATTGCTTTTTTTTTTTTTTTAAAAAAAAGCAGATTTGTACCCCAATCAAGTTTTTTAAAATTACATTTTTATTAATGTGTGTATGTGTGTTCACACAGGTATACAATACAGTTGTCATAGTACATATGGAGGTCAGAAGACAACTTCAACGGGTCACTTTCCTTCTACCATGTGGATTTTAGGAATTGAACTCAGGTTATCAGGCTTAACACAAATACCTTTATTTACTGAGCCATATTTTCCCCAACCCCTATCAAGTTTAACTGACACCTGGTTTCTAGTCTTCAACGCTGAAACATAGGTCTTGGTATGTGTTTTCATTGGCTCTTCATTCCAGAATGCTCCTTATTTCGGGAGTGCTGTGCTTGGTAAAGGAAGACTCTCCTGGATGTCCATCTTTGCTCCCTAGAATAGTACTTTTATAATAAAAATTTATATATATCATCTCATTGTTCAGTGTGTTGCTTTCCTGCCCAAGGAAGAGTGCAAGCAAAGGCTGTCTTTCAATGATTTGGTATTTGAAGTGGTTTTTGGATGGTAGAAATTTGGAGAAGTTTTCTTGAGCTCCAGTGTGTATAAGTACCAGAACCCCCATTAACATTGTGAAGGGCCCATGTTCTCTGAGAAATTGGAGCTCCATCCTTGACAATGGAAGTACTTAATATATTGTTGGTGAGGAGTTTTTGAGTTAGTTCTGGGGAAGCTACACTGAGATACAGAGAGGGAGCAGGTCTCAGAGTGCCTCTTATGCTAGTGATCCTGAAATTGGGCCACTTCTAGGGATATCTTCTTTTCTAGTACCCTAGGTAGTGAATGGTAGGAGTGGATTCTTTTCTCTCCTTGCTAGCCCTCTGAGGGATTTTCTTTGAGACCTGCTGACACAACTCCCTCAAGAGTTTCCAAAGGGCTGGCTTAAAACCTCTTTACAAAGAAACTTTAAACAGCTTTTTATTACTGCTAAAGTAAGGGCTTCCTGAGAGTGAGAGAAGCAGGAAGTATTACCCCAGCAAGGTGGCCTTTGGACCTAATTGGTTCTGTGGGCTCTGTGACCTTTTCCTTAAAGAGATGTATGTTCTGTGATAGGTCATGCCCCTCTAAATTCATATGGAAGTCTTAGCCACTCGTATCTCATTGTGATTGCATTTAGAGATAATAGGGAATTTCAAGCTATAAGATGACCAGTGTCCTTCTAAGAAGAGGTGAACAGGACACAAAGAGGAAGCGGGAGTGTGTGCACCCTGTGGGTTGATCATATGAGGACATAACAAGCATGCAGCCATCTATTTTCCAAGGAGAGGAAATGAAGGAGAGGCCAAGTCTACCAACCCTTTGATCGGTTTCAGCTTCCTGGATTGGGAGATAATGCAGTTCTGCTACTCAAGTCCCTAGATGCTCTGTTTGTTTTGGCAGTTGGAGCATGCCAACCCACTGTCACCGCTCCTTTCCCTCACCTAGCTCTTCTGCCTCCAGCCTGGTTCGAGGTTTGCTTTTTTCCCTTCTGCACTTTCCTTTTAAGTTCCTTTCAAACAGGGACTCAAAGAACTCATGGGATCAGAGAAGGTAGGTCCTTTATGGGTTTCGAAAGCAGTGACGTATTTTTCTATTTTTCTCTGAGTCACCCTTTTTACTCTTTTCCTCTGTTATCATACTGATGTTCCAGATAAAATTTTACTTAGGACAAAGATTCTGCTGCTAAAATTGATTGTAAGTGACTTTGGTGTGGTGTGAATAGCTTGTGACAAAAGGCTTGGCAGACAACATTTACAGAAGAAGGATTTATTCTAGCTCATGGTTTCAGAGAGTTGCCATCCATCATGATGAGGAAGGCATCACAGTGTGGCTCTGTCCATAGCACAGGAAGAATATGGTGGACCCTTGTTCATATGGCTGTGGACCATGAAGCAGAGAGTGGCCAGAACTGGGGGGTGGGCTGGTAACCTTTCAAGGCTCAATACTTGGGATCTAATTTTTCCCACTAGGCCACACTTTCTAAAGACTCCAATGTCCCCCACAACAGCCCTTGTAGCTGGAAAACAAACACTCAAATCATAAGTCCATGGACACCTTTTCATATCCAAGCTGTGATAATTATTTTGTCCACATAGCTTTAAAAGCAGCACAGACTGAGTGGCTTAACCAATGCAGATTTTCCAGTGGAGGTCTAAGTTTGGCATCAAGGTCTAAGCAGGATGCTTCTTTCTGAAATCTCTCAGGAGACTGCACCATACCTCTCCCTAGCTTCCAACTGTTTTCTGGTATTCTAGCTTATAGCTCTTTTTCCCTTCATCTTCATGTGCTGTTCTTCCCATTTACATGTCTCTGTCCAAATTATCCCCCTTTCCCTATTTTTGTCCCCCTTTTTTTGGGATAGGGTCTCGGGCTATAGCCCAGGCTTGCCCGAATCTCACTTTAGGATGGCCTTAAACACATAGCAGTCCCACCGCCTCAGCTTCCCAAATGCTCAGCTTTCAGGTATTAAACTATCACACCTGGCTCAAATTTGTCCTCTTTTTTGTGAGGATTTTATAAGTGCGTATTAATAGATTAGGGTCTACACTAGTGAACTCATCCCAACTTTATCATCTACAACATCCTGTTTCTGAATAAGTTCCCATTCCCAGGCACTGTGGACTTGAACTTCTTATAGAAGAATACAGTTCAGCTTGCAACAGAGTTTGTATTCCAACCCAATTTGTCATCTATGTACCTCTGCTGTGTCTGGATGGTTTCTTAACTGGTTGGCCACCCCTGCTTGACATGCAGGTTTCAGTTCAGATACCACTCTCAATATAAATTGATTGGATGAATGAAATAAACTGCAGAGTAAAATTAAAATGTGATTGAGAATTATGGTGAACATAATTTATCCTTACAAATCTGAGAGAGCTCTTCTTTACTCCACATCAGTGTTGCTTGTGACTCTCGTATATATTGGCTGTGTCCCCACCACAGATGCTATTTAAATATCATTTTGTGCCTGTGAATTGGGATGTCGGGCACCTTCAGAATGTCATGATGTTTCCTGTTCTGTGTATAGAGCATGCCAAGAGGATTCAATTTGTTGGCTTTAGATTTTTTTGGCATTGAATCACAATTTGATTATGATTTGATGATAATTTTAAGGGCAAAACTGGCTAGAACTTTCTTTGAGGGACATGTGGGTTGAAAAAACCTGAATCTTGAGCAAGGGAGGCGTTTACTAACGCTAGTCAATTAGTATTTACTGAGCATGCACTTATTATAGCTGCTACATAATATGCAAAATGCAATAGTATGGGCAATAGCTGTGCACTCCAGCATGGAGTTCATATCAGGCAGCAGTATAAGGCCAGTTGTATGAAAATATGTGAGTAGAAGTGAGGAATTGGCACTCATTTGAGGCCAGAATGATCTAGAAAGGCTTTGTAGAAGAGTATAACTTAGCTGGAATTGTACTTTATGCATTAGAGATTCCAGAAGAGACGAGAGAATACCAGTTTCAGTATAATGATATCATACTAACATGTTATCATTAAGTTGTGATATATAGTGAGCTATTTTGATTTTTCCTGTTCACTTTTTTTTGTTGTTTCTTTTTGAGATTAGGGTCTCAAGTAGCTCAGGCTGTCCTTGAATTAGTTATATAGCTAACACTAATGTTGAATTTCAGTCTTCTACATCTGCCTGTGAGATGCTGAGATTATAGACATGTCCTGGGGGAAGAAGGTGGAAAAGGGCAGGGAAAGGTGGAAAAGGTAGAAAAATCAGGGACACCTGATGCCCTTCTCTGACCTTCACGTGTGTGTGTGTGTGTGTGTGTGTGTGCACATGTGTGTATCTCTATGCATGCATGTACATATATCATAATACACTGTGCATACTGATGCACACACCAAAAACCAAACAAGAAAAAATGATACTTTTTAAAAATCAATACGGAAAGACCTTCTAAAGGTGTCAAGTGAGAAAAAAAGGCAAGGGGCAGTATGAAGGATATGCTAGTATTTGGGAGTTGCTTTTAAAAAAATAATCTAGAAGTGGGCTAGTAATTTCCCCAAAGTACTAAGATAAAGGAATAAGAGCTAAACTCGTGTGTGTGTGTGTGTGTGTGAGTGTGTGTGTGTGTGTGTGTTTTAGTGTTCAGGTGTACATTATTTTAAAAAGTAAAAAAGAAAGGTATGATGTCAAAATGATTTGGTCATATTGTTGCTACCCTTAAGTTCACTTGAGTGTCTTAGATTCTCTATGTGGTTGGAATATAATGAATTAGAATAACCAATACAAGAGATCCTTTTTGTCTAGAGCCCCTTAACTAGCTTTTTATTGTTTTATTTTTGATTACCACTACAAATATTTCAAATAGATACTGAAAAGTTTAGTTAAAGGAGCCACCTTATTCCTCTCCCTACCCTCAGTAATCATTTTGGAGTCCTTGGTTTCCCTTCCTCAGTACCCTTTCCCTATCTGCTAATGTCCACTCTTTGGAAGGCAGATACCTCTCTGGTTATGTTAAAGGTTGAAACTCCCTAGTTTGAAAGCATGAAATATACAGTTTTTAAAAATCTGAAGCTTTCTGAGGGTCACTGTGATGTCATGAGTGGAAAATTCCACTGACGTCATATGACAAGCAACTAAATGCAGGTGCACTAAAATTTAGTTTGTAAAGTTTCCTTCAGGCTGTGACCACAGGAGTATATGAAATACAAGTGAAGCCCAACAAAGCTTTTGTTCTGAAATCAATGTCACTATCTGTCCAAAAAAAAATACATTAATCTTATATTTAGAGTACAGTACCATCCCTATCACATTTTGTTGTGTATATGCAAGTGTTAAGCATTTTGGATAAGGGACACAAATCTATATTTAGAATTACTACTCTGGCCTGCACAGCCTCACTCTGGTTCCAGGCATATAAGTAGGTTGATGCTTGAGGTGGTAAAAGCTCCCTCCTCTTTTAAATGGAAATTGGCCTGTTTCATTAAGCTCATATGATTTGATATAAATTTTTAAAATTTCATAAAATACACAGAATGAGCAGCCTTGCCCAGTGTTAAGTGTACAGTTCAGTTATGTGCAGTGTATTCTGTGAATTTTTGTGCCTCCAATCTCCAGAATATTCTCATCCTATAAAGCCAAAACACTTTATCCATTGAACAACCCCCTCTTCTGTACCCTAGTCCCTAGCAGCCAAAATTCTGCTTTTTGTCCATTTGTAGGCACCTCACACAGAGTGATCATAGCAGGTAGGTAAGCTTTGTCTTTGTGTGCTGGGCTTACTTAATTTAGTAGAATATCCTTTAGGTTCATCTTTGTTGTAGCACGTGACAGGATGTGCTTTGTTTTTTAAGGATGAGTAATATTTGATGAATACTTTGTGCCTTGCGTATCCATTTATCAGTTTATGGGCATCCTCCATAGTCTTTATGGTTAAAATAATTCCATGCATTCCATCCAGAATGTGTTAGCATGATAGGATCCACTAGTGACAATAATGACTGAGCTGTTTGAGAAACTATTTTTTTCTTTTAGATGCTGTGTTGTTCTATAAGTCTGGATGGCCTGGAACTCATCGGCCTGGAACTCCCCTTGTAGATCAAACTGTCCTCAAACTTATGCCAATCCTTCTGCTTCAGCCTCCCAAGTACTGGGATTAGAGGCCTATACCAGCATGCCTAGGCAGATTGAAAATGTTTGTACCAAATATTTCTAGTTAGACCAAAAGCCTTCATTTTTTTTTCTTCCTTTGATCAAAGATACCCTTTTCTCTCAAAGCTCTATATTGAATGTTGACTCTCACTACATGAGGTTATGGATTTAGAGAGATAGGGCAAACCTACCTTTGTTGTCTGGTATAATGCTTAGTGTGGAGTTCATGCTCAGTAAATTATTGTTATAGGAACAGGGTTGCATTGATTGGACAAGGTATGTAACTGTGTCTGTGTAATGAGGGAGTTGAACCAGATACATTTTTAGGCTCCTTTTGGTCCCATTCTTGTTTGAGTCCATTAGTATTTCTGATGATGAACATTTCAGACTCTCTTAAAGATGGATGAGTTGAGGGATGAGGCACAGACATTTGAAGAGACTGGTGCCACAGAAGGGGTCATTCACAAATAGAACTGTTTCAGAATATGGTATTCCTCAGCAGTTTGGATTTTGTACTTCCTTTTTATGTGGTGGTAATATTCTTTGTGTAATAGCAAAGTTGCCATCTAAAAATTATTTACAGCATAGCTTAATTGTGCACCTAGATACAGAGGGATAGAGAACAAACTTCCTCTTGACATCTTCATCATCATTGTCAATGTCATCATCATCACAAAGGATTTTGGTGAAAGACCTCACATGATGAAGAGTCAAAAGTATAATAAACAGCTGGGGAAAAATGAAGATTCTGGAATTAAACATTGAAATGCTGGTTAGAAAGCATTGGAGGAGATGGGATCTGGGTTTTAAATCTCGTTGATTTGCTAAACTTTGTGCCAGTTTGTGCATTTTTATTTTGAGCCTAGTTTCCAAAAGTCTCCTGTTAACAACCAGATGGTTGTCAAATAATTGATCTGGGTTCATTTTAAACCCATTTGGGGAACATAGTGGCCTGGATTTTCCAGTAGAAGGATTTATTAATCCTGCTGGTTTTTGAATGCCAATACTCTTGGAAATTGAGTTCCCTAATGTCTTGGAAGTAACCCTGGAAAATTGGAAACAGTGAATTGGTTGCATGATGTACTTGGAATAGAAAACCTAAAGCCATGGATACAGTTTATGTAAATTATAAATGTCCAGTCTCAGACATAGTTCAATTAGGTGACAGTTTTGTTTGGTTTAAGGTGTGCAAGATTTGCATATAGTTGTTTTTAAGGTGAGTTAATGCATAAAACCAGGCCCTGAAAACACATTGATCTGATTTTAGTCCTCGTTTCTCATAGACTAGTTCAAAACTGTAGGATCTGACATTCTATGTGTCATTAGTACTTTTTTGGTGAAAACCAATCTTTTTAAAATGCAGCCTTTTTTTGAACTGGGGAAATCTGCCCTGCCTATTGGATGGTGCTGGCAGACTGGTGTGCTGGGCTGTTGAAAACAATTAGGAAGAAGGCTGAGATCATTGTGAGAGAGCCTCATGTGCTGGTGAGGCTCCCCTGACAATGTGGCTGCTAGAATAGTTGACAAGACAGTGGCAAAGAACAGCTGTGCTGTGGAAAGACATTCTTTCAGATGGCCCTCGAGTTGGTTGGTATTTTATAGAATGTCTCTAAGTGACTCCAGGAAAATTCTGTCTTGAAAAACATTCTGTAGCCTCTCTGCTCTGGTATTTTTAAATGTTATTACTGTTTTTTAAATGTATGTGTGTGTTGATGTGTTTGTGGGTTAACATGTTTGTGGATTCACATTCATGTTTGTATGTGTGTGTGTAGAAAGCAGAAGACAAGCCCTAGAGGTCATTGCTCAGCTGCTGTCTACCATGTCTTTTTTAGGCAGGGTCTGTCACTGACTTGGAACTAAGCAGTTAGGCTAGGCTAACTGGCCAGAGACCCTCAGGGATCCACTTATCTCTGCTTACCCAGCATCATGATTACAAGAGAGCATACTACTATGCTTGGCTTTTTTTCTTTTTAAACATAGCTTCTGGACAATCCAACTCCGGTCCTCGTTTATACAACAAGCACTTTGCTGATTGAGCTCTTTCTTCCAGCCCTGTTATGTTTTTCAAGACCCAGTCTTGCTGTGTTGCCCAGGTGGGTTTTATATTTCTGAGTGCAACTGATCCTTCTACCTCCCCAGCTATTGTGTCTACAGAATGTGTACCACTGGACACAGGGTTGAGGTGAAGCTCTCTGTTTGAGGCCTGCTTATGCTAAGTTTTCTTTCTTTTTTTTTTTCCCTTTTCCACTCCCACCAACATGGCTATCAATTCCCTGGCTGATGTGGAGTGTGACCTGAAATTTGAGATTTTGGTGGGAGTCTCACTGGGGTTATATTGAAGGGTGGTTTTGTTTCCTCAGCCTGCCACAACAGATTCCATAAGCTGAGAGGATAAACCTAACAGAAGTCTTACAGGTCCAGAGGCTGGAAGTCCCAAACTAAGTTGTCTTCTGACTGTTCTAGGGGGAGAAGTGCTCTTGGATGCCCCAAGAATGCTGATTCATAATTCATTTTCATCAACCTGACACACACCTAGATGTTATCTAGGAAGAGGAAATCTCAATTGAGGAATTGTCTCCATCAGTCTGGCCTGTGGACGTGTGTGTGTGTGTGTGTGTGTGTGTGTGTGTGTGTGCGCATGCAGGCAGAAGTTTTCTTGATTGATGATAGATGTGGAAGGGCCCAGCCCATTGTGGTCAGTGCCATCCCTGAGAGGTGGGTCCTTGGTTGTATAAGAAAGCAGGTGGACCTGGGCACTATAACACAGGTAGCCGAGGAAGCCAGTAAGCAGCATCCCTCTATATGGTCTCTGCTTTAGTTCATGCCTCAAGAGTCCTGCCTTGAGTTCTTGTCCTACCTTTCCCTCAGTGATGAACTAGAACCTGTAAGTTGAAACAGATTCTTTCCTTTCCTGGTTGGTTTTGGTCAGTGATTTATCACAGCAATAGAAAACAAAAATCTAATGTGTTCAACCTCTGCTGGCTTCTTTGGCTTGTCTGTTGCTCCAACCCTGGTCTATCTTCATATCACCCTGTATATATCTTTCCCTCTGTGTGTCTTGCACAGGAATACTTGTCATTGAATTTTGGGATTGCCTAGTTGACTCAGAATGCTCTTTTCATTTTAACATCCTTAAATGTATTATAAAGACCCTTTCTCTAAATCAGGGCCCATGTCTAGTGTTTTGGAATCATAGAGGATATTGCTAGGATATTGCTAAATCCGTCCTGGGGCATTTCCAGTCACCCTACTACTGTAACAGTGCTAGGATGTCATCCGAGCCTTGAGCAGGAAGTACAAGGGAGAAAAATCCTTTACTGGCAGTATGTGAAAATGGTTTGTGCTTGTTTTGTTTATTGTTGTGATAAAATACATATAAATATTCTAATTATTTTCTTTTTGCAACTGGTATATGCATATGTATGTGTAAGGTTTTGTATGTGTGGACACATGCATGCATGTGCTTGTGGAGGCAAAGTTAATGTCAGGAATCATCCTCAATTGCTCTTCTATCTGCTTTTTAAAAAATATTTTTGAGAGTTTCATGTGACTACTGTATTTAGATCATTTCCCCTCTCCCTACCCTCCATCCATCATCACCCATGGTTCCCATTCCTTCTCAAATTCATGTCCTCTTCTTTATTATTGTTACATATATACGTTGATGTATAAAGTTATAAATACAACCTGCTGAGTTCATTTAGCGTTTCTCATCTGTATGTGTGTTTAGAGCTGACCACCTTCATCATTGAAGCAGTCTCTCAAAAGCAGATCTCACTGATATCGCTAGTTTTACTAGCCAGCTTGCTCTGCAGATACTCTGTCACCACCTTCCAAGGCTGGAATTACAGGTGGGTTGGCACCTGGCATATACACAGGTTGTTGGGGATCTAAACTCTATCTCTCATACTTTCATAGTAAGTACTTTAACCACCAAGCCAATTTGCTAGCCCCAAGTCTAACCATTTCTGAGTGAACAGATCTGTGGCAGCAAGTATATTTATAGTGTAAACTCAACAAAACCAGTTTTTTTAAAAAATATTTTCATCTTCTCAAACTGAAAATATGCCCATTAAGTACCAACTCCTCATTTTCTGTAATTCAAAGTATTGCTTTAAAATTATTTCAATGTCTTTAGTTAGAAGTACTGTGTGAAGATTAAAAAAACTTCATGGTCATTCAAAAATCTTTTAGAAAGTGTCTTTCTGGAAGCATGTTTAAATATTACATAATTTATTAAAGTATATGGTTTTATTTATTAATACTTTTATTCACATACACAATTATCATAAAGTGTTTTAGAACATCATTGGATGAGATCCTTCATTGTCATTTTTAGTGAATTCTCACTCCTATCCCCAGCTCAGTTGTTTGGTGTATGATTTCATCGATCTGCCTTTCAGGGAGCTGTTTCTTATAAAGTTTATTGAAATTGGAAATACCCCCCTCCCTCTCTTTTTTTTTTTTTTTTTTTTTTTTTGAGACAGGGTTTCTCTGTATGGCCCTGGCTGTCCTGGAACTCTGTAGACCAGGCGGGCCTCGAACTCAGAAATCCACCTGCCTCTGTCTCCCAAGTGCTGGGATTAAAGGCATGTGCCACCATTGCCCGGTGGAAATACCCCTGCTTAATTGAAAGACACAAATTCTGTCCCCCAGAATCTGTTGGAAACATAGGTCTAGCCAAGACCCAGGCATACCAGGACCTGTGCATATCAGATGTGTGGATGTATCAATGCACTGGATACAGTATTGATCCCCTGCCCATCTAAAGTATTATGAGCATCCCCCCTATCGTAACATCTTTTCTGAGAATACTTTAAGTCCCAGTGTTAGAATATGCCCTATTCTATTTAATTAGCCATTTGATGACAGATGCTGTTTGTTCCATCTGTTTTGTTCTTCAAAGTAAAAAGTATGATCCTCATCTTTTTATGAAAATGGCTATATACAGTTTGATGTCTACAGAAATTTTGATTCTACTTCTAGGATTTCTAGAGCAATATGTCTAGACATACCACTAACATTTAGAAAGCACAGGTACGTGCTGATCAGTGTAGCCAGTCATTTAAAGCACCATTTTCTTCTGGAAACTGGACCTAAAGCAGAGTAGATCATGTAGAATCTTGCTCCCCAACCAGAGATGTTGGAGCATCTGGTTAATTCTCATCACATTTCCTTCAGAAGTGGTTTCATTGTTGGGAAAAATAAATTAATGGATGAAAATGGCACCACAAAGGGAAGAGTAGAGTTGTTCTGAGACAAGGTCTCCGTCTACTGCTTGGGGTGACTCGCATCCTTAGACTCAGAGGGACCTTCTATATCAGTATTAATCTGAACTATGAAAGGGCCAAAGAACTAGATCTGCTCATAATAATTTTCTGATTTGTTTTCTTCCTGAAATTTCTATTAGTTAGTTTTACTCTTGCAAGGAGCCATATATTTTGTTTCTGCTTATGTGCATACCTTGTAGGTGGAAGGGAACTTGTGGCTATGGGAGCAGTGTACCTTTCTCAAAGCATACAACTAGAATTCAGATTTCCTACTTCTCATAAGAATCATAATTTCTTCAGTAGTTACTAACCACATTCTTGGGGAATATGGATGGGTATGATTGGGACGTGGTAATCCTTCTCCCATCTGCTCACATTTTTGGCTCATGAGGTCAAGGGGGAACTGAGTGTGTCTTAGAAGGTGAACCTTAATTTTCTCCTGTTTTCTGTACTATGGTATTATCTGAACTTATACTGGAAATACCCAAGTTTTTCTTAATATCAATTTTAAATAACTCCAAACATATTAACTGTGTATTTTAAAATAATACATTACTGCCAGGCAGTGGTGGTGCATGCCTTTAATCCCAGCACTTGGGAGGCAGAGGCAGGCGGATTTCTGAGTTCGAGGCCAGCCTGGTCTACAGAGTGAGTTCCAGGATAGCCAGGGCTACATAGAGAAACCCTGTCTCAAAAAACAAAAATAAAATAAAATAATACATTACTACTAGTATTTTTTAAATGAACATAAATAGATGAAGTCTTTCTGTTTGTTTTGTTTTTAGTAGAGTTTAAAAGCTTGGCTCTTACTGTGGTACAAGCACAAAATAAGAACAATTTTTAGACATTGGATTTCATTGTAATAAGTCTGTATTTCAATGACTCTCACATCACCAAAGAATTTTACTTCCATTGTAGCTAAGCTAAGAGTTGACAGTTCTGCTGTGCCAAGGAGTGAATTGTAGGCATGATTTTTGGATACAGACTTCCTGCTATGGTCAAAGCTAATTGACTTGAGTGATTATCATAATTTTCAACCCACAGAGAACAGGTTACATTCATTTAAGAAATGATGTGTGTATTAAGATGGTCTATCCATGAAGTCATTCACCAACTGTTTCAATGAACAATGGTTCTGCTTTGAGGGTGGCACAGACATTAGATGAGGGTAAGAATCTGGTTCATTGGCTGTGATAATTTGGAAAAGCATTCATCTCAGAGAAAGAGTAACTTATAAAGCCAACTTCTTCAAATTTGATACAGTAGTTACAAACGTCAAGCAAAGCATTCAGTCTCACTCTTTGTTGTTCTCTTACAAGCCACCTCCCAAGTTGTCTCCATTTCTTATGGCTGTATAAGTACATCTGAAATATATAAGCTGCTCTGAAAACCATAGTATAGTGTAAAAACATCAAACAAACAATCCTACTAATAGAGAGGCTGAAATAGGAGAAGCTTGATTTCAAGACCATTATGTGGTACACAGCAAGACTCTGTCATGTACAAACAAGCAGAAAGTATATATGAATTGTACAATCTTGGACCTATTTCTCCAATTACCAAATTAGAGAGAGCATTGGATGACTATCAACAAATGTCCAATTCCTCATATTATTGGATTTCAATCAATTAGGATATGTTGGTAATATTAATTTTCAAATTAATATATTAAGACAAAGTAATTGTCACTTCCTGTTGTTTTTGTTGTAAAAGGTGGAATTAGGTTTGTGTGGGTTTGTTGAAAGATTACTCTCTTGCTTTTTCTAGGGTGTAGTCTTGCTCCTTATGTTGATGTTTTCCATCTAGTATCCTTTTTAGGGCTGGATTTATGGAAAGATATTGTGTAAATTTCATTTTGTCATGGAATATCTTGTTTTCTCCAT
>NC_045030.1:153038385-153044082 GCF_008632895.1 Mastomys coucha
ATTTCCTTCACCTGTTTGATTGTGTTTTCCTGTAGTTCTTTAAGGGAATTTTGTGTTTCCTCTTTAAGTGCTTCTACCTGTTTACCTGTGTTCTCCTGTATTTCTTTGAGGGTGTTATTTATGTCCTTCTTAAAGTCCTGTATCATCATCATGAGAAGTGATTTTATATCTGAATCTTGCTTTTCTGGTGTGATGGTGTGTCCAGGATTTGCTATGGTGGGAGAATTGAGTTCTGATGATGCCAAGGAACCTTGGTTTCTGTTGCTTATGTTCTTATGCTTGCCTCTGGCCATCTGGTTATCTCTAGTGCTACCTGTTCTGGCTAAATCTGACTGGGGCCTGTCCTACCTGTGATCCTGGTTGTGTCAGAACTCCTCCGAGTCGAGCTGTCTCTGTGATTCTGTTATTCTGAGATCCTGTGATCCTGGGCCTGTTAGAGCGCTGCCTGAGAATGGAGCTTCCTCCGGGTATTGTGGGACTGGCTGAGGAGTTTGTGCCCAAGGTCTGCTTAGGGCACCAGCCCAAACAGACTGGAAGGAACCGGTGCGACCAGGCTGGAAGAGTTCCTGAGTGCCTGGATCCTACTGGTCCCAGTTACTCCCAGTGTTGGGACAGATGTTGTGTCCTCCTCACCTCTGATCCTCTGATCCTGAGTTTTTAGAGCACCTGGCAGTGGAGCTTCCTCTGGGTGTTAAGGGACTGGCTGCAAAATTTGAGCCCAAGGTCTGCTCAGAGCACCAGCCCAGATAGACTGGAAGCAACCCCAGCCACTGGGCTGGTCGAGTTCCTGAGTGCCTGGGTCCTGCTAATCCGAGTTGCTCCCAGTTTTGGGACAGATGTTGTGTCCTCCTTATCTCTGATCCTGTGATCAGAACTTTTTTTTATAATTGGATATTTTTTTATTTACATTTCAAATGTTTCCCCCTTTCCAGGTCTCCCTTTGGAAACCCTCTATCCCATCCCCCTCCCCTTGCCTCTATAAGGGTGCTCCCCTACCCACGTACCCCCTTCTATCTTCCCGTCCTGACATTCCCCTACACTGGGGCATCAAACACCCTCAGGCCCAAGGGCCTCTCCTCCCACAGATGCCCAACAAGGCCATCCTCTGCCACATATGCAGCCAGTGCCATGGGTCGCTTCATGTATATTCTTTGGTTGGTGGTTTAGTCCCTGGGAGCTTTGGTGGAGGGTAGTCCTGGCCTGTAAACACTGTTGCTCACTCCATGGGGCTGCAAACTCCCTCAGCTCCTTTAATCCCTTCTCCAACTTCTCCATTAAGGACCTCTATGCACATTCCAATGGTTGGCCATGAACATCTGCCTCTGTATTTGTCAGGCTCTGGCAGAGCCCCCCAGGAGACAGCAATATCAGGCTTCCATCAGCGAGGACTTCCCAGCATCCACAATAGAGTCCAGGTTTGGTGGCTGTATATGGGATGGCTCACCAGGTCGGGCAGTCTCTAGATAGCCTTTCCTTCAGTTTCTGCTCCATACTTTGTCTCCATATTTCCTCTTGTGATTATTTTATTTACCCTTCTAAGAAGCATCCACACTTTGGTCTTCCTTCTTCCTGAGTTTCTTGTGGTTTGTGGTTTGTACTTTGTGTATTCTGATCTTCTGGGCTAATATCCACTTATCAGAGAGTGCATACCATGTGTGTTCCTTTGTGACTGGGTTACCTCACTCAAGATGATATTCGCCAGATCCTTCTATTTCCTCAAGAATTTCATAAATTCATTGTTTTTAATAGCTGAGTAGTACTCCATTGTGTAGATGTACCACATTTTCAGTAATCATTCCTCTTTTGAGGGACATCTGGGTTGTTTCCAGTTTCTGGCTATTATAAATAAGGCTGCTGTGAACATGGTGGAGCATGTGTCCTTATTACATGTTGGAGCATCTTCTGGTTATATGCCCAGGAGTGGTATAGCTGTGTCTTAAGACTTTTTTTTTTTGAGTTAGCATACAAACAAATGGGCTTCATCTTGACCTTTTTATAAACACACACACACACACACACACACACACACACAGTTGTAATTTACTTGCATTTGCCTTCCTATTGCTCCCACTCTCCCACCTTGTTCCTCCTTCCCTCTTTTGCTGATCCTCTTCTTTCCCCGAAATAGACCCCCTTCTACTTTTGTGTCATGCACTTAAATCTAGATTTCACATATGAGGGAAAACATACAGTATTTGTTTTTTATCCATTATATTTTTGTTCCATTGATTCCTCCAAATTGTCACCTTCTACTTTTATGTTGTGTGTATGTGTGTGTGTGTGGGGGGGGGGGGTGTACACATTATCTCTAGATTCTGCATGAATGATATTTGTCTTTCTGAATCTGGTTTATTTTACTTAACACAATGCTCCACAGTTCTATCCACTTTCTTTCAAGTCACACATTTATGTTTATTATGTGGTGTGTGTGTATGTGTATGTTACATATTTTCTCATTGTTCTTTTGGTGGACACTATGGTGAGTTTCATATCTTGGTTGATGGGAATGGTAGTACATCAGTAAACATGAATGTGTAAATATGCTGATTTAGAAGCCTTTTGATATATACCCAAGAGTGTTGTAGTTGGGTCATATGGGAGTGCTGTTTTCAGTTTTTTGAGGAACCTCTGTACTAATTGCCATAGTGGCTGAACTCATCTGCAGCATTGAATTTCTACTTTGAGAACTGCCCTAGGCTGCCTCATATTTCTTCTCTTTCCCCTGAAATTACTTCTAAATAGCTGTAATGTGCTGGAGGACTGGGGCATGTGTAGGTTTGGGGTCCAAGGGTTCTGTCCAGACCCTGGCTGCAGTATCTTACACAGGAGTGATAGTGGTATGGTGCCTAATCTGTCAATTGCATCTGTGAAGGAGGCTTCAGGTAGGTTCTTTATATAGAAGGAACAGCAGCTCATCCAAATTACTCTACCCTCCCCCATCTGTAACTTCATTCACCAGTGGTCAACTATGGTCTCAAAATATTAGATGGAAATTTCCAGAAATAAACAATTCATAAATTTTAAATTACATGCCATTCTGAGTACCGTGATGAAATCTCACACCATCCCACTCCATCCTGCTTCATCCTGCCTGGGATATGAATCATCCCTTTTGTCCAGCTTATTCTCACTGTATATGCTGCTACCTCCCCATTAGTCACTGTAGTATTGATTATCAGATGGCCTGTCATGGATTCACAGGACTTGTATTCAAGGAACCCTGACTTCACTGAATAATGTGCCTTAAACACCAAACTTTTGCTCCAGTCTGTTACAGTTATGCTTTTTATGTTAGTTATTATCAATAATCTCTTACTGAGCCAGAATTTGAAACTAATTCTGTCATTTTTTTTTTTTTTTGGTATGGGATTACTACAGAATATATAGGTTTGGTACTATTCGTGGATTTGAGTATCCATTGGAGATTTGGAACACATTCCTCTGATAAGGGGGAACCTTTGTATTTCTAGTATTGGGGATGTGGTTATTGAGTCATTTAGGGGAAATGGAGAATTTAGGGAGAACAGACCCAGGTCCTTGGGGATTAGCAGTGGTTCTCAACCTGTGGGTCATGACTCCTTTGGCAACCCTCCATCTCCAAAAATATTCATATCACGATTCATAACAGTAGCAAAATTACAGTTTTGGAATAGCAACAAGATCCCCACAACACAGGGAACTGTATTAAAGGGTCACAGCATAAGGAAGAATGAGAATCACTGGCTTAAAGAATGCTCCAGAAAGTGAGTTAGCAGGTATGGCCCTTCTAAGGCCTGGGTGGTGGCACACCCTTGTATTTTGGTTCATATGGGGCTGCTCTGAACGTTTATATCCTTTAAGCCCTGGCTCTGTGTTGACTTCCTCGCTTCCAATCTTGTTAGGGCAGGGTAGCTTTCTCAGAAGGATCCCATGACCCCTTGCTATGTCCCTGACCCTCCCATCAGGCTTTGTAGCACATAGTCTCAGTCAGTTGCTGGTGGGATCTGCAGTCCTTAATGAAATGTGGGTAGACTGAGCTTCCTCAAAATGTGTTTTGTGAGGACTTAACTTTTGTTTGGACTCTCTAAAGGTTTAAGAACAAGTAATGTTAGCTGATGAAGGTTGGGAGACAGAATATTAATTTAACTCAGGGTTTAGTACTTCTTTAGTGCTCTCTCAGTGGGTCTTTCCAGTCTTGGTGGTGGCTGTGTGCTGTTTCAATACAGATTTTGGTGGCAGGTGGTTGGTAGTTTGGCAAGGATCAGAAGAATGTTAAAATATGCTGAACAACAACGGTCTCTGTGAAAAGGGGGAGGGACATTCAAGAAGCCAGGCTATCAGGCTAGATTTAGATTTCATTCTATTGTCCTTTGACCAAGGGACATCACTACTTGGTGGACAACTCATCCCCGTATCCACCCCTCCCATCTCACTGGGAGAGTTACACCTATGAGGCAGTACTGTGTGCCCTCTCCTATTCTCTTTGTGTCTGGTTCTTTTTGGTGCTGGTGACTGAACTCAGGGTCTCATGCATGCATAGCGAGCTCAATACCAACAGTACTACATCAGCAGCCACACCCTCCGCTTTCATTTCTCCCCCAGCATCTTCTTTTAGGCCCTACTGTATTTTTTGAGTAAGAACATATTAGCCCAGGCTACATATTATTAAGTCTGTGTCAGATTTCCTCTAAAAGCACAAGGCCATTATGGCTTAGATATATGGAGGTTTACAAGTATACTGTTATTTTAAGACTTCTGGCTTTAGGTCATTTTGAAGAAAGTATTATCCTGAGGTCTTTATTTCCTGTAAGCTAAGGGGAACAGCTAAATCTTTGTGGGGGGAGGGGTGGACAAATTCTTGGCACATTTGATCAACCTTTAGACTAGTCACATTTGTGCTAAATACTAGCAGTACTCCCTGTGGACACTGTCGGGGAGGGACAGAGCCTTACTCTTGCTAGCTTACCCAGGGTAGAATTACTAAATATCAATGGGGGATAATAAATGTGAAGTAGCTTGCAAATATTTTTCTATCATAGTGGTTGCAGTGCAAACATAGCTTCTAAGATGCTTTTCTAGCTGTAATAGAGGAGGTAATTTTCCTGACAGCCATTTTAGTGGAAGTTTTAGTGTCTTTGGGTCATTAAGAAGCATCTCTGTAAAGGATGGGTAGACACAGAGCAGAGCTACAGCAGTGTCTGTTGCTGAGTGGTGACATCCAGGGCCTTGGTTCTCTGAATAGATCCAGGACTAATTTCATTGCTAGGTTTATTAATGATCTGGAGTTGACACTGGACTAATACAGCTAATTTTTCCATTTAGAGTTAATGTTCACACTAAATTTTCTCCAGTAATGAATGATTTAGAATAAGCTGGCATGTCAGGTTAAGATATAGTGCTAATATTTCAGGAGAAACATTGAACAAGGCATGATGTTTAAATCAATAGATGAGAATGTGAGGTAAAACTTTCCAGAAAAGGCTTATGGGCTTAATAAAAGCAGTCAATGGAAGCAAATCAAGCACACCCAATATCTACATTTGTTTAGAAGCCAACTTGAACAGGAGAGAAATGTTCCATGTGGCATCTGCTTTCCTGGTGTATTTGGAGCTGTTGACAGTGACGAGGCACTTATTTCCATAAGGCTGATAGGAATGGAGGGGCAGGGTAAGCATCAATTGCAGAAGTGCTTTTCTTGAGACAAGCAATGCATTCTTT